>NW_004443973.1:6729353-6825869 GCF_000243295.1 Trichechus manatus latirostris | reverse complement strand
TGCTTTCTTCATGTATGATGTCCTTGATGTCATTCCACAACTCATCTGGCTCATAGTGTTCAATGAGTTAAATCTATTGTTGAGATGGTCTGTAGATTCAGGTAGGATGTACTCAAGGTTGTATTTTGGCTCTTGTGAACTTACTCTAATTTTCTTCAGCTTCAACTTGAACTTGCATATGAGCAATTGATGGTCTCTCTGTTCTGCATTCGGCCCCTGGCCTTGTTCTGACTGATGATATTGAGCTTCTCCGTTGTCTCTTTCCATAGATGTAGTCGATTTGACTCCTGTGTATTCCATCTGGTGAGGTCCACATGTGTCGTTGCCGTTTATGTTGTTGAAAAAAAGTGTTTGTAATGAAGCAGTTGTTGGTTTTGCACAATTTTATCATGCAATCCCAGCATCATTTCTGTCACCAAGGCCATATTTTCCAACTATGGATCCTTCTTTGTTTCCAACTTTCACATTCCAATCACCAGTAATTATCAATGCATCTTGATTGCATGTTTGATCAATTTCAGACTGCAGAAGTTGGTAAAAATCTTCAATTTCTTTGTCTTTGTCATTAGTGGTGGGTGTGGAAATTTGAGTAATAGTTTTCCTTGCAGGCATATGGGTATTATCCTATCATTGACAGCGTTGTACTTCAGGATAGATCTTGAAATGTTCTTTTTCACGATGAATGTGACGCCATTCTTCTTCAATTTGTCATTCCCAGCATAGTAGACCATATGATTGTCTGATTCCAAATGGACAGTACCAGTCTATTTCAGATCACTGATGGCTAGGATATCGATCTTTATAGAAGTATTGTATTTTTTCTTTACATATTTTTATGTTTTTCTTTTTCCCAAATACTATGTCATAGGTTTTTTTTTAATTTTTTTTTTTCTCATAGCAGATTTGATTTGGCCAGTCATTCCTAGACCTCTTCCAATATGCTAGGCGTGCTATTAGGTGCTTTTCACAAAAGTTACTACATTTAACCTCCCTTCTTTACAGTAGCCTTATAAATTTTGTGGTGATAATCTCTTTTAACAGATGAAGAAGCCACAGCTCACAGAAGTTGAGTGACTTGCCCACTGTCACACAGATTTAGCTATAACATTGAGGATTTATTTTTCAGGTTGCTTATTAGTTGAAATTGAGTTTAATTATGTCGTGAGTTTTAAAACAGTCCTATAAAAATGGGTTTTGTACTTACTGTGAGGTTTATTTTTGATCATTTTGTAATGGAAATCAAAGTGTAGGAAATGCTAAGTTTTATCTATGGGTAAAATGTAGACAATGCAAAAGTCAAGTAGCTTTTCCCCACTCCCCTTAATCTAAAATTGAAGATTTGAAGCTTTGCTATTTCCCCTGTGCTTAATGACAATCATGATACAATGAAAAGGCAGGCTATAGAAACAAAAGGGAAAACAGGACCTCTATAACTTATGTTATACAGTGTGATTAATCAGACCATTTTTAATTTGTAACTATCATCAAAAAGTTGGTTTCTGTATTATTTGATATTTTCCTACGCTTCTGCCTTACTTTGGATGTTAAAAACAAAACAAAACTACTTGTTACAGTCATTCTCCCTATTGGAGATATTCAAAATTTATTTTCTAGAATAAGCTAAAGAAACCAATTTTATTTTCTAGGCATCCTTAAACCCTAGTGATACACCTCCTTCTATTGTAAATGAAGATTTTCTTCATGACCTTAAAGAAACTAATATTTCATATTCACAAGAAGCAGATGATCGAGTATTTAGAGCTCATGGTAAGCTATTTTATCTGAGTATTATTAGCTTTAAATTAAAAAATTTCCTATAATTTAAGATGTTTCTGCATTTTTCTTTTTTAAACTACAAAACAGGTCATTGTCTTCATGAGATATTTATGCTCAGGGAAGGAATGTTTCAGCGAATTCCTGATATAGTTTTATGGCCGAGTAAGTTTTTTTTTCTTTTTGTGTCGTTAATTTAGTATTGTTACTGTCCTGTACTGTTGATGTTAATGATTTTGATGATTAAGCGTTCACTTTGAATGTAAATAATCATATTGGGATGTCAGTAGAAAGATGTATTTTTGCTTAATTTGAAAGCTTACTGAAATTAGTATCAACCAGTGATACATTCAGATGTATAGAAACTATTAATTAAATTGATTACTACAAACTATTAGTATTAATTTGTTGCCATAACTTGTGGGCTAAAAATTATGCTGTTCAAATGGCTAAATAAGTTGTTTACAGTATGTGTTTACAATGCATATATGTATATATACATTGTGTGTATATATATATATGTACACACACATTGTCTTTGAATAATTAAATTTTGAGAAATTAATTTCTTGTAGGAATTTGCTTTGGGATAAATGATAGATGAGCTTTCCTTTCTGCTGTTATTTTGTTCTTGGTGATGATTAAGCACTATACTTATATGTATATATATGGTTTTTGTACTCATCTCTTTTAGCACACAATTTAAAGCAGAACAGGTATATGGTTCTTTGCTGTACACAATTGCCTTTTTAAAAAGTTCCATGATCTTCTAATCCTTTTTCCTCTTCAGAGTCTATAGGAGGAATATACACAGTATTTTATTTTTCAATAAATTGGCTCATTCCTGCACTTTCAGTTCTTAGATACCACGGTTCTACTTTGCAGGGACTGTCTGAGAAAAAAAAAAAAAATCATACTTTAATATGGGGGTAGGAGGGAAGTAAGATAAGCAGCAGGAAAACCCAAGAGCATATGTAACAGAGATGAAATTTCACTCCTGATAGACTTGTGATATGTATCTTTCTATGTACTTGAAATAGTTATGAAATAAATGTTTCGTCTGTGTTAGTTTGTAGAGAAATTTTGCTGTTCCTGGAGGAAAAAAAAGAAAAAGATCTCCTTAAATGGAAGAAATATATATTTTTTTTTTTTGCCTGTTTTTTATTAGCTTTAGGCTACTTCTACCAAGATTTAAGGGAAATTCATTCCATTTTTCACTGGAAAAAATGAAAGCAAAATTCAGCAATTTTAATTTCTCACAGGAAACCTAATAGAACATACTTTGATATATTTTGAGTAGAATTTTCAAGTGTGCCTTGTTTGTATTTTCTTTGTGTATTTGAATATTAAAATACGAAGAATACTATAATGGCAATATGTGTCTTGCTTTAAGAAATCTAAATATTTATAAAAATCCAGATTTAGGAAACAGATGGAGTTAGTCATCGCACAGAAGATACTTTGCTTTGTAAAATCCTTCCCATTTGATTAGTTCCCTTACAACTTTGCCCTTTGATTTTTTTTTTCCCGTCCTGCTTTTCAATTCAGGCCCTTATCAGTACATACCTAGATTTTTGCAATAATCTTAAAGGTTTCCCTGCCTTAAGTTTCTTGTCCCTCCCCTACACCGTTGAGAGGTTAATTTCTAAAGTATTCTCTTTGCCATCTTGTTTCATACCTCAGGCATCTACAAGAATGATGTATTGCTGACCAAATCAAGTTTATACTCTTATTCTGTTGAATCTTCCAGTTTAAAGACTTATTGGAAATAGTTTGTTTTCCAACAGGTTGTCAATTCACTGAGATCTTTATTTAATTTTGATATGAATTTCCTATTGGTGATAGTCTTTTTTAAAATATTTCCTTTGCCATGTTTTTCCCCTCCTTAAAAGCTCCATTAATGTCCTATTGCCAGTTGAACTGAGTCTTAGCACCTCTTACTTAGCATATGAAATTGTCTACAATTAAGTTTTCATTACTTATGTAACTTTTACATTGATAAAGAGTATCTGTTATTTACAATAGAAAAGAATTCATGTGCAATATATTATAAGTAATATTTTAACATTTGTTTAAAAAACAGAATAGAGAATAAAGAATCAATGAATGCTAAATTTAGTGGGTGTGAAGGTATGAGAAGTATATTTATGTAGTCTTCAGTATTTCTCTACAAGATATTTATTAATTTCAACCAGAAATATAGTATCCTATAGTTGAGAAACCTAGCAGACACCAGCTAACCAAATGATGAAAGTTAACATTACCAGAAATGAGACATGTCTACATCTTCCACTTCCGGATATAATGCACTGAGAAAGGAATTCTTGCTAAAGCTGTATAACCTAATTTAATCATGAAGAAACATCATACAAACCCAAAATGAGGGATGTTCTATGAAATAACTGACGAATACTTTTCAAAAGTGTCAAGGACATGAGAGTGAAAGAACTGTCTTAGATTAATGAAGAATAAGGAGAAATGATAACTAAATGCAGTGTGTGATCCTGGATTTGGTTCTGGTCCAGAAAAGAGGACATTAGTGGAATAATTGACAACATTTAAATAAGGTCTGTACATTAGTTTATAGTATTGTGTTAGTATTTCATGGTTTTGATAATCGAACTATAGCTCTGTAACGTTAACATTTAGGGATGCAGGTGGCGCAGTAGGTTAAGAGCTATGGCTGCTAACCAAAAGGTCAGCAGTTCAAATCCACCAGCTGCTCCTTAGAAATGCTATGAGTTGAAATCAACTCGATGGCAGTGAGTTTGATTTTTTTTTGGTTTTTTAGGTGAGGGAAATTCTTTGTACTACTTTTACAACTTTTTTATAAGTCTAAAATTATTTCAAAATCATAAGTTAAAAAATAAATAAACAGCCTGTTTTAATAGATTTAATGTGTTAGTGAATAAATGAAGGAAAAGTTTAGACACTAAAGAACTTTATAGACCCTTATTTTGCAGGGTTATTCATATCCCTGTGATTAATTTATTTTCCTTTTTTTCAACAGCATGTCATGATGATGTAGTTAAGATTGTGAATCTAGCGTGCAAATATAACCTTTGTATCATACCATTTGGTGGTAGGTATTGCACCTTTTAAATTTTAATATGATGTAAACTTGTGTCGTCTCACTGAAAAACAACATTTTTGTAATTGTAATATGGTTAGTCTAAAAATTTATGGTGCTCATTACTGTTCTAAGTAGATCCAACAAAACTTTTGAGATGTGGTGTACGCTCAGTTTGTGGCTTCTTTCCCATATAGGTCCTAGTTGAAACTGTGGTTTAATGCCTAAACAAGTTCTGCTTTAATAATTTCTTTCCAACTTGTATGTTTATGGAGAGAATTTTATTTTCCAAAGGCTAAATATAACCAGTATAACCTTTTGAGAAGGAATGCTATGCAAAGTAAAAGATTAACCAGTTTAGTGATGATCAAATCAATAATATCTGTTAATACAGAAAACTAATGCTGTTTTTGAATTTTAAGACAAATTTGATCTCTCTGGGTATTTTATCCACCGTAATGTTTTGCCAGTTTATGCAAACCAAAGGGAATTACCTTCACTGACTAAATTGCCTTTGATGGAATGGAAATGGGGCCCCAACAAATCCAAAAGCTCTGAATTCCCTCTTCGACTGATGTTTTACTTGTTGAATTCATGAAAAAAAAACCAAACAAGCACCACAATGTCACTTTTTATTATGAATCTTTCTCTGATTTCAAATGATTGGGACAAGTAAATAGTGGTTCCTGATTGTAGACATCATGTTCTTAACTGACAATTCATGGTTTCCCCTTGTAAAATTTAGTCGAACCCTATAGATCAACACCCCCTATAATTCTTGTACTGAGGTGACTTCCACATATTTTCTGTCCAAAACACATGAAAGTACCATTTAAGAAATTATTCTGATATATGGTGATACAGATCTTGTTAAGAACTGAGAACACTGTATTTTTCTTTATTGATGTGAAAGAAGCATTTTTCCTTTGAGATCCAGTGTCAAGGGAAAACAGCAGTACATTGTTTAGATTCTTGTATTTATTATTTATTCTATATTAAAATCACTTTTTCACCAAAAAACATATAAACTTGTTTTTGTATATTGCATAGTCTGGACAATTCTAACTTGTATATATTTTAATTCACTAAAGCCTTTTGGCATGGGAATAGAAAATATTATTTTAAATGATAAATGAATCTCATAATTATGATAGAAAGGAGGTAATGATGTCTTTAATTTTTTATAGAATAGTAATTTTTTCTTTTAAGCTAACTATCCACAGTAATCATTAGTTTAGAACTTTTCTAATCGTGGTTTTGGAGTTCCACAAATTGCTAGGGGCTTCACTTGAGTGTGCCATACCCAGGGAATGAAGTCATATCCCATTGCTTTGAGCTTCATAATATTTCTTCATTTTGGCACGCAGCATAAAATAAAGGTGAGTTTACTTGCAGTGTGTTAGCATTTGCAAACCATATTTTGCAAAGTGGAAATAGGTATCACTTTGTTAGCGGGCATGTCTGTACTCTGTATTAGGGGTTTGCCTTAGAAATGTAGCTAAATATATTTAAACATAAAGTTGTTTTCTATTTTGACAGGAGGAACAAGTGTTTCATATGGCCTGATGTGTCCTGCAGATGAGACAAGAACCATTATTTCTTTGGATACTTCACAAATGGTATGTGATAATTAAAGAAGTATTAGAAAACAGCTTTCTGTTTAAAACGTCTTTATGACTCGGTCTTAGTTGTTATTGAAAAAGGATATATTGTCCAGTTTGACCCTGAGTAGATGCTTAAAATTCTGTGGTAGAAATTTAAATGCAGTTTTTCTAAGCATTTATTTTGCAGAGAAAGTATATTCAGTTTAATCTTGAACTGTCTCAGATATTATAGATGAGTGGTATTCAATAACTGTGATTTGACTGAAGTCAGTAAGCCATATCTGTGCATGATTTTGCACAGTGTACTTCTGATACGTTGCTGGGTACCATTGAGTTGATTCTAGACTGATAGCTGCCCTGTGTGATGTAGTAGAATGGCCCCATAGGGTTTTCTGGGCTGTAATCTTTATAGAAGCAGATAGCTGGGCCTTTGTTTTGTAGAGCCTCTGGGGGGCTTTGAACAGCCAACCTTTTGGTTAGCAGCTAAATACTTAACGGTTATGCTACCAGTGTCCCTTTCTGATTTGATATGTAGGAAGATTAGAGTTGTGCCATTTTTATAATTAAGTATATATGGTAATAGAAAGTTTTTGTTCTTCTTTTAATTGTTAACTTAGATTGGGTAGTAGTTATTGGATATAATAGAATAGCCTGTACATTTTCTTTAGGTTTCTCTAAACCTCCCATCAAGGTGATTTTCTTCTTTGCCTCCTTCAATTTCTTACATATATGGATATCTGATAAGTATAAGGTGTATAATTAGGACAAGTATAGAACTGCCTCAAGAACCAATCTGTTGGGAGGAGGAGATGTGTACAATGTAAAGTGCCATCAGCTTAATAAATTCTTTGTCTTTTTATTCTATAGTTTAATACTTCCTTTTGTATAGTTGCTGTAAGACCAAAAACCTGATTTTCCCCGTAGTTACCTTGAAATTACTCTTATGTAGAGAGTGCAGCCCTGGTGGCATAGTGGCTAAGAGCTTGGCTGCAAACCAAAAGGTTGGCAGTTTGAATCCACCAGCTGCTCCTTGGAAACCCTATGGGGCAGTTCTACCCTGTCCTATAGGGTCACTGTGAGTTGGAATCGACTTGATGGCAAGGGTTTTGGTTTTTGGTATGTAAAGAGTATTTGGGTTCTCTAAAGGAGCAAAACCAGTGAAGCATGTATATAAATATATGGAGAGAGATTTACTTCAATGAAATGGCTCATGCAGCTGTGGGGGCTGGTAAGTCCCGAATCTGTGGGTCAGGTGGCAAGCTGAAGGCTTCTGCTGACTCACATCCCAAGAACTGGAGGTCGGGCAATGGGAAGTGTGCAGCATCTAGAGAGAGAGCTTTATCAGAACATACATTTATATACTGGAGGCAGGCCCCACCCCCAAGGAAACTCACTTTTCAACTGATTGGCTGCTTGCATCAGATCACAAAATGGAGGATGATTACATGATGTCTGCCAAACCACTGAGAATCATAGCCTAACCAAGTTGACAAAATAATGTTAGCTGTCACAGATGGTTTTATATAACATAAAACAAAAAAATACATTCACATACATCATCTTATTTAGTGCTTAGTATTGCCCTGTAGGAGTCCCTGGGTGATGCAAAAGCTTAACATGATCAGCTGCTATGAAAAAGTTGGTGGTTCGAGTCCCTTTAGAGGCATCTTGGAAGAAAGGCCTGGTAATCTACTTCTCAAAAATCAGCCATTGAAAACCCTATGGAGCATAGCTCTCCTCTGACACACATGGGGTTGCCATGAGTTGAAATTGATTCATTAACAACTGGCATGGCATGGTGTGGCATAGCTTTGTGAATTAAACAGTACGGTTTATTTGTATGTGTTCCAATTTGTAATTTAGTCATATACCTCTTTTTATATTATCTATTGTGTCTCTTCCTTTTTTTATTACTAATTAGACTTACCTGCATTGGTTATTGCCATGAAACTGAGCATGCCAAAGTGCAAATAAAGCTTCATTGGAATCCAGAGGAGGATTCTGTGTGTTACTTGATTGCTCAGCCAAATAGGAGGGATGGAAGAGTCTGCTCTTAAAAATAGAAAGTAATTAATGAAAAATTAGTTAAAATAAGAATGTTAAAAAACATTTTTTAATGACAGTCATACATTTGGCAAGTTGAGCCAGATGATACTCAGTTTCTTGTTTTGAGCATGAGGCAGGCATGTGGTTTTCTTGTTTACCTGAGGTCTCTGATTCTATTCTGGATCGAAAATAAAGTAGAAATACCATTTACTATATTTCAAATGTCTTTGCAGGTGTCTTTTCTAATCTTATTGCTATCTTGTGATATTTCTAAATTAGATAAAGATTGCTAACTATGTTGACAGTAGTGCAGATAGTATTTGCAGAATGCCAGGACCTGTGTATGCTAAGCTTTTTATGTGTAGTATCTCATCTCATTCTGACAGAAACCCTCTGAGTAGATATTATTACTATCCACATTTTACAAATGAGGAAACACTAAGCTTAGACAGTTAAATAATTTGCCTAAGGTAAGAGGTAATGTTTAATTCAAATTAATACCTGACTAAAGACAAAGCGTATGTTTTTAACCAACCTCCACATAATCTACTGCCTTTCTTACTATGTCTCTCATGTTGTGTAGTTCGAGATAAGTGGAGCTTTCCAATGTGGGGGAGGGAAACCCTACTGACTTAATTACTATCTTGTCACTTGCTGCTTTGAGTTATAAAGTTTTATTTCCTGAAAAAATACATGTCAGTAGTTCATGGAAATCAGACTTCTTTTTTCCTTTATAACAGAATCGAATCCTCTGGGTTGATGAAAATAATCTGACAGCTCATGTAGAGGCTGGCATAACTGGACAAGAGTTGGAAAGACAGGTATATTTCTTCTTTCTTAAGGTTTTCAAAACTGCTTTGTGCCCCCTCTGAATGAAGTACCTTTTATAAAACATTCATTCACAACTCACTGAACAAATTTGTTCAGTTTTTATTCTGGCTTAGGCATTGAGCTAGATGACATGGTAGTGAATAAGACACTATCCCCTACCCTCAGGTAGTTTATATTAGGAAAGAAAATTAGATAAATTAACAATTATGATTCAGAGTAAGAATTGCTATGTGAGGGCTAAATGCAGAGTGTTATGGCACATCAAACAGAGTTAGGGGAAAGCAGTGGCCAAAGAAGGCATCACAGGACTTGGCATTTAAAATGAGACTTCATGATGAATGAGAGTTAGCAAAAAAAGAGATGGGAGTGGGGAGAGCAATGCAGGTAGAGGAAGTACCATGTACAGAGTCTTTAAGGGCAGCTGTTGCTCTTAGGGGACTAAAATAGCTGAGTATGGCTGAAGTCTATCGTGTATATGGCAGAACACATTCTGGGTGTTTTGATATTGAGTGGGGTTAAGTATAGTAATGGTAAAGGAAGAAGTTAGGAAACCATGAAGAGGTCGGATCTAAAGAGTTTTGTAAAGCCTCTTTTAGAAGTTTGAACTAACCTTTGTAATAAACAGTTCTGGATATTATGTGGAGGATGGATGGGGTGGGTGTAAGGGTAGGGTAAGGGGCTGCTGCAATAATTCAGATAAGAGCTGATAGTGATCTGAAGTAAAGTAGTAGGCATGCGGCAAACTGGAATAAATTGGATATAGAGTTTCCAAAGCTTGGTGATAATTTGGATCAGCTTGGTAGATGTTAGTGTTTGCTATTCATTGAACTTTACAATATGTAATTTTTGAAAACTACTCGTGTCATGAGTAGTGAAACTCTTGGTGTGCTTATAGATTCTTTTTTGGGATCCTAATGACTTTTTTTTGGCGCTCTGGCGGCGCAGTGGTTAAGTGCTGCGGCTGCTAACCAAAAGGTCAGCAGTTCAAATCCACTAACCGCTCCTTGGAAACCCTATGGGGCAGTTCTACTCTGTCCTATAGGGTCGCTGTGGATTGGAATCAACTCAATGGCAAGAGTTTGGTTTTCTGTTTCAGTGACTTTGTGGAAAAGTTTAGGTTTCCTTCACAGATTCTAAGCAGGTAATTGTTAAATTGTATTGGTTCCTTCAGTCTCCTCAAACATGGTCAAGATGACTAACTTAGCTTCTATAAACAACAATTAGAAAGTCCAGTTTGTTAGTGATGTACTGAGCACTTTGCTTAACTCGAGTTATACGCCTTTCCAACCCTTTAACAGGACATGGAGATGTGATTGAATGTGATCTTGTTTTTATTATTCTTTTACTTCTTTCTTGGTGATTTGATGAACAGTTTAGTAAATGATCATTTTACTAATGTGGAATAAAATGACTCCTTATACTGAAGATCTTAAGCCTAAAAAATCACCATAATTAGGCTACTTAAGCTTGTTGTTGTTAGGTGCTGTCGAGTTGGTTCTGACTCATAGCAACCCTGTGTACAACAGAACGAAACACTGCCAGGTCTTGCACCATCCTCACAATCGTTGTTATGCTTGAGTTCATTGTTGCAGCCACTGTGTCCCCAGCCATCTTTTAAGTGCCTTCCAACCTGAGAGGCTCATTTTCCAGCACTATATCAGACAGTGTTCCACTGCTATTCATAACGTTTTCACTGGCTAACTTTTTTCAGAAGTAGACCACCAGGTCCTTCTTCTTAGTTTGTCTTAGTCTGGAAGCTCAGCTGAAACCTGTCTGCCATGGGTGACCCTGCTGGTATTTGAATACTGGTGGCATAGCTTCCAACACCACCCCAACACGTAAGCCGTGACAGTATGACAAACTGACAAATGTATGGGGGACTTAAGCTTAAGAAGCCTCCTAAATTCTTTTTTTTTGGAGATCACTTTTATGTTGTAATCTAAAAAGGAGGGTTAGATTTCTATAAACCATGTGTACTTGCTAGAAGTTTAAAAGCATTTTCATATGACATATCTAAGTAACCACAACATATACTGTTTTCTAATCCTCCCTACATTATTTTCTGGTTAATCTTAAAGCGCAGTTGGAGCCTTGTTGTTGATCTTCCCTGCTCAGAAACCTTCAGTTGCGCTTCGTTACCCATTTAATAAAGACCAGCCCTTTTTAGTCTAGCTTCAAGACCTGTTACAATCTAACTTGGTTCTACCCTTTTAACCTTATTTCCCGCTAGTTCTTTTCACATACTCTTGTACTTTAGGCAGAACATGGGCTTCAAAGTAGGTAGATTCACATATGAATTCTGGATTTTTATTGCTGTGCTTTGTTTGAATTTTGTGGAATCTCACTCTTTCCCCTCTTCCTATTGCCATACATTTCAGCTTTATTGCCTTTTAAGGTATAGCTTTTACTCTGTGCTAGCCATTTAATTATAATATGTGCTGCTTTACCTAAACTCCATGAAGTCCGTGTGTCATTCATTTTTGTTGTTTCCACAACGGTTTTTTTTTTTTTTTTTAATATTTTGTTGTGTTTTAGGTGAAAGTTTACATTGCAAATTAGGTTCCCAGTTGTTCCTCCACAATATTTTTACACTAAATAAGTTGTGGGCTGAATGAATATGTTTATGCCAAGATCTTTAAATAATATGTTCAGACTTTTTTTTTCCTACCATATTCTTTAAAAAAAAAAAGGCTTCTCTGGAGGAGGGACTTCAGAGAGGCAGCAGAGGGGTTGATGATTCCTCTCTGCAAAAGAAGTATAAAACTGGAAAAAATTGTTAAAGAACGCTGGAAATCACCTGACGGTAGGCAGCAACTTGGGAAGTATTCTTGAAAAGCTTCTAGAGCTTTGAGTCAGAATGCAAGAGTCTGCAACATTCCTCTTTGAGGCTTCTCTCTTCCCATCATTTTACCCCACCACCCACTGACAGGTAACTTCTTGAATAATAGTCAGTATAAGCTGGTTCCTGTCAGGCAGAGATCAAGTATATCCGTGCTGTCCAGCTTCTCCATATCTCTGACACCAGCTGTTCTCCACGGCACTCTTTCTGTGCTGGGTTCGATAATTCGTTGTAATATCTCACAGAACTCAGGGACTGTACTTACAGTTACATGATTTATTAGGGTAAAAGTATATAACTCGCATCAGTGTCAAGAAGAGGTACATGGGTGAGACCTGGAAGGGTTCCTTCATCAACCAGAACAGCTCTCGGCTGGGACAGCTCTCAATCAGGACAGCTCTCAGAGCAGAAAAGCGCTGTGAACACCCAGGTTCCAGGGCTTTTTATTAGCCTATCCACATGCTCCTTGTAGGTCACTGGATGCACTGCTTAGACAGAACTGTGCTTAGAGGTAGTTACTTAGGAAATCTCCTAAGGTTATTTTTCCAAAAACCAAGAGCAGAAGGCCAAGTAAGGGAATTCATTGCATTACACCCACACCCCATCCCAACCCACACTCATTCGATACGAGCTGCGGGTTTTAACAGCTAGGAGCTGGCCATGAAAACCAGTAGCTTTACTGCTAGAGGAGATGGACCTAGTTTGAGTCCATAAAAAACCCTTAGCTTCGTTGGCTAAGATCCATTCCTGGTTGGGGTAAGCAAATTAGTCAAAATTTTGTTGAAAAAATGCTGGAAATAAGAGTCTTTGAAAGACTGAGATAAGCTCTCCACGCATCCCTGGTTAACTGTGAAACTATGTATACCCGAGGGAGACCCAAGAGAGCCTGGTAAAAAGTGAAAACCAAGGGAAATTTGAGAATTGACTACAACTTTGAATGCTTTCCCCAGTCTTTATTTGTATGGATTAACTGGCAGAGAGTAGAGCCTTATGGGCTTTAAAATGTTACGGCACAACCTCTGCCCAAGTTATTAGCTGAACACTAAGCTATGCAGACATATGGGTAACTCTGAGAAGCCAGACTGAAAAATAAGAATATAAAGGTGCTAAAATGTATAAATCAACATGTCTGATTTTCAACCAAAAATTACTAGACATAGGAAAAAAAAAGGACAATGGGACCCATACTCAGCAAAAAAAGGAATCAGTAGAAACTGAGTGGGCCCAAATGTTGGGTATAGCAGAAAAAGACTTCATGACAACTATTACAAATACATTTAAAGAGTTAAAGGAAACTGTATTAAAAGCATTAAAGAAAAATGTGGTGAGCATGAGTCAACAAATAGGGAATCTGTATAGAGAAATACAAACTATAGAAAAGAAGCAAATAGAACATCTAGAGTTGAAAAGTACAATAATGGAAATGAAAAATTCACTAGTTGTTCTCAACAACACATTGGAGAGAGCAAAAGAATGAATTGATGAACTTGAAGATAGATTAGTAGAAATTATCTAGTATGAAGAACAGAAAAATGTTTGAAGGTAAATGAACAGAGCCTTAAAATTCTGTGGGACAGTATCATGCAGTACATACATGTAATGGACATACCAGAGGGAGATGAGATAGAAAGAGGGAGAAAAAAATTGAAGAAATAATTGCATAAACCTTTCCAAATTTGGTGAAAAACATTAATGTGTAGATCTGAGAAGCTCAGGGGACCCCAGGTAGAATAAACACGGAGAACCACATCTAGACATCAGGATCAAGCAGCTGAAAGACAAAGAGAAAATCTTGAAAGCAGCAGGAGAAAAACAGCTTATACAGGGGAACAACAATACTCTTAATGACTGCTTTTCATGAGAAACAGTAGAATCCAGAAGGCAGTGAAATGACATATTCAAAGTGTTAAACGAATGAAAAGGAAAAAAAAAAAAAAACTGTCCACCAAGAATTTTGTTTATAGTTGTCATGGATTGAATTATGTCCACCAAAAAATGTGTGTATCAATTTGGCTGGGCCATGATTCCCAGTATTGTGTGGTTGTCCTCCATTTTATGATTGTAATTTTATGTTAAAGAGGATTAGGGTGGGATTGTAGCAGGCTTACTAAGGTTACATCCCTGATCCAGTGTAAAGGGAGTTTCCCTGGGGTGCAGCCTGGACCACCTTTTGTCTTACAAGAGATGAAAGGAAAGGGAAGCAAGCAGGGAATGGGGCACCTCATACCACCAAGAAAATAGTACTGGAAGCAGAGCACGTCCTTTGGACCCGGTGTCCCTGCACGGAGTAGGTCTTAGTCTGGGGGAAGATTGATGAGAAGGCTGCTTTTCCCTGGAGATGACCCCCTGAATTTGGACTTTTAGCCTGCTAGACTGTGAGAAAATAGATTTCTCTTTGTTAAAGCCATCCACTTGTGGTATTTCTGTTATAGTAGCACTAGATGACTAAGACTTTCACTGTGAAAGTAGACTTCAAAAATGAAAGTGAAATAAAGTCATTTCTAGATTTAAAAAAGCAGGGTATTTATTGTTAGCAAAACTGTCCTACAGAAAATTCTGAAGGAACTCTTTAAGGCTGAAAGGAAAACGATAACACCAGAGGATAACTCAGATGCAAAGGAAGGAGTGCAGAACATTGAGCATGATAGCTGTGTAGGTAAATATGAAAAAGTATACACACTTACATACATGCATAACATGAAGTGTTTATTTTTCTATTTGGAGTCCCTGGGTGGCGCAGATGGTTAAGTGCTTGACTATTAATCAAAAGGTTGGTAGTTCGAACCCACCCAAAGGCACCTTGAAAGACAGGCCTGGTGATTTGTTTCTGAAGGAATCTCTATGGAGCAGTTCTGCTCTGCACACATGGGGTCACTTTGAGTTGGAATCAACACAACAGCAGCTAACAATTCAACAGCATTTTTCTATGTACTTCTCTTAATGTCTGTAAAAACCATAAAGTTGCATCGAGCAAGAATTACAACATTTGTTGGTTTTATAACATATAAAACCAAACTCATTGCCATTGAGTTGATTCTGACTCATAGATACCCTATAGGACAGAGTAGAACTGCCCCCTAGGGTTTCCAAGGAGCGGCTGGTGGATTCGAACTGCCACCGTTTTGCTTAACAGCTGAGCTCTTAACCACTGTATCACCAGGGCAGATGTTATATATATAACAATCAGAGCGCAAAGGAAGGAGAGGAAATGGAGCTATACTGGCACAACATTACTATATTTTACCAGCATTAAGTCGATATTATCCTGAGATAGACCAACCACTAAAACTTTTTAAAATAAGTAAATAAAAAGCTAAAAAATTAAAATGAAATACTAAAAATGTTTGTTTAACACAAAAGAAGGCAGTAAACGAGGAACAGGAACAAAAAAGGCATGAGACAATAGAAAAATGGCTGACATAGATGCAGTTATATCAGTGATGATTACTTTAAATGTAAATGGACTAACTACTCCATTCAAAAGGCACAGTTATCAGACTGGATTAAAAGAAAATCCATCTGTGTTTTTTAAAGAGACTAACTTGAGATTCAAAGATTTAAATAGATGGACAGCAAAAGGGTGGAAAAGATACACCAAGCAAACAGTAAGTGTAAGAGAGCTGTGGTAGTTATATTAATATTAGATAAAAAAGACTTTAAGACAAGGAATTTTAAGACAGGGAATATAATAAAGTATTAAATATTAAAGTATTATTAGTATAAATTTAGTATACATTTTATAACGACAAAAAAGTCAATCAGCAAGAAATAGATCAACAATAGATAAAGTCAACCAGTAGTTGATTCTTTGAAAGATTAACAACATCAGTAAACCTTTAGCTAGGCTGGACAAGAAGAAAAAAAGAGAACACACACATTTACAAACTCAGGAGTGAAAGAGGATATATTTACCTAGATCCAATAGAAGTTAAAAGGATTATAAGAAATATTAAGAACCACACTAATGCCAATATTGTAGACAACTTAGGCGACATGGACTAATTTCCTAGAAATTCGCAAGTTACCAAAATGTACTCAAGAAAAAACAAAATCGAAAAAAAAAATAGAAAACCTGAATAGACCTACATCAAGTAAAGAAATTGAATTGATAATTTAAAAATCTTGCCATAAAGAAAAGCCCAGGTCCTGAAGCCTTCATTGGTAAATTCTATGAAATATTTAAGGATGAAATACAGACAGTCCCGGGGTTACGAACGTCTGACTTACAGACAACTCGTACTTAAGAACGAACTGCCATTAAAGCCTATTATATTAAAATATGAGTTAAATATGTACAATGGTTTGCAATAATGAATGCACACACTACTTTGTGACCCTCATGAAAACATTGTGCAGTTTGGAAGCGTTTCTTAAGTGTTGTATATGCATAGAAAGGTAAAATATATACTATATACTAAGACAAACATTTGATGCTAAATAAGAACTGTATGTACCTGTTCCAACTCACAAATTCAGCTTAAAGATGAACTTAGAAATGGATCCCTTTTGTAACCCAAGAGCAGCCTGTAATACCAATTTTCTGCAAGCTCTTTCAGAATAAGAGAGGAGAGAACACTTCCCAAGTTATTCTATGTGATCAGTGTTATCCTGATACCAAAGACAAATTGCATAAAAAGAAAACAGTATTTCATAGGTGTAAAAATCATTAACAGACTATTAGCATACTGAATCTAGCATGATATACAGAGGATTATATACGATAACCAAATGTAGTTCTAGCAAAACAACGGTGGTTTAACATTTGAAAATTAATGTAATATACCATATTAATATAATAAAAAATCTACAGTTTGCATCATACTTAATGGTGAAAGACAGAATGCTTTATCCTTAAGATTGGGAACAAGGCAAGGACGTCCACTTTCACCACTTCTGTGTAGCGTTGTAATAGAGAATCTAGAAAGGAAAAGAAATTAAAGATGTACAGATTGTAGACGGCATAATCGCATATGTAAAAATTTATAAGAAATTTACAAAATAAGTGAGTTTCGCAGGGTATCAAGATGAATATGCAAAATGTTCTCTTTCTATATACTACCAATGAATATTGAAGGGATGAAATTAAAATAATTCGATTCCCAGTAGCATCAAAAAATAAAATATTTAAGAATAAATCTAACTATAAAAAAGTGTAAGACCTGCACACTGAAAATTTCAAAACATTTCTAAGAGAAACAAAATAAGACTTAAATAGATTATCATGCGTATGATTAGAAAACTCAGTATCGTTAAGATGCCACTTCTTCACAAATGTAATTATAGATTCAGTGCACTTCCTGGCAAAATAGCGGCATACATTCTTGTATTTGAAAAGCCAACTCTAAAACTTGCATGAAAATGCAAAGACCCTAAGATAGCCAAAACAATTTGAAAGACAAGAACAAAATTAGAGGATGTGTTGATTGCCTCAATTCAAAAGTTAGTATAAAGCTGCAGTAATCCAGACAGTGTGATATTGGTATAAGAATGTACGTATAGGCCAATGAAACATAATTGAGAGCCCAGAAATAAACCCACACATACATAGTCAGTTGATTTTCAACAAAAGCTCAAAGATAATGAAATGAGAGAAATGATAAGCTTTTCAACGAATGCTGCTGAAACAATTGGCTATCCATATGCAAAAATATGAAGCATTCTCTTACCTGAACTGTACATAAACCATAGGAGAAAATCTTGGTCTTCAGTTAGGCAGTGTTTTCTTGGATAGTTTATATCCTCATTTCTTGACGTCAGAATTTTTTTCTTATTGTAGTACCTGCCTCCAGTTGCTTGAAGTTGTTCTGCTTGTGATCAATTGTGAATGAAGGGCTTTGAAAAAAATTATTAAATTATTATCTTTATTTTTATTTTTAATTTTACTGTATTTTTAATACAGTAAGATGTAAAGAACTAGAATAACATTGAACATATTTGTTAAGGCAGTGTTAAAGATTTTCAGTAAGGTTTTATATGTCAGAGTAATTAGATTTGTTAATTATTATAGTTATAATGAACTTCAGTGGGCAGAGTATTTAATGAAAAACTTCTAAAAAATTCTGTATTAGTCTTCCGTTATGCCTGAATGAGGTATTATCAACACAGCAATTTTTTTATAACACATAGGATGGCCTTTCATGTCTCCAATTTTATATCCTTTATTATAGCATTTGATGTAGTATTTTAACCTTTCCAAGTTTTCATTTTTTTGAAAGGTTAGAATTAAAATTCAAGGAACATATTTCCTTGAAATTTAAGTGACATTTTCCTAGACTAGGAACTTCAGATATTTTACCTACTAGTTCATTTCCCTAAATGGCAATATAGAACTTCCTTTTTTGCCTCTAGTACACTATAGTATAGTTTCTATACCTGTATTCATCCCATTTCCATTTCTTCCTCATTAAACTTGTGTCCTTCAGTGTGTACTTCAGCTGAGGTAGCCAGCTTAGAATGTCCCAGATAGTTTTTCTTTCTAGATGTTTTAAAATGACACAGATATAGTAGTTGGGTAGCACAGATTTTAATCTCTTTAATATGTAATTACTTTTGCTTTTTTGGGGCCCTGGTGGCACAGTGGTTAACAGCTCAGGCTGCCAACTAAAAGGTCAGCAGTTCGACTCCACCAGTTGCTCCTTGGAAATCATACAGGGCAGTTCTGCTCTGTCTTATGGGGTCACTATGAGTCAGAATCAACTTGATGGCAACGAGTTTTTGCTTTTAATATGTATAAAATTTAAGGGATGTCATGAACATGTTAATTATGGATTTTTGGAATTTGTTTTTAGGCTTATTAAATCTTTGACTACACTTCATTTGCTAATAGTCTGAGGATATGATTCTAATGCCTCCCCCACCCGCCGGCAGCATCAAAAAGCCCTGGTGGTGCAAACAGTTAAGTACTTGGCTGTTTACCGAGCTGATGGTTTGAACCCACTCAGCGGCTCCGTGGGAGAAAGACCTTGTGGTCTGCTGCCGTAAAGATTACAGCCTAGGAAACCCTATGGAGCAGTTCTACTCTGTCACATTGGGTTGCTGCGAGTCAAAATCGACCTGATGGCACCTAACAATAACAACAACATGGGCAGTCTAACTAATAACTTCACACTACTTTTCTTTATTTAGGAACCCGCCTTTTGAAAATATTTCATTAGCCATTAGCTATTAAAGCAATCCTCAAATATACCTCCTAACTATGTGACCTTGGGCAAGTTACTAAACTCTGTGCCTTCATTTCTTCTTCTATAAAATGTGGATAATAATTCGTACTTCATAAGGTTTTCGTTAGGATGAAATAGTTAATACTGTAAAGTGCTTAGAACTTTTGATTCATTCAGTTCATTTTTATTGAGCCCGTGACTGCTTTATTTAAAAGCAGCTGGCTTTGAATATTCCCCCTATATACTGAAGACTCCCAGATTTATATTATCATCCCAAAATTCTTTCCTTAACTCTGGACAGTCTATCCAGCTACCTAGTTGATATCTCTGCTTGGATATCTAATGGACGTTTCAAAATCAACATTTTAAAAACTGAAGAACTATTTTTAACATGTCTTTAGTCTAGCTCTACTGGTAGTGAATTCTTCTTTTGTTTTCAGAAGTCTTTATTTCATCTTTGTTTTTTTAAAGATATTTTTACTGACTATAAAATTAGAGACTGACGGTTTTTCTTTTTTAATTTAAAGATGTTCCTCCATTATCTTGTTACTTCTGTTGTTTCTGACAAGAAATCTGAGTTATCCTTATGTTTGTTCCTGTGTATATAACATAAGTTTTTTTCTCTGACTGCTTTTTATGTTTTCTTGTTATCAGTGGTTTGAGCAATTTGATTATGATGGACCTTGGTATAGTTTTCTTCATGTTTCTTGTGCTTGGGGTTTGTTGAGCTTCTTTAATTTGTGGGTTTATAATTTTTATCAAATTTGGAAAAAATTTGGCTGTTATTTTTCAAATATCCTCCCTCCCACAACCTTTTGGGACTCTATTTACTTATGTATTAGGCTGCTTGAAATCGTCCCACTGCTCACTACTGTTCTTTTCACCTTTTTTTTTTTTTTTTGGTTTTGGTTTTGTTTCTATTGCTATGTCTTGAAGTTGACGAATTTTTTTTTATATATATCCTGCTTTTAATCCCATATCAGACATTATACTTTTCATCTCTGGATGTTTTATTTGGATCCTTTTATGTCTTCTAGGTCTCTATTTAACTCTTTGAACATACAAATATATTGTTATAATAACGTTTAATGTCATTGTCAGCTAATTTTAACAATTATGTTAGTTCTGGGAGCCCTGGTGGCGTAGTGGTTAAGAGCTTGGCTGCTAACCACAGGTAGAGATTTCGAATCCACCAGCCACTCTTTGGAAATCCTATGGGGCAGTGCTACTCTGTCCTATAGGGTCGCTATGAGTCGGAACCAACTTGACAGCACCTAACAACAGCAACAACAACAGCATTTTAGTTCTGAATCAGTTTTGATTATTCTCTTCATAATAATTATTCTCCTCTTTATGGGTTGCATTTTCCTGCTTCTTTGTATGGTTGATAATTTTTTAATAGATGCCAGCCATTGTGAATTTTATCTTGTTGGGTCTTGGATATTTTACTATTCTATAAATATTCTTGAGTTTTTTTCTGAGATGCAGTTATTTGGAAACAGTTTGATCCTTTTAGGTCTTGCTTTATGATTTGCTAGGCAAATTTAGAACTAACTTTTTTTTCATTACTGAGACATGAGCTTCTTGAGTATTCTATATATACTAAGGTGCAAAGAACTGGAATAAAATTGAACATATTTGTTGAGGCAGTGTTAAAGATTTTATCGTTTGTAAATTGAGTATTTCCAGTTTGGCTTTTGGGAACAGGTACCGTTTCATACCCTGTTTGAGTGACTGCATTGTTCTCTAATCCTTTTGGTTTATGTTTTTCTCTGACTTTGGGCAGTTTCCTCCCTTGCCTGTGCTGAATTCAAGGAGGACCGTCTATGGATCTCCGGGTTTTTCTCTGTGTGCTGCTCTTTCCTTTTTGGTACTTTCTCCTGTGATCTCTAGATGCCTTAGTTTCCTGTGACTCCTAAATCCATCTCATCGGTGTGGCGTGTTTGCTGAGTTCTGCCTAGATTCTCTTTCCCCATGCTGCAGCCTAGACACTCTCAAGACACAGAGCTGGGGCATTTGTAGCGCTCACCTCCTTTGTTGGCTTTCTGTTGCGGATCACTGTATTTGTTACTTTATACTTCATGTCTGGTATTTGAAAACTTTAGTTTCTTAAATTTATATATATATATTTATATTTGTGGGTTTTTTTGGTGAGGCAGGAGGGTAACTCCTGTCCTTTTCACTCTATCTTGGGTGCAGGTGGAAGTTCCTGCTCTAGTTTTAATTTTTTCCATTGTCGTTTTCTTCTAACTTCCGTATAATTTCATTACGTTTATTGTTGATTTTAGTTCCCCTCTCTTTCTATAACATAAGCTCCACAATTTAGGATCTTTTTTGTTTAATTGTTTTAGTGATATATCCAAAGCTCTGCATATAGTAGGCAGTAAATATTTGTTGTTTAAAAATCGAATGGGGATACAGAAGTAAGATAAAGTTCCTGTTCCTGTAGAGCCTAATGGTACACGGTAAATGATTGATAAAGGTAGTTGTTATTTTTATGTAGAGTAGCATGGACCAGAGGGACTGTTTTATTTTATTAAAAAAGGATGTTTAGTTAACTATATGAGTAAATCTATGGACCTTTCTTTGTTCAGCAGACTTTTCTTAGCAGCTAATGGTATAAGCGACTGGGTTCTAACTGCTGACCGTTTGGTTAGCAGCCAAGTGCTTTAACCACTGTGCCACCAGGACACCTTATTGATGGTCATGGGTACCATTTATTAAGTACTTACTGTGCCAAGAATTGCTTCTCACTGAATTAGGATACCACAGTATGAAAATTTTCTAGGTAAGGTGAGTGTCAAGTCTCAAACCCAGGTTCTTAACCTACACTTAGCTAGTAGAAAGTTAAATTTTAACAAAGAAGTATATTGAAATTGGTGTACTAGATAGAACTCCCTGAGTGTGGGGAGGGGAGTATCTTTTTTCCCCCCTTACGTTGTTTTTCATTGCTTTACACAATTCCTGGCACATTGTAGCTACTTATAATTAGAGAAGGTAATGAAATAGCCTACCAGACATAAGAGGCAAGTTAACAGTAAAATCTAATATTGCATGTACTGATACAAATAATTTAAATGTACATTTAATGATCCTCTTCTGTGTAGATCATGTGGAGGTGTGTTTTGTCATGAGAATATGTGAAAACTCCCTGCTTTGTGCCTAGCACATCTTAGGGAGTCCATGAATGCGTTCTCTTCTTCTCTTCCTAATTATTTCAGAAAAACTGACTAGCAGTATTCTTTTTAGAGTAAATAATGTGAATATAGATTGTTTGGGGATGAGTTAAGGAAGAAATATGAAATAACAGTCTGATAATCTTCATTTTAACATGTTTAGTCACGTATATAAGGTACTTACACATGTGGGTGATTATTAGTTTCTAATAAAGTAGATAAATATATTGAATATTTGGTGAAAAAAATACATTATGTAGCAATTGATATCTCTTTAAATCTTATTGTTAATTTTAGTTCCCCTCTCTTTCTATAACATGCGCTCCACAATTTAGGATCTTTTTTGTTTAATTGTTTTAGTGATGTATCCAAAGCTCTGCACGTAGTAGGCAATAAATATTTGTTGTTTGAAAATCGAATGGGGATACAGCAAAAAAATGTAGAAAATTTATATTAACTTATATAAATTATATTTAACCTAATGGGCTTTCAAATTTTGGATTACAACTTTCATACCATACTTAAATACACTGATACAAATATAACTGACATGTTCTACATCTCTACTTGGCTTATTTGAAAAATAGAAACAGTTGCCTAACTGGACAACTATGAAAGTGGTCAACACAGATTGATGAGCTTGAGTGCAGTAGAGAGTGGGTATGCAGATGGTGGTGTCTGTATGTTTGACACAAGCTGGCTGAGTCTTTAAAATGGTTTCAGTGGAATGGCTTTGGTGTTGTTTCAGTAAAGGGCATCATTCAACCTCAGGTGCTATGCAGATGGCAAAGCCAAGCTAATATAGAAAAATGAGAAACAAGTGGCTAATGTACAGGAATGCATGATCTGCATCACAAATAAATGACGGTATTACATGCAGGAAACCTAGCCAGATGGCTGTACATTAAAACACATGACTCCTTGAGAGAATTAAGTACAGGCAATTTGCTCAGATTTTCTGCAGACCTGCTGCATATTATATTAGGGTAGGGAGAGCAGGAGATTAAGTACTTTATTTATTGAAAGTGTTTAGGTGAATTTGGCAGTTACTTAAGCATAATCTGATCTCCATAAGTATTTAAATTGTCTTTTTATGGGGAAAAAAGTGGAGACGGGGTGGTTGGCTAAACAAAAAGATATAAGTAGTGAGACTGTCTAGTGAACCTATAGAAACTAGAGATCCTATACAACTGTCTTTTGACCCATACTTTTTAGTTTATAAAGTCTTCTATAAAGCAAAAGCTTAAAAAGTATTTTTTTTGGGCAAGTATGGGAAGAGTATTTCTTTTTCTATACAGATTTTAATGAGTCCAAATACCAGTGACATATGGAAATTTTTTAAGTAGGAAAGGTTAATGTGTTGAGTGCTGTGTGAAGTGGGACCATTTTCACTAGTGAAATACTGCGTTTTTGTTTTTCAGCTTAAAGAAAGTGGTTATTGTACAGGTCATGAACCAGATTCCCTGGAATTCAGCACTGTGGGAGGATGGGTATCTACCCGGGCATCAGGCATGAAGAAGAACATCTATGGCAATATTGAGGACCTGGTAAATTTTTTCTGATTATTATATAATAATTGATTAGTATACAGAGATTATTATAAAGTGATTAAATGACTTTAAAAATTAAGAATTGGATGGTGAGGCTCTGAAAAAATATACCCTTTTTGACTAACTAGTAATGTTAAATATATATAAACCAAAACCAAAAACCAAACCCATTGCTGTTGAGTCGATTCCAACTCGTAGTGACCTTATAGGACAGAATTAACGCTGCCCGATAGGGCTTCCAAGGCTGTAATCTTTAAGGAAGCCAACTGCCACGTCTTCTCCTGCAGAGCAGTTGTTGGGTTTGAACCACTGGCCTTTTGGTTAGCACCCGAGAGCTTAACCACTGCACCACTAGAGCTCCTTAAATATGTTTAAGTATATATAGATGCAGTTAAAAGAAGCAACTGTTGTCACTATTTACGAGTGTCTCAGGTTGCTGAAAATCAACTTGATAGCACCTAGCAACAACAACTCTTCAGGTGACGAATATGTAAACTTTGTAGATGTATTTGATTTCTAAAGTATATAAATACTATGTTACAAGCCATTTAGACACTCAGTCTTCAATGCTACCATGATAATAGTCCATTTACTTATGTGATCTCATCATTGATACTCTGTTGCCTAAGAATTCAGCATTTATTTTTCTGAAAAAAATTTTTTCTATATAGATTTGAAGAGCCTGATTGAAAATGTTCTACTGAGTAGCAAAATGATGCTTAATGTTTCATGTGCACACTATTTTATTTTAGGTAATCTAGTGCCAGTTCTCTGGGAATTAATGTGATAGTAGTGTAAATATGGGCAGCCTGTTTAGCAATTAGGTATTATTTGTTCCCTTTGTAGCTTTTCTAATGATTAGCCTTTTGACCTTGTGCAAATTGGTTTACTTTTCTAAACTTCATATCCTTTTCTATAAAATTTAAAAAAAAAAAAAGTTGCCATCAAGTCAGTTTTGAATTATAGTGACCCTCTGTGTGTGTCAGAGTAAATCTGTGTTCCATAGGCTTTTCAGTGGCTGATTTGAAGTAGATCACCAGGCCTTTCTTCTGAGGTGCATCTAGGTGAATTTGAACCTCCAGTCTTTTGGTTAATAGTTAAGTACATTAACCGTTTGTACCACCCAGTGACTCCTTCTGTAAAATAAAGTAATGATATTCGCTACATAGGATTATTATGAGGTGTAAAGGACATAAAATGAAAACTCTTATCAAGAGTCCCTGGTGTGTAGTAGTTGCTTCATAATCCTTGCTATTTTGATAGTAGTTTAAAAGAACTTTAATTTATGAAACTATTAGAGTGATGTTCCTAGCGTTATACCTGGAGCTGTTGAGCTTTGCTTTTCAAATTTAAAGTTTCAACATTTTCATCCTTATGATCGATAGGAATATAAAATCTTTAATAAAATATATTGGTTCTTTATAGTTAACACCCAATAATTAAAGACATTTTAAGTGTTATATTGTGAACATTTTTCAAATGTTCACATTGTCGTGTTTGTTTGTTTCTTTTAATTGAGGACATTAACAAATTACATTTTTTCTTTTTGGAATTAAATTCAGTTTCAGGAGAGAATTTGATCCCTTTGCTATTGATTATTAAGATCTTTATCAGAGTTAGGCAAACATTTGATAGACAGCTTCATTTAGTACTACTGAAGCATATAGTTTATTTTAATCATTTTTTGAGAGAGATTTAAGAGCTGCAAATTATAAACATACATCTTAATGTATTTTTTTGCATTAGTAATTACTTAGCATATTTTATTTTTAACCTTAAATTTCTTTTGCAATGTATAGTTCCTCTGAAACTGTCTTAATTTACATTGCTTGCTTTTATGGAAACTTTACTAAAGTTGATACTCTTTTTATCTAAGTGGCTTAACAGAACTCTCATGAAAAGAAATTTAATCTTTTTGAGGGTGTAAGTATATTTCTATAGTCAATGTTAGTGCATATTTAGTTAAAGTATAGTAGGTAATGATGCTAATACCTGACTTACCTGGTTTGGAAAAAAGGCTGAAGATAGTTGTTTAGTCTCTCAGTTTTTAACATAATAGTCTGAACATTCAGAAGTTTTAAGTGCTTTCTGTATACAGTGTGATAAACTTATCTTAAATTCTGGCCCCCACTTGTTTTCAAGGTCATTTTAAGGAATGCTAATTAGAGTTGAACTTAAATATTTCTTGATTTAGTGAATTTTTTATCTCTTCACTAAAGGATTACCTCAGTATATCTGATTAAACTTTCTGTGGCGTAGTGGTTAAGAGCTCAGGCTGCTAACCAAAAAAAAGTTGGCAGTTCGAATCCACCAGCTGCCGCTTGGAAACCCTACCTATGGGGCAGTTCTACTCTGTCCTGTGAGTCATTATGAGTCGGAATCAACTTGACGGCAGTGGGATGGGTGGGGTATGCTGGTGCTGTAGAGCTGAAGCTCAGTGCCCATTATCACCAATCCATTGCTACTATGAAAGGTGCCTTGCTGTACTTTCCACTGTTAGAAAGCCAAAACAAAACTATAGTGATAAAATCAAACTAAAAATTCTGAACAGAACAAAAGGAAATAAAGTATGATATAGTGAGCATTTAATTTTTTAAAATTTTCTGAAGAAAATGCTTCTGTTAAATCATAACTGTGATACAAATAATTTAATTAAGCAATTAAACATACGCTTATTTTAAAAATATATACTCATTATATAAGTACAAAAAATTCAGATATGCTATATATACTAAATATATGTAATTACTTCTAACACTTTTAACATGTTCATATTCATCTTTCCAGACCCTTTTCTAGGCATACTCACAAACAAATGTGTATATCTAGCTTTTAATTAAAAAAAAAAAAAAGAATCATTCTGTATTTAATCTGCTTTTTAAATTATATGTTATCAACATGTAAATGAACATAGGTTTGCACCATCATTTTGAAAGACTGCTTAATTATTTTACTGATAATTGTTGAGAAACAAAGTTTAATTCTCCTATAATCCAGATTTCTGAGGTCCATGGAATTGTGGTGACCTGAGATCTTCTTTTGAACTTTGAGCCTTGAGAAAACTGGTTTCCTAAAGTCACCTTTAAGTCAAATAATAGCCTAGTAAGTAACTTAGTAAAGACTATTTGCCTTAGGCATTGGTCTCTTTTGAAGAATTATTTATGTGCAGAAATTCCAAGGTCAGACTAGAAGCCCAGCTATATACATAAACACTGTTCTGACCCTATTTCTGTGGCAATGTTGATAGCATGGGGTATGAGAGTCTTTGGAAGTTCTTTAATCTTTGACTCCTTAGTTGACGTGTTACTCCAGTTTGCAAATCGTCTATTAAGTGAAATTCTATCAACTTCTGTTATTGGCTTAATATGATTTTTGTTTTGACATTATTAATGCAATTCTCTTTTGATAAACATTTAAATTGTTTTCCATTTCAGTTTACTGAAAACAAAGAGAAAAACCCTCTGAACTAATTTCTTTGGCATACATCTTTAATTATTTTTTTGGATAAATTCCTGGAGTTTGAATTGTTAGATCAAAAAGTTTATACATTTTTAAGTCCTTAACAACCAAATTGCTGTATAGAAGTTTTGTACCAGTTGGCATCCCCACTAGTAATATGAGAATGTTTGTTTCACTGAATTTTTTTTGTCTTTTAATTTTGTATTTCTTTAATTGCTGGTGAATGTAAACTTTTAAAATGTGCTCATTGATAATTTTTATTTCTTATTTTGTGAATTGATCATTAATGTTTTCTTGTTTCCTTCAATAGTAAATAGCCATTTACCTGTCAGAAAAATTCTAAAAATTTATTGCATTTTTACTTGTTTCTAATTCAGATCTCAGGAAATAATTCTGAATGACAGCCTCCCCCCATATACTTATTTTCTCACCTGTATGAGACGTATATATCGCACAGATCTTTCTTTTTCCCCCTCTTTAAGTGATTAACTGTATCTCCCTCTTCATCCCAGTTTTGTCCTGATCTTACCTAATATACCTTTCTTTCCACTCTTTTCTGCTAAGTGGGTAGAGTAGATAGGTTGAAGGTGGGGATAAGGTGAGAAAACTTTCTTCCTTAGAATTAATTGTAAGTATCTAGAGCATGGAAAATCAATAATGTTGTTGTTAGCTGCCATTGAATCAGTCCCTGACTCATGGCACCCCATATGTTAAAGTAGAATTGCTCCACAGGGTTTTCTTGCCTGTAGTCTTTACAGAAGCAGATTGTTAGACCTTTCTTTCATGGAGCCACTGGGTGGGTTTGAACCGCCACCCTTTAGATTATTAGCCAGTTGCAAACTACTTGTGCTACCCAGGCTCCTGACAGAATAGTAGTGCTCCATAAATATTGTTAAATAAATGGAAGAATGAATCTTTTAAGATATGATCATTGCCTATTTCTTGGGTCCTTTAATTCATTGCCATCTGGATAACCCTCCATTAAATTTAGTTTAAAGAAATGCGTTTTTCAATTCTTAAGATGATGAATATACCAAAGCAATTTAAAACAAGAGGCGTACAATTTTAGAATGATTTTTCCCCCTCTTTTAAAGTTATATACTAAATTTACCTTTAAGAATTATTGAAGGATATTAGAATTCTGAAGGGTATCACGATTTATCACTTAATCCAATATTTAAAAAGTATTGTTTTACATAAATATATATGTGTGTGTACATATACACACCTACACATAATTTATTGACAGATGTCTAGAATTTACATCCTGTATTGTATTAAACAGGTGGTTCATATGAAAATGGTAACACCTAGAGGTGTAATAGAAAAAAGCTGTCAAGGACCTCGTATGTCAACAGGCCCTGATATCCATCACTTCATCATGGGATCTGAAGGTAAATATAACTGCAAATTTATTAGGAAAAAATACAGGTTAGTAACTCAGTTTTGTGAAAGTCTGTGATACTGTGATATCAGATCTTTGGAAGAAAGACATGTTTTATATATTTCAGGGATGATGATTTTTTTTTAAAGATTATTTTAACTTGGCTACTTCATAAAGTTTTTAATCATGAGAACGTTTTATTAAATGTCCTCTTACATTTTGCTTTTTTATATTTCTAGAGATAGTTTGGTCTTTTTGTTTTTATTTGATTTTCCTTTTAGAGTTTTTAATCAATCATTTTAGGAAGGGTAGTTGTTAAGAGTTTAAATGGTTTGTTTTAACATATTATGTTATAGTATTCTTTAATCTTATCAGAATGATCAGGGGAAAAGACTAATAAAACATTGTTTTATTGCCTTGTTTGTCTGTATTTATATCTTTTGTTATTTACTATTTGATTTTTAAAGGAAAAATGTAATTTAAAATTCTGTTGATTCATATATCATTTCAACTTGTGTTGTTCTTTAAAATTTTCATTAAAGTAATATCTTTGCTTAGTTATTTAATGCTGAGTAGATTAGAATAGTTTTTCATCTCAGCCAAAACATTTAATTTTTATTTTTTTTAATTTACATTTTATGCTTTTTTCTTAATTAACATTTAATGATCTCTACAGATCAGAAGAAGATTAGCCTTTTTTCTTCTGTTTTGGAAAGTAACTGATGTAGGCACTGTAAATTATACGGATAAGGTGAAGATGTACTTATTTTTCAGTGCTTAGAATGATAGAGAGGGACACTTCTTGAATTCAGAGAAATAAGATAAAGTAAAACAAGAAACTGTTTCTAAACTATCAGAGGAACTCATTATTAACTTCAGAAAATGGTGCAAGCTGAAAAAAGAGGTAGATTCAGGAAACGTTTAGCTATATTCGTGGATAAAAGAGCAATTATAATGAACTAGGATGTTAGGGCATACATTTTACCTTTGTCAGTAACATCAAGGAAGGAAAAAAAATATGTCTCTTAGTGACGTGCTAAAGATTACCTATTGGGCCAATGACCAGTGGTATAGCTAAGATCTTTTCATGATACTCTGCAGCAAACTTTTGTCAAGATATCTTACGAACTTACTCTTATTCCTCTTCTGATCAGCATACTCTTATATGAACAAACAGCTATATTTTTAACAAGAAAAACAATATGCTTAAAATAACGTAGTTCTTTAATATGTATTATTCTGGAATTTCTTGTACTAATGCATCATCTAAAAGTTAACTAAAAGAATATAACTTTTTACCATCAAATGTTAAATTGAATAGCAAATAGGTGCTAAAACTGACAGTTATTAATTATACTATTAATGTATAAATATGCTATTGATGTACAATAGAGTTGGAGTCAACTCTATAAGTATAAATTATCTTTTCAAGAAACTTCATCAAAAATTTTTTTTATCCCATAACGTAGCATTTAAAAATTCTGGTTGCTGGGTACTATGCTGATAGTAATGGACTATTATAAAACAGTAGGATAAATTCTATGACAGACGTAAATGCTGGAGAAATGTAAATGAAGTCAGGTTGGTGAGTGCTTAAGAAGCTTTCCCCAGGGAGGCCATGCCTACAGTGAGCCTTGAGGGTTGATAAGTAGAAAATAATTCCAGTAGAACTGAGGGAAGCTGGGGCGGGAATTGCCCCACGTATGCAGGCTTAGAAGTGAGAAAAAACGTGTGTGCCTCAGGAAGCTGCCAGTTTTTCAGTGTAACTGGAACACAAAGTTTAATTGTGGAGTAGGGATGGGCGGCAGGGCTAGGTAAGGGTTACAGGGTGCCTGGAGAGATACTTTGGGATTTTCACACCTTTTAAAATAGTTTGAACTTTTATCTAAAAGAGTCTCTCAACAGTAAATTATTATATGAATTTAAGGAAAGCAAACTTATTATAATAGTGAAGTAAGCAAAAAGATATAGGACATGTGCTTTATAAAAATAGCTTATGTACTAGGCCAAATTAACCCGTTGCCATCTAGTCAGTTCTGACTCATAGTGACCCTATACAACTGCCCCATAGGGTTTCCAAGGAGCGGCTGGTGGATTTGAACTGCCGACCTTTTGGTTGGCAGCTGGAGCTCTTAATCAGTGTGCCACCAGGCCAGATTTCTATAGTTAAATGAGATTTTATTATAAATATGTATGTAAAATGGCTTGCTGACTAAGAGTATGAATCATGAAGTCTGTCAAATCTGAATTTCAATTCTGTTTCCACCACTTAAATTTGTATCGCTTTGTGTAAGTTATAAGTCACTATGCCCAAAGTCCTCAGGTATAAAATGGGAATAATAAAAGTATTTGTCTCCATACGGTTGTTGTGAAGATTAAATAAGATTATTCTGAGCAGTTTATAAGCATATAATAAGTAGTCAACAACAACAAACTAAATACTCAACAAAAGTTATATTACTATTATTATGACTGTTTATTATTTTGGTATCAATGTTTTTTACAAGCATATTTATAGTCCCTAATCCCCATTTCTGTATGTATGTTTATTTAGAGTCATTTTAATATAGGCCAGGAGACAGTATGATTGAGAAAGTAAATTTACGTGAAATATTCTTTTGTAAAATGTATTTTTATGTGCTATTTTGTACTAGCTAAGTAATAACCCTGGTGGTGCAGTGGTTAAGTGCTTGCGTGCTCACCAAAAGGTTGATGATTCTAACCCACTAGCCACTCTGTGGGAGAAAGATGTGGCAGTCTGCTTCCATAAAGATTACAGCCTTGGAAACTCTGTGGGACAGTTTTACTCTGTCCTACAGGTTTGTTATGGGTTGAACTTCACTCACCGGCAGTAGGTCTGGTTGTAATGGGTTTAAGTAATAACCTGCTGCTGTTAAATGTAAATCATAAACTTTTTTTCCCAAACATAAAAAAAAATTCTTTTCATATAAATCATTTGATGACAACCTTGAAAGTATTAACATCATAAAGCCTATTTACCTCATATCCCACTAAGTTCCACGTGTGATTGACCATGTTAAGTTTAATGTTTTTGTCTGTTTTGTGTTATGAATTTTTCATAAGGATTTTTTCACTAAGCAGCTTCCTCCCATTTTAGATGCTATAACATGATCAATATAATGAAAATTATAATAAATACTCAAAGTATTTGAAATACTTTACATTGTTTTCCTAGTATGTGGAATGTACTTAGTAACTTATAATGATTGGCTTATTTAAAAAATAGTTAAAAGTACATTTTTCATTTATAACCCATGACTCAAGGGCTTTAGTCTTTGCTCTACAACCACATACATTGACATGCTCACCATCAGTCATTTTATGAAGTTTTATCAGTCATCTTTTGTCTACTCATCCTTCAGTAGATTTCTCAGGAAAGACACATTTGTGTATCTCCTGAGTTCTGGAATGTTCTGTTTTTCTATGGCCTTGAAACTGAAAGGACAGCTTGGATGGATATATCATCTTGGGGTTACACTTTCTTCATGTTTCTTAAAAATGCTGCTCTACTGTTGCCTTGGCTTTGTACGTCGTTCTAAGGAGTCTGATGCCAGTCTGATTCTCTTGCCATTGTAGGTTGTTTGGTCTTTTTTCCTGGAGGCCCTGAGAACTTTTTTCTTTATCATTAAAGTCTAATCATTTTACTAGGCTATGTCTTAGAGTTGGTGGTTCTATCAGTTTGCACTGGTACCTGGTGAACTCTTTCTATGTGTAAATTCAGGCCTTCTTTTATTTTGCAAAGTTTTCTTGGATTGTGGTGTTAAATATTCAGGGTTTTTTCATTGTTTTAATTTTTCTGTTTCAGGGATACCAATTAACGTATATGTCTGACTTCCTTTGCCTATCTTCCATATCAACTACCTTTTCTCTGATCCCTTATCTCTGACTTTTTTCTTTATTTCGTTTTTATTCCCTTGATTATTTTTCTCCTTTTCTTTAATGCCCTTATTAACTTTCCATTTGAGTCTACTCTCTGTTCTCCTTTGGGTACCTTGTAACTTTGTTTTCTCTTTCTTTTTTGCTTTTCTGTTTCTTTCCTGAGTTTGGTCATTTGTTGTTTCATTTCTTCTTGTTTTTTGTATTTCTGATCTAGGTTGTTTTTTCATATCCCCAAATGCTTGCTTGAGGATATTTAATTCAGTTTAAAATATGTCACATTTTTCTCCAGGATCATGGTTGGTTTTCTAAGGAACACATTTTATCAGCAGAAAAGCTTTTATTTGCATTTTCTGACTTTTTGCAGTAGTTTTTTTTTTTTTTTTTTAATGGATTTGGTTTTATTTTTTCTATTCCTATTTATTACTTGGAAGGGGTTCCTAGTTTGAGAGTGCTCTCTTCTGTTACTTCTACCTGCTTCTGTGCTACTTGTTTTATGAATGGTAGTGTTTTTGGTGGGGAGAGGGGTGGCATGTCTTGTTATGTTTCATTTCTATAGATCCTTTAATTTCTCTCTTATTTCATTCTTCATTTCACTGCTTTCTTTCCAAAAGGTACCAGTTCTTCTATATACATGATAATCCCCTGAAGCAGTGCTTCTCCAAGGCTACCGTTTTTGGTTCTACCCATTTTCAAGCCTCTTCTTGTAGTCAGAGCTATGAAGTACTAAGTCCTGCACAGTTTTTTTGCATTTATTGTTGCACTTTCACTTTCTGGGTATGATTTTTGTCTGTGCTCCTACCAACTCCTCTGATACACTCTATTTTTTCTCATGGAGTCTTTTAGGCCCCCCCCCCTTACCCGTTTTCCACCCTTACAAATTTGCAGCATCTGGAAAGCGACAGGAAATCTATTAGAATTTTTTCTTTTTATCTCTACTTACAGGTAATTTGGAGGTTGCATTGTTTTTTGTCTCCTCTTAATACTGAAGGTATAGGTTCTGTATTGTTTTATTTGTTCTCCTTGTTGATTTTTATATTTTCTTTGAGAGGTGGGGAAGAGTCAGGGAAGGGAGGAGATTCAGAGTCAGATGATTGCCATTCTTCTCAATTCTAAAGTCACTTGAAAATATATTTCCAGATTATGTAACATTTGCTTCAAGCAAATACTTGCATTTTATGCTAATAACAATTGAAGCCTTCAATTTGCTTTGAGAACAAATGTTACATTTGAAAACTATAAAACAGAAAATTCTTAAATTTATTTCAACATATTTTTCTTAAAACAGAAAGTAAATGATATATAAATACCCGTTTATGATATTTCATTGCTGTGTATTTATTTATAAATATATAAAGTGGATATAAAATATTGGTATAATGTACATACAATCAAGTGATAAGTAATCTGCGTAGTTTTATATCACTCACCCAGCATAGTCTTCCCAGAGCAAAAGAATCAATAAATTTAATAAAACCCCACAGAAATGGACCCTATGATGAAGTTAATTTGTGAATGGCTTGATTTGAATATGTCTGAATGGAAGCTGCCTCCTGTCAGACTGCCTTTGGGACCTGGATTGGTTTTGCTTTTACAGTGGGACCCCCAGAACTCTGAGTTGGCTGGCTGGCAGAGACTCACCTTGGTCGTTTCATTTACCTTGCAATAATGCAATGTCTCATTTTATAGTATTGATTTTTTTTTTTCACCTCACTTCTAGTATTATGAGTGAAGCCCTGGTGGCACAGTGATTAAGTGCTCAGCTGCTAACCAAAAGGTCGGCAGTTCGAACCCACCAGCTGCTCCACAGGAGGAAGATGTGGCAGTCTGCTTTTGTAAAGATTACAGCCTTGGAAACCCCATGGGACAGTTTGACTCTGTCCTATAGGGTCACAATGAGTTGGAACTGACTCAATGGGATTTTTTTTTTTTTATAGCATTAATGGTGGGTTATGCTACTTTTGAGTGCTTACACTGTACATATGAGATATTAAACAACCTCCCCGAAAAAAACCAAACCCGTTGCCATTGGGTAGATTCTAACTGGTAGTGACCCTACAGGACAGAGTAGAACTGTCCTGTAGGGTTTCTAAGGAGAAGCTGGTGGATTCAAACTGCCGACCTTTTGGTTAGCAGCTGAGCTCTTAACAACTGTGCCACAAGGGCTCCACATATACAAGACTTTAAAGCATGTTCCCTTCTCATTAGTACCTTAGAATTTTGATGTAGACTGAGAATTTGTAGAAAAGCTTCCTAATGTAAGGATATACATTTTTAAATCAGCTATTGAATAGGTAATAACGTGTACATGTGTGAAATACAAACATGTACAAAATTGAAAAGGTACATGAGACTGTATAGGAAAAGTCTACCTTCTATCCCTATCTTCCAGGTATTCCTCCAGCCCTCCCATCCAGAGTCAGCACTATTGCTGTATATGAGCATATATGCATATACTCTAAAAAACATAAATGGAGTTTACTACTTTTGGCTTTTCACTTAATTTTGTAGAGCTCATTTATTTGTTTAGTGTAGCTGTTTTATTTTAGTGGAGTCTGTTGCCTACCCCGACCCCCTGCAGTGTTAAACCTCTGATGTTTCTCCTCAGGGAGTGCAATCTTGGATATGCCCAGTCACCTTGGGATGACAGTGGTTTTGGCGGGGGCTGTCGTTGACCATCTTTTTTTCCTGATCACACCTAATGATGTATCGCCACTAATTACAGCCTGATTGCTTTATTGTTTTCGACAGCACCCTGGGCATAAATTGCTCTACATACTAATAAAACCAAATTCAGGCTCCTTAAAAAGGATGCTGCTAACCAAAAGGTTGGAGGTTTGAGTCCACCCAGAGGCACCTAGGAAGACAGGCCTGGTGATCTACCTCTGAAAAATCAGCCACTGAAAACCCTATGGAGCACAGTTCTATTCTTGACACATATGGGGTCCACATGAGTCAAAATTGACTCCATGGAAACTGGTTTACTTGTAGAAGGAATAGTTCCTGAAGTCTGTGTTTGAGATTTCTTTTGACTCCAGAAGAGCTCCTCCTCACGTCTCTTTCCCTTCTTCTCTACTGCAAACTTGCCAAGCTACAGTTTAGCCTCTATCTGCAGTGAATCTGTCAGTCTCCTCCTAATTGCCCTTCACCACATCTCCACTATTTTTGAGAATGCCCTTAGGCTTGAACTTCTCCATGTTCTGTTACAAATGAAGTTAGTTCCTTTGGGAAGAGATGAGGAGCTGTTTTATGGCCTGCTTTTCCCTCAAAGAACACTCTCTGACCCATGACTCTGGGGATGGGGATAGTGACAATGGTAATGGTATACTCCTCTCTGCGTGACACCCTTGCTTTGTGACTTGTATGTTAGGAGGACAGTAACCTCAGGTCTTCTCGGTTTGCCTCTCTTAGCATGGAACCAACTCCTTATGACCCAGTGCAGGGGTGATCAAAAAAACCAAACCTGTTGCTGTCGAGTCAATTCAGACTCCATAGTGACTCTATAGGACAGAGTAGAACTGCCCCATAGAGTTTCCAAGGAGTGTCTGGTGGATTCGAACTGGCGACCTTTTGGTTAGCAGCTGTAGTTCTTAACCACTATGCCACCAGGGTTTCCTCAGGGGCCCTCAGGGCCCCAGTATTCGGATATTCATGCTAGAGCCTTTGCTGTATCATTGGGAGCTGAACGTAAGAAAGGAGTCCTTAGCTCTCCGCTGCACTCGCCTGGAAGTTAGCCTCAGTAGGTAGCTGCGGGCAGGATGAGAAACACTGACGTCCTGCCCCTTCCAGGACGATAGCCCTCGAGCTAGGAGCTGGGAAGAGACCTCATGTTGGCTGTGTACCAGTCTGGAGCGGAGTTTCCCTCTTGCTGAGCTGGAAAAGGAGAGGGAGGGCGCAATCTGGTTCAAATAACACAAACTGTCACTGTTCTTACCAGATTTTACTAGATTTGCTTGAATAGATGATTCTTCATTTACTTGACTATTTCCAGAGACTTTAATGGCTGTTTTTCTTCTAGTTTTCACCACTTTCGTTAGGATGTGGGTCTGTGGAGTTCCTTACGTTGTCATGCCAAAGGTCTATCCCTATGCTAGTTATTTCTTATTTCTACCAAAAAATATTTTGTGACTCATTAACATGTTCATTTTTCTTTCATTCTCACTGATGGAAAACTGATACCTACTTCCATTCTCGCTTTAGTTCTCTTTTCTGCAGGCCAAACTAACCCCAATGTTTGTACTTTCTTTAAAAGCCCTGTTAAAGGGCCTGACTTAATTATTTTTCTTGTTGTTTGAAAACTTTTATTTTTAAAAAGAATTCCATAGTTACCTAAAATAATGAATCTTAATAGTATTCCTAGTGAGGACCTAGACAATAAGAAATTTAACTTCTAGCTGGCATATTTTTGGCCTGTTTCTGTAAATTCTTATTTTACATTTTGGAGAGTCATCCTTTTTTCTGAATTCATTGTCTCTTTTACCATTTTTTTCTAAGTGGTATGCTTTGTAGTACCCTGTTAAATCAAAATCTTTTCTTCTTTTTTTTTATGTAATGAATTATAATAAGAAATCACTTCGAAAGTGTTTTTGTATTTGGTCTAGGTATAGACATGATATAAATTTAATTCTGGATGGAGGTGAGACTTTTAGAGTTCAATTTTCTGGTCTGAATATGATGATAGATGTGTGGGAAAGATTAATTTTTTCATTATAAACACTCTAGGAAATAACTTAGCTATAACCTAGACTCTTCAACCTGAAAAGGAAGGGAAAAGGCTAAGGGAGGAAAAGATTTTATCAAAGATTTTTCTGAAATTAAGAAAGTCTTTAGGTACACATCCAAGAGGAAGGAAAGCATATTTCCCCATGAAAATTTGTGTTGCATGTTCATCATAGCATTATTCATAGTAACCAAACAATGGAAACCACTCGAATGCCCATCAGCTGATGAATGGATAAACAAAAAGGTGTATACTATACAACGGAATATTATTTGATAATTAAGAAGGAATGCAGTACTGATACATGCTACAACATGGATGAACCTTGAAAACGTTGTGCTAAGTGAAAGAAGCGAGTCATAAATGAACATGTATTGTAAGATTCCATTTATATAAAATATCCAGAATAGGCAAAATGTATAGAGACAGCAATTTAGATTAGTGATTGCCTAGGGCTGTGGGGTGGGAGAATGGAGAGTTACTGCTTAGTGGGTATGTGGTCTATTTTTTTGGGTGATGTTCTAAACTTAGATTGTGGTAATGGTTGCACAACTCTGTGAATATCCTTAAAAACATTGAGTTTTGCACTTTAAATGGGTGAGTTTTATGATATGTGAATTATCATCTCAATAAAGATGCTAAAATCAAAGAGAAAATCTAATCACCTGTTATCTTTTAGAATTTACAAGAATGAATGAGAGTGTGTGTGTGTGTGTGTGTGTGTGTGTGTGTGTGTGTGTACCAAGTATTAATTGGGCCTAACTTGCAAGGCTTTTGTGATTATACAAGTCGGAATAGGATCAAATTTGATATTCTTGGTAGGAAATCACTTGTATATGTGGAGAATATTTTGTGGTTTAATATATGTTGACAGGTTGTTTTAGGTATATTATAAATTTACTGGAAGGTTTGGTTTTTGTTTATTTCTAGTGTTATAGTTAAGTTTTACAATTTCAAAGATTTTTCCCTTTTACTGTTTTTTAATGATTCTCAGAAACATTTACTAATAACATTAATACTTTACTATAATTTCTACCATTTATACCTCAGAAACCATTGATGTGAAAAATCTTTACCTTTTGAATATAATAGTTCTTAACCATGTCTCTTCAAGTATTTTAGCATAGAGATTTAGATCATGTGGTTATATTTTAGTTTTTTCCTCACTGATTACATCCCCCTTCCCCCAAGTAATAAAGAAAAAGAACATTTGTTTCGTAGGTGGTCCTCTTGTGCTGGATATTTATGATACCTATTTTTTCTCCAGAATATCTATTTTCTCTTTCTTATAAAGTGTCTTAGTTATCTGGTGCTGTTAAAACAGAAATACCACAAGTGGATGGCTTTAACAAACAAATTTATTTTCTTACGGTTTAGGAGGCTAAAAACCCGAATTCAGAGTACTGGCTCTAGGGGAAGCCTTTCTCTCTCTTTTGGCTCTGGAGGAAGGTCCTTGTCCCTTCAGCTTCCTGGTTCCTTGGAGATCTCAAAGTGTCTTGGCATCTGTCTTATCCTATCTCTGCTTCTCTTGTTTCTGCTTGTTTAATCTCTTTTATATCTCAAAAGAGATTGACTCAGGATAACATCCTGCACTAATCCTGTCTCATTAACATAACAAAGACAACCCATTCTCAAATGAGATGATAACCATAGGCGTAGAGGTTAGAATTTACAAAACATATTTTTGGGGGCATAATTCAGTCCATAACACAAGAGTATCTCAGTATTGCCTTTTGTCTTTTCTTTTTTTTTTTTTAAAGAATGAATTCTTAGGAGAAAAGACACGGTAATATTCCCTGTAACTTCTTCTAAAATCTTAAATTCTTATAGAAGGTTAGGTTCTTTTTACCCTATTAAATTGTTTTCAAGGTAAAAATAGACGAAAATATACATCTGTCTGAATACATATGAAATGAAAACCTGTTGTTTTTCTAATCCTTTTTTTTCCTTTTAATAATTCTCAGTACTTTTAAAACCATGTCAGAGTAACTTTCTTGAAGGAAGGTTATCTTTAAAATGTTTTTTAAATAGAAAATTGTATTCTAAAAAACTTTTTTTTGAAATTATAAAATTTGTTTAGTTGTTTTTTCTCAAAAGACTTGAGTAACCATTATTCTCCAGATAGAATAGTTTTAAATATGATTTAGAAAATTGGTGTGTAATGTATTGGATTATTCCCCCTTCTTTTTCAGGAACTCTTGGTGTGATAACAGAAGCTACAATAAAAATCAGACCAGTGCCTGAATACCAAAAGTATGGCTCAGTAGCTTTCCCTAATTTTGAACAAGGAGTAGCCTGTTTAAGAGAAATTGCAAAACAGGTAAAAAAGAAAAAATAAAAAAGGATGCATATATGTGTGTTTATATTTTTAAAATTGTGCAATAATTGTGATATGTCACAAATTATATTTAGTTGTTTATATTTGTGTTCTTTTTCTCCAGTTCTGTATAGAAAGGTAATGTTATAAAAATCATTCCTTTAAGTGCACTTGGTATTTCTTTCAGTAATTGTTATCACACCTATTTTCTTGGTGACGGCAACAGGTTTGGTTTTTTTGGTACAATTTTAAGCCAAGGTAAGATACGTACTTGGTTCAATGGCTTCAAATGACTGCCTTTTATTAAATGTTATATTTTCTTAAGTTATTTTTGGGTAAGATATTTTGCAGTTAATTGAAGTAATAGTTCATTTTCTTAAATTAAGACATTTATTGAAATTAAAAGAAGTGGCTGGATATCAGTGACCCCAAAATTTAGAAATTGAATATACCTAATCAAACATTTATAGTTCTTAGAATGTGCTGCCATTAAGCCCTTCTTCATTTTATAATATTATCTAAGATACAGCTTAAATATTGTAGCATAGTATATTTAGTTATAAACTAAAAACAATTCTCATGTTCTTGTCCCTTCTTAAAGGATATTTTATCAAGATATTTTAAAAGACTAGATAATGCCAAGTATTTTTTTTTCCTCTGTTTAATTCTGTGTATCAGTGTGGAAAGTTAATGCATTTCTTTAGGTATTTGGGTCAGTGCTTGAACTATAATAGTTTGTGAAAATTTTTTATTTCAATATTTTCCAGCGGTGGGGAGTCAAGGGAGTATACTTCAGTCCCTTTCTTGCTTTTTCTAATCTCTTGGAGTTCTTTAATACTTCCCATCAACCATACCCAACTAGAATCTTGAGGGAAAGGGAGATTTTTTGATGTGACCCATGTAGGCCATCTTCCCGATATCCAGAGCAGGGTGGAGGGAAGATCTGGCAAGGCAAAGGAAGAATATCTAGCAAGTAGCCCATATTCACTGTGGACTTTTGTGAGGTACTGAAAATGGAAAGTGGCAAAGAATTTCATCTTCCTACGATCCAGAAACAGCTACTATTAATATTTTAAAGAAATTTAAAATGAGAATAAATATTTTGTATGTACCCACATATTTATGATTTCCATTGCTCTTTATTCTTTTGTGAATCCAAGTGTACATCTGGTATCATTTTTTTTTCCTGCCCGAAGAACTTCTTTTAACATTTCTTGTTGTGCAGGTCTTACCTTTTGGCTAAACATTTTTATGTTGCCTTTTGTGCTGCATGTTGTCTAATATCTGAAAAAAAATTATTTGATATAGCTTATTCTTTTCCACTTATTAGTGGCAAGAGGGTAAGTCTAGATCCTGTTATTCCCCTGTGGCTGGAAGCAGAAGGTCAGTGTTAATGTTTTGATGTATTTTAACGTTTTTTTCAGTGTGTAGGTTCTTAATGATTTTTTTTAAAGGTAGTTATAAACATACAACTACTTTTTAAAAATACAATTTAATACTTTGCATTTTTAGCCATATTTCTATTCATGCTGCAAAAATTTGCCTGATGAAGGAGAACTAGATGGCAACTTATTCTGTTTGCTCATAGATTATTTGCATTGGGATTTTTATTTCCAATAGTTCATGGATATTTGCGTTGAATACAATGCATATTTAACATATGTTTAACTCTCAGGTGGAATGAAATAAAGTCTCTCTTGACTGTTTAATCTTCCCTAAGATTATTTCACCTCCTCCCACACTTCATTTTCCATCTCTTGCTGGTGATTCTAAAATCTGTCCTTCTCTCCTGAGCTCTGTCTTGATGTTTCTAATGGTGTACCGGGCCTGTCCATGTGATTATCCTGTAACCACTGCACACTTGTTTAGGAACTGAACTCATTATTTCTTCTCTTTCTCCTGGCAAATTTTCAAAACCAGGTCTTAGGTCACATCCACAAATCCTTCCTTAATTTTCTTAGTCAGTTAATTTTTCTTTCTTCTCTTTTAAACCATACTTTGTAAATCTGTATACACCTTGTCTTGTTCTATTATTTATATATATGTCTCTCCCACTAGCTCAAGAGCTTGTTTCTGTATCAGTGCCTGTTATGTAGTTAGATTTCAGTGAACATTTGTTGAATGATTAGAAGGCATGTAGTGGATTGAGGAGAGAAACATAATGTGAATAAAGAAGATTTAAAGTAGAGAATTTTCAGCAAGTCAGACATGACACAGAATTTCGGCTCAGATACTGAACATTTGGCTAGTGTCTTTAGATTATAATACTGGGAATTAAAGAAATCCTGTGTTAAGATTATGAGTATCTAAAGAGTTTGCTAGGTTCACTTTAGATTTGAGCATAAAATTGTCAAATACAAACACTTCTTCAATCTGGAAGTCCAGAAAATTAAATAATATGAGGACAAAAATACTGCGTATTATTACTGGCTGTTTCCGGGCTGAGTAACATTAATATGCACTTAATGTAGAAGGCCACAATAAAATTATAGCTGGCTCTAGCATCTATTCAGTCACCCTAAGAAGTCACCCTTAAAGCCATGTTAGATTCCTTCTTTTTTTGCTCACTGCTTATATGCGCTTGGACCTCAAGTAGTTTGGGTTCAAATCTGAAGTCTACTACTTAGTAGCTATGTGGCCTTCCTTACTCTGCCTATTTTCCTCATTTGTAAAATGAAATAATGTTGTTTGTTACCTTTAAAGTTTCTGTTATCATCATTCTTCTTCACCACCAGCACCACCAGCACCACCACCATCATCATCATCATCATCATCATCATCATCATCACTACCTCCACTAAGTCTGTTGACTATACCTGGAAGCTCTTTTTTCCCCACCCTCTCCACCCCTAAATGTCATCTCCATCCCTACTGATAATGCGCTGGGTGAGTCCTCATCACTTTTTACCTGAATTGCCACATTGATTTTCTAACTAGTCTCTTTCTCTTCAGTCAGGTTCCATCTGCCCCTATAGTCAAAGTGCTCTTTCTTAAACACATGTCTTAAAATGTCATTCTCCTGTTAATCCTGTGATCATTGCCCTCACTGAGGTAGGGGGAGATGGGGAAAAAGAAAAGACCATTGCAGGCTTGAAGAACAATATGTGGAAAAGTGCAAAGATTAAAAAGACACAGTATGGTTGGGGCCAGATATTGCAAAGTCTTACATGATACTAATAAGTATAAATTTGTTATCAACAACTCACTCATTTTGATAGATGGTCTTTATTTAATCCTGATATGAAGAGACTGATCTTCATCTGCTTCTCCTTTTTGACTTTTAGCTCACCCAATTAGAAAGTGGTATAGTCTTAAATTCAGCTCCAGATACTTTTTGCCAGAGATCTGTCCAGTACCACCTGGTGCTGCCCATACACTCAGAGTTTTGCTAAAACAACCTTCTGAGGCACTCATTTAATGTGGCAGTTTTCTACTTTCAGGAAATCCAACTACATGAGCACCTAAAATTGACAAGGATAGTGTTTATAATTTTCAAGTAACTTCAATTACTTTTCAATAAGATTGCTTCTCCCATCTAGACATAGTATAGGTCTCTTTAAGCTTGATTACCTGTCTACTCCTGGGGGAAGAGGAAATTAAAAAACAGAATAGTTCTGGAATGAACATTCTTAGTAGACTTTGGACAGGTTGCCTCGGTGTGGGGTTAAAGCATAAGTGAATGTTAACAGTTGAAATCCTTATATAAGAGCTCTTGATTCACTAGAACTTTGGGAATATCATGTCATGATTAGGGAAATAGAGTATTATTCTATTATGCCATGTTTGCTGAAATGATGGGATCATAAAATATTTAGAAGCAGGATTATTAAGTAAAGGGGGAGTGGAGAGAAGTTTTACGATTAATCAATATTTGCTATGCTAAAATAAGGCCTGAGCACTGAGCAGGGAAGTTCAAGCATCTTCCAATACTTGTTTCTAAAACTTTTGGTCACTTAAAGGCCAAGGAAAGTAACTTCAAATTTAAGGTGTTAAGGTATCAAGAAGTAAAAGAACTACCTGCAGAGCCTTATGGTTTTGCCTGTGAGTTAATACCTAGAAGAATGGGAAGCTAGACTTTTCAGAAAATAACCAGTTCATCAAGTAAAAAAACAAATTTTTGCTGGTTGAATGGATACGGGAAATCAGGGATGGAAAGGAGGAGTCTGCTGTCACAGTATAGGGAGAGCAATTAGGGTCACATAACAATGTGTGTATAAATTTTTGTATGAGAGACTAACTTGAATTGTAAACTTTCACTTAAAGTACAACAATAAAATTAAAATTTTTTTTTCATGTCTAGGTTATATTTTCTTGTTAATTTCAAATCTTAATTTTTTTTTAATTCAAATATTTTCACTTTGGATTGTAATATATCCTTTGTGTTAAGTATTTTTATTTACTTTCCTCTATTTCTATCAACTTTGACCATTTCCCCTCAAAAATTCATATGTCTCTCATGTTCAGGTTTTTGAATGACATCTTTCAAATTGACCATTATTGCCTCTATTTTTTAAAAATAATATTTTATTGTGCTTTTGGTGAAAGTTTACCCAGCAGATTAGGTTCCCATTCAACAGTTTCTATACAGATTGTTCAGTGACATTGGTTACATTCTTCATAATGCTTCAACATTCTCATTTCTGTTCTGGTTGTTCCATTTCCAGTACTCTAGTTTTCCTACCCCCTTATCTTCTCATCTTTGATTTAAAGTAATTGTTGACTGTTTGGTCTCATATATATGATTTTTTAAAGGAGCGCAGTACTCACAGGTAATATTCTTTATTTTGTGAGCCAATCTGTTATTTACCTAAAAGGCGACCTCAGGGAATAGTTTTGGTTCAGGGTTTAAAGAATATCTCAGGACAGTAGTCTCGGGGAGTCCTCTAGTCTCAACCGGTCCAGTAAGTCTGGATTTTTTAAGAAGTTGATGTTGGTTTCTGAATTTTTTAGCCATTCTATCAGGATTTATCTGTTGTGGCCCTGATCAGAACAATCAGTAGCGGTAGCCAGGTGCCGTCTAGTTCTTCTGGACTCTGGGTAGATAAGGCCATGATTCATGTAGACAGTCCTGTAGACTCATTTCTTCTCTGAATCTTGGGTTTCCTTCTTTCTCTTTTGCTGTAGACAACTGGAGACCAATGTTGTATCTTAGATGGCTGTTCACAAGCTTTTAAGACCTCAGATATTACCCACCAAACTAGGATGTAGAACATTAACTTTACAAACTATATTATGCCAGTTGTCCAAGTTGTCCTATGAGACTGTGGTCCTAGGCCTTCAAACCCAGAAAATCAATCTTGCGAGGTGTTTGTTTACATCAAAGAAGGAGCCGTAACTGTGCCTCCTATGTGCTTTACTGTATATATGAATATACATGCATGCACACACATACACGCATATATATTTACATACACCTATAGGGTTGCTATGAATCGGAATCGACTTGACAGCAATGGGTTTGGCTTTTTTGGTATATATATATATACACAGGAGCCCTGGTGGCTCAGTGGTTAAACACTCAGCTGCTTACTGAAAGGTTGGTGGTTCAAACCCACCAGCCCTTCCCTGGAGAAAAGATATGGCAGTTTGCTTCTGTAAAGATTGACAGCCTTGCAAACACTATGGGGCAGTTCTCTTCTGTCCTATAGGGTTGCTATGAGTCAAAATTGACGTGACAACAATGGGTTTGGGTGGTATATCATGCATATATACTCACATATACATACCTATGCACATAGATGCATATATATGTACGTATATACCCGCACATATATTTTTTTGTTGGTGGTGGTGTTGCAAAATTATATATGCCATAGCAATTACCAAAAGGTTCTTTTTTCTTGTGTACATCTTAGTGACATCATTTACCTTGCTCAGGCTGTGCACCCTTCACCTACATTTGGTGTTACGTTTCCCATTACCAAAAATAACAACGCTTCTCCCCCCTTCACGCATCCAATGAACATTGGTCTCTGATATACCCATTCTTGTCTTTTTATGAAAGTGAGATCATACAATATTTGTCCTTTAGTGATTGACTTATTTCACTAGAATAATGTCCTCCAGATTCACCTACATTATATTTCGAGGACTCATCATTCTTTACGCTTAGGTAGTATTCCATTGTATGTATGTACCACATTTTGCTCATCCATTCATCCGTTGATGGGCACTTAGGTTGTTTCCATTGTTTTGCTGTTGTGCATAGTGCTGCAGTGAACATAGGTGTGCATTTGTATTACCTCCATTTTTATGACAGAATAATCCTGAGTGCCAAAGTAGATTTTTTTAAATTATGGAATGTACAAAAGTAGTTTGTATTTGTATTTATTTTCAACAGAAGATCTTAAATGAGGTCACTGTCAGTCTACGTTGGCCAGCTCTGTTCCTTTACAATATCTCCCCTCTATAGACCACAGATTTAGTATACTTATATAAAAATGTTGTTATATGATCTTTAGAGTAGACGTGTAGATATTTTATGCTTTTCTGAGTATTTTGTCTACTTTTCCACATTGCAGATACTCCCATGTAAATATATCTTAGGTTCATTAATGAGAAATGATGTGCAAATGTCTCAAAGTTTTAAGTTTATAATTTTATTAAATTGGAAAATATTGCATTTTAAGCATAGTTAGTACAATCTGGTACTTTTTTTTTTTTTTTTTTTTTTAACAATTTGATGTGCCCCTATAGAAAGAGGTAAAGTGCTGCCTGTGCTGTTGAAAAGTAAGAATGGAATTTTCCTTCACCCTTGCATAAGTCAGTAAAAAATGGCTTTTATTATTTTTTAAAAATCCTTTGGACATTCACCTAATGACCATAACCTAAATGCACTGCTCAGACCATATTGGAGATACATTTTTTTCCTCTTGGAATAAATAATGGTGGTGGTTGATAGAAAGTGCCACCCCATGGTTAAGAGCAGGTCCAAAAGAAAATTTCTAATCTGTAGTTCTGATAATTTGGTTCGGTGTACTTAGTAATAGACAGTTTTTAGAGCCATAAATACTATTGACTAGAAAGCTTGCCTTATTTGAAACTGATTAAAAAGCGTAGGTAGATAATATTTTCAAGTATTGCTCTTATTTATTAAATGAAACAATGGCTGAGAATAGTTACTGGAATTTGGAGATACTACGCTATTCTAGGGACCTACATATTTTACTTATGTTAGAGTGCACATGTAGAAAGGCATTACTGCTTACCATCCCTGGAAATAGATAAATGTTGGTATTATGGCTTAGGGACATCTGCGTGTTAGTTTACAGAATGCACAAATCTCATATGTCAAGGATGGTACAGTATTTGCTGTCCTGCTTTCTAACAGCATTCTCAGGCAGAAAAATTGAGAAAACTACCAGGTTTTGGCACTAGTCATTGCTCAGTTTGGGATTTGGAATCTCAGCTGATAGCAGAAGAATTAAGATCCATTAAAATAGATGGTACATGGTTTATGATTGTGCCAAATCTTGATTGAGTAATAAGTTGGCTGCTTGTAATTCTTCACTGTCATATCATAGCACTTCTATTTTTGCAATATTTTCAGACTCAAGTTGCTTTTGAAATGGGAAACCGTATTTTGGATGAGTATCTTTTGGAAAGGAGCATACCTGATTATTCAGAAATAGCAAAATGGTCTCTGTGTATATTTTCATCACTATTCTTACTGAAGGAAATAAATTAAGCAACCTTATACAGGCAGCAGAAGATTCTCCTAAGGTCTCTCATCTGATCTTTGTCCATGTGTGGAATTGTCCTCTTCCAATACTTCACTGCCTTGTGAGGAGCTAGAAAGGAAAATTAGTGGAAGATTAATATAATTATATCTCATAAGTGGCAGTCCACTATAATTTCCAGCTTTATTCAGTAGATGGGTAAGTAATTTTTAAGACGTTTTTTCTCAGAAAACAGATTACCTACTGTAGCCTCTCAAGAGCGGAAAAATGGTGCTTTTGTAATCAGAATATCAGTGTCAGATAAAATTTTCTGTTCTCTTTTTTGCTTGGTGATGTCAGTGTTGCCTTTACAAGATTTGAGGGGAAAACTGAGTGTTAAAAGAAACTCAAAAGCAGTTTTCGAAGTTTGGATTTTTTTTGGTTTTCCTCAGTAAAAACTTAGGCAGTATGCCTTCTGGTATTGAGAGAGGGCCATTTGTTCCAACAAGAGGAAAAACTGGCCACGTTTTTGGCGTAGATTTGTACTCATCCTTCTGAATAGTGTCTTTTTCAGTATCAGAACCAGGTTTTTAGAATTATGGGTTAAAAGACAGCTTTTTCTCACACTACAATTTTATACTGATGGGGCGTTTTTTTCTAATGAGTTTAGATCGTGATTTGGAAAGAAAAAGATCACGCCTGATGCCTTGAAATGTTATATCTCAATTCTCAGTTGCTCTGTTTTCAATGTAATTGATCCTGGAGGGGTTCAGGTAAATTGAAAGGAGTTAGCTTTAGTACTTAACCTTACAAAACATTTAAAACCTGTTTATATTCAGCAGAAATTCTTGGTAATAATTGGTTATATATAGAAAACAAAATTGTCATTTTAAACCATTTTTTGTGTCACACATCTCTCTCTGAAGTGGAAGGAATAATCCTGGCTAAATGTTTAGTCTCTCGGACTCTACCAGCAAAATATATGGAACTTTAGGACAGTTTTAAGACATTTTCTTTACTGGGAACTACTCAGAAGAAGGCATTTCACCTTTACTGAACTGAAAAGTTAAAAATTGTAATTAGGAGACTGTTCAGCATAACTTTTGGCCCTCCCTTTTCTACAGTAGGAGGAAAATAGCCACTATATCATATGTATTAATTCATTCTTTAAAACCAAAATTCTTTAAAAGAGATAATTCTCTTGTAAAAAAAAGTTTTTGTTTATTATTTATAGTCCTAGCTATAAGCTAGTCATTTGGTTGGCTGTTTGTAATATGAGGAACCAATAATACCAATAGCCTTAAATATTGTATTGATTTTTATCTGTGGTATCAACACCAACTTATTAGAGGAAGAACTAATTATCTCTGTACATTTTACGTTTTTATATCTAGAAACTTGCACTTAACATAATTATCAACTCATCATTCATGTAGCCTTTTTTGAACTTCTTATCATTAATTTTATTGTGTGCCTTTTATGTGAGGTACTGTGCTCTTCACTTTATAGCCAGTATAGTGCAGTAGATGTTGTGCAAGTTAAATAGATAATGATATGACCAGGTGATCACTAAATAAACATCTAATAAACACTAAGGATGTGTCATATCATGATAAATTCTGTGCTTAAATTTTTGTATAGCTAAACCCTTTTGAATGGCCAAACCTTTGCATAAAAGTTTTGATATTGAAGCGTTTGCTTCTGATGCAGTATGAGATTAGTAGACTATCTCCAGTGTAGTCTTTAAGTTCAGGAATTTGGGCTGTGCTCTAAAGTCTGCACAGAAAGTTTGATTTATTCCTTGAAGAACCAAACCTTTTCAGTTCAAAGATGATTTATTACTTACCCATGATACCAGAGATATAGAATACCATTCAGTCTTATACTTTTATAGTTTATCTTCCTTATAAAATTAGAATAGTAGAAATCCTTCAGACATTGGAAATGGATATTAATATTGAATTCCTTTTGTCAGTAACTAGCAAATTAAGAGACAGTATCTCAAATAATATGTCTCATCTCAGGTGGAAGTTCTGGTTTTCTCTGTGACAATTTAAGAGATATGACTTAATTTAATAAAAACAAGTTTTACAAAATCTTTTGTTATGTTTCTAATAGGAACTTTTTTAGATGGAAAGTTATTGGATTGAGAAATCTGTTGCCTTTTAAGTTAGTGCAGAGAATACTACTAAATAAATAAGACTACTAACCAGAGTGGTTATTTTTATTTTTCAGGTTATATATTCAAGTAAATTCCTGGTCATACCATTGTTAAAGTGATGAAATTGCCAGAAAATATACTTAGTAAATCTTATACCCATCTTTAGAAGAAAATGTGGTTATTTATGTCTTCTCTGTTCAGATAAAACAAAGATATTATTGTATCTTTATTAGTCCATAATAAGTTTCTCATAACATTATCAGATTACCAAGTATAAAATATACCTAGGTACAGGTTAGGTGACATGAAAGATTCTAGTAAGGGCTCATTTATCATAATAGAAAAGAAATTATTTCATTAGCTCCAGTGTGAATAAGCAATTTTTATTTGAGTGTGTCTTAAATTCTCTGAATTTATAATTAACCCACCGTAGAAATTACTTGTAAAAGACATTCCCTTTCAGGTTAGTTCTGATCACCTACCAGCAGGGGTCACTTTAACTTAAGGACCTTTTTTCCCCCGTTTTCCTGTAACGAATACTCTCAGCCTAGCATAATTGAGTAGCATGGGAGTAAATTTAGTGCTAACGTTCTCAGAATTTGAGCTGCCCGTAGCTTTAAATGGCAATTAAAATTAGTCAATTGCCTACCAAATTAGTTTTAAAGCAATTGAAATGGAACCTAATCATAACTATTTATCTAGTAACTCAGGTTGAACGTTGTCGTTATTGTTGTTTAAGGATAGTAACATTTTGGCCTTTCGATTATAGAAACTTATGCTTAATTAACAGTAATGGTGACTTAATTATTTGGAATTCTAAGAAATTTTTCCTACTTTGTATTTTTAGAATGAAACACAGTGATTTACAAATTATCATTTGGCAGGGAGTCATGTAAAGCAATCTAGATGTATTTTTTAACTTGAATGCTTCATGTATAAGAATTTACTTATGCCAATAACTGAAACTCCATTTACTGACTTTTAAAAAACATGGCACTATTAAAGCATGAGACTCTAATAAAGCTGTTGATTTGATTTTGATAATTTTAAAAAACTTAGTACTGAAAATTAATTTAATATTTATTATGTAGAACAAAAATTTTTTTCTTTAGCTTCTTAGTTCTTTTTTAATTGTATTAAGTCTGTTGTGTCATTTATGTCTCTTCAGTGTAAATAGGAATAATGGGTTACTAGTTTATGCAACTCAGCTGTCAAGTTAAAATCACATTCAATGTAATTGAAGATAAGTTGCCATATGATATAGCAGGTGCCTTAAAGATTTTTAACCTGTTTTTCTAATTTGAAAATTTCAAGCATACCAAAAATTTGAAAGAGTAGTTCAGTGATCACCTGTAGATTCACTTCCTAGATTCAACAATTGTTAATTTTTTGCTCTGATTGTTTTATATGTGTGTTTATGTGTTTCCTGGACCATTTGAAATTAAGCTGCAGATATTATTGCACTTGACCTCTAAATACTTAAGCATACATACCCTAAAAATAAAGGTATTCTTCTTTATAACCACAGTGCTATTATCATGTCTAGGAAAATCAGCGGTAATTTCTTAGTGCCATCTATTATCCATTCTATAATCAGGTTATCCTCGTTGTCCCCAAAATATATTTTGCAGTGTTTTCAAACTAAGATTTAACCAAGGCCTGAATATTGTATTTTAGTTGTTTAGAGATTGAATTCCATGAGAAACTTATTATATTAAATTTAGTATATTTTTCTCGCATTTTCCGATATATGTGCCTATATTGGTTGTTTTTATCAATAACACCGATAGATACAGATGAAGTAGAATCTGAGTGGCAGTAGGAGATGGAATATACAAGTTGTTGGTACGAATCTAAACGTTTTTTTTGAAGAATAACAATAGCTCAGAATTCTCTCTCATTTTTTAATGGTGTACTTAAGATACAACATATGTATGTTAAATGTATATGAAGAAAAGAAACTTGATCTGATTGGGCTTCCATATTTTACTGAAAGTTGATGTGCCCATTTTATTAAAAAAATTGCAGATTTCTAAATGTGAAGAAAATTGATCTTCCTTTAGTATTTTGGAAATTGGTAAAGTTACAAAGATACTTTTATACCACGATCTGAAATTACTCAGGTTGTATATTTTTATTTTATAACTATTGTAGTTTTAATAAAACCACAGAATAGCAAAAAGATTGTTTTAATTTAGATTTTCTTTCAAATATGCCTTTAAAGCAGTGTGTGGGGTGTGTGTGTATATATATATTTTAAATGATTTTTTTTTGGAGGCTGTGTAATAGAGCTGATCTGTAGCAGTCAGGGTATCTTGGTCCTAGTTCTGTTTTACTATGTAACAAGCATCTGACTTCGAGGAAGTCTTTTAGCCTCTTTGATTCTATGTCCTCATCTGTAAAATGGGGATAATAGTTGTTCTACTGCTCTGACAGGGTTATTTCTTATATTAAATAAAGACATATGAAAGCAGCTTGGAAACAGTAGGGTCCTAAAGATATAAGGTGATAGGTTATTGTTATGATGTATATAGAAAATTACCTAATATTGTTTCTTTAGGCTTGGCAGTAACTTTTAAGACATAGATTAAATAATCTCACCTTTAGTATGAAATGTGAGTAAATAAACTGTGTAGTATTCAAAATCAGAATGTAAATAATCATTTTGTTGGTTTACTGGGTGAAATAAAATGTGTATTGTGAGTGTTTTTATAAAAATTAAATATTTGTTCAATGAAGAGCAAATAATAGCAAAATATTACAATGCCTAGTTGAGGTGTGTATTAATTTTTGTTTTTTTGAGTGAGTCTCAACATTGTATTGATACCCATGTTGTGGATAAATGTTATTACTCAGAAGATAAATGTCTAAAAAGTTTGTCATTTGTCAAACTGGTAGAGTCAAAAAGCATGTTTAGCCATGTATATTAGGGTCTAAAAGATGTTAAAAATTTGCATAGAAACATAAAAATCCCTTGTAGGGTACAGCTTTCTTTACTTCTATGAAACAATTGTAGTTAACTCGAACTTTGATAGTGTTTGTATTCTAGTGTTTTTGCATCACAAAATTAATATAAACATCTGCTTCCTTCATTATTCTTTTCTTGCAGCTTTTAGGATATACCTAGACAAATATAGCACAGGTGCATTTTTAGATACATAACTTCAAGCTTCACAAGTTTCTTTGCTATTTTCCTACAACTAACCTTGAAAGATCTTAAAATTCTGGACACTGTCGGCATCATTTTTCTATTTAAAGTGGACTATGAGAATGGATAAAAAGAAGGAACAATTCATAAAGTTATCGATGACATTGCAGACAATTTTTTAAAATGCTTTGGCCCACAAAAATTTTCGCCATCATCTTTCTCATTTTTAAAAGTGTCTGACAATCTGCAGGCACGGTGTAGTTGATAAATGGCATAATGTTCTAGGCACTGATTATAGTCTGAGAAACAGACTCCTAAAATCCAGATTTCTGGGTCCATGGAGTTGGGGTGACCCACTCAGGCCATCTGCATTTAAGTGTCATTTTGAATTTTGAGGCTTTAAGGGACTGTTTTCCTAAAGTCAAGTTCACAACAAACATAGCCTAGTAAGCGGTTTAACGGAGAGAGTTTTACCTTAGGCATTGGGCTATTTTAGAGAATTATTTATGTGGAGCCAGTTTCTAGAAGCAGGAACCTGAGGTCTGACTGGAAAATGCATAGCATGTCCTTAGTAACTGTTTCTACAACCAGCCGACCTCGGAACCCTGTAGGAGTTCTGATGATGTCTCCTGAGAAATGAACATCCCAATATATTCGGGTTCACACGGCCTGATTCAAATCGGATCCCCTGATAATAAATATATTCTGTTACACTAATTTTTGGTGTTTCTCTGTGCATGTAGGTTTTTGACAAGTCTTAGAAATTTCTACTTTGTTCTAAAATAATCCACTCTGAAGACTGGTATTTCTTTTAGGCTTCTTCCATAGCTCTTTGTTAGGCATTAAAGCAGATCTTGTTGCAGATAAATAAAAAATTTGGTTAACTTATGTATATGCATGTATATATGTATTATGTACCATATTTTTAGACAAATAACATGTGCCTTCTATGTTTGTTTGCCATTTGCCCCTCCCCGACGAGGTACTTTCATAAACAGCTATGCAAATTTTTTTACATCTCGCTGTAAAAAAAATTAGCATAAGGCACTTAGGAAAATACCTTGGGGTGGGGGGGAAGATGCTGTTGACAAACATAGAAGGTGCACATTATTTGCATAAAATATGCTATATAGATCTCTTTTCTCTATTTTATAGCCACTGATGTTCTATTTGTCTTCATAAAATTGTATAAAAAATTAAAATTCTTTTCTTGTATATATCCTTAGGATCTGAGGTTTTGATCTCTTAAATATAGAAAGATAATATTCATATTCTACCTATCTAGCTTCCTACTGAATTTAAACATGTATCACATTTGTTTTCCTTTTTTTACATAGAGATGTGCTCCTGCATCTATTCGCCTCATGGACAACCAGCAGTTTCAGTTTGGTAAGTGTTATGGATTGAATGTGTCTTCTAAAAATTCACGTGGAAGTCCTAGCCCCTGGTACCAGTGAACATGACCTTGTTTGGAAACAAATACAATAAAGAAGGACTGGTAATTTTAAAATCTACTTTGTTTAGCAACAAAAATTTATGAAACACCAGTTATTTGCTAGGAAGAGTACCAAGTGCAGAGTTAGAAAGATGAATGTTATAGTCCTTGCCTTTCAAAGAGCTCTCAGTCTGATGAAGACAGTCAATTACCTAAATGAATGGGTGTTGGAGGTGCTGCAAAAGAAGACTGCACGGGCTACTGTGGGATGCAGATGAAGGAGTGGCAGATACTACTTGAGATGGAGGCAGACAGTCAGGAAAAACCAAACGAACCAAACCCATTGCCTTCCAGTCGATTCTGACTCACAGTGACCCTATAGGACAGAGTAGAGCTGCCCTTAAAGGAGGGTGATGTTTGAGCAAAATCTTAACAAGTGAATGGAAATTTGCCCAAGTTGTTCTCTCCTCCCCTACCAAACTTATTTACTTGTCAGCAACAATATAAAATTATGAAACCACACTGGAATGTTTAAGGGTGCTTCAAATAGTTCTGTGTGGCTGAAATAGAGGATAGGGTAGGGGTTGTTACAAGAGATAAAGCTGGATGGGTAGACTAGGGCTTTGCAGGATAGACTTGGATTTTACTTTGTCAGCAGTGAAATTTCTTTGTACTAGAATAAAATAAACTGACTTTTCATCTTAGAAAGCCCATTTTGGTAGCATTGTGCAGGATGCATTAAATGGGTTCAAGCATGGAGGAGGGATACCATTTAGGAGATGAAACAGTTCAAGAAGCAATATTGGGAACTTTGATCAAGACAGTAGCAGTGACGATAGAGAGTACGGGATAGATTTTGGATCAATTTGCCAACTGGATGCGGAAGGAAAAATAAAGGGAAGAGTTGAGGGCAACTCCCAGATTTGATTGATGGGGTGGGTAGAACGACAATATAGAAAAGGTGGTGATTCTGGGAGAAAAGACATTACAATGGGTTGCATTTAAGGTGTCCTTGGTCTGTTTAGGTGGAGAATTCAGTATGCAGTCATGTCTGAAACCATTTTTCTTTTTCTCCCTATTTTGTTTAAAGTATTAAACTTTCTGATACTCTCATCTTTCTAAATTCTAGTTTTATTGCTTCTGTATTTTTTCCATATGTAGAAATTTAATTTGAGATTTAAGTTTATGGAATTCAAATACCCTCAAAACAGTCCCTGAAATGATGAGAATAATCATTTAAGTTCTATAAACTTAAATAATCATCAAATAATTATGGGAATAATCATTCCCATAATTTATAGAATTTAAACATCCTTAGAACAATCCCTGAAATTATGGGAATAATCATTTAAACTCTATGACCTTAAATCTCAATTTCTACATATGGAGAAAAGAACAGGCAACCCTCATCATGCTTCTTGGCTGCCTGTAACCTCTTTTATTCCTCAGTACCCGTTGAAGCCTTTCCATCTATATATTCTGTCATGGCTCCATGATCAAGCAACTAAAGGAGTAACAGCATAGCAGGGGTATCTAAGACTGTCATGGATTGAATCGTGTCCCCCAAAAAGATCTGTCAAGTTGACTAGGTCATGATTCCCAGTGTTGTATGATTGTGTACCATTTTGCCATCTGATGTGATTTCCATACATGTTGTAAATGCTATCACTATGATGTAATAAGATGGATTAGCAGTAGTTATATTGATGAGGTCTACAAGATTAGGTAGGGTCTTAAGCCAGTCTCTTTTAAGATAAAGAGAGAAGCAAGTAGAGAAACACGGGGACCTCATACCACCAAGAAAGCAGTGCCGGGAGCAGAGCGCGTCCTTTTGACTTGAGGTTCCTGCTCTAAGATGCTCCCAGACAAAGGGAAGACTGATGCCTCACAAGGACCTTCCTCCAGAGCTGACAGAGAGAGAAAGCCTTCTTCTGGAGCTGATGCCTTGAATGTGGACTTGTAGCCTACTAGACTGTGAGAGGATAAATTGCTCTTTGTTAAAAGCCATCCACTTGTGGTATTTCTGTTATAGCAGCACCAGATGACCAAGACAGAATGTGGTACCAGGGGTGGGGTGCTGCTGTAACAGATACCTAAAATGTGGAAGTGGTTTTGAAACTATGAGTGGATAGAGGACCGGCAGCAGCAGTGGCAGAGGATGAGCAGTAGCAGAGGGCTGCAGTGGTAGAGAAGCGCAGTGGCAGATCACCAGCAGCAGCAGAACCAGGAAACCAGTGCGAGATGGCACTGGAGCTGACCCACGGAGCGAGAGAGCTGAGTGCCTGTGTGCACGAGGCTTCCTGGTGGAGTGGGGTGCCTCCGGGCACCTATCGATGGAGCTACAGAGCTTTGGAACACTTGCTCCAACAGGGCAGATGCGGGCATGAGGCCCGAGGAGTCTAGAGGCCAAGAAACCAGGAAGCAGAAGCTGAAGAGACAAGGAACACAAGAAGCCAAGCTGCCTCAGTCTCAGAAGGTATGGCCAGGACCTCTGGGGTTTCAAAGGGTGGAGCCATGGCCTCTGGTGTTTCTAGCGGTGGAGTCGCCACTCAGATGGACTGGGAGAATGGGGCTCCCTAAAGCCGAGGGACTGTAGGGTTGCTATGAGTCAGAATCAACTTGATGGCAACGGGTTTTGTTTTGTTTTTTTTTAAAGCTGAGGGAGCAGAGTTGCTGTCCAAGTGGGCCTGGAAGGCAGAGCTGAAGCCCAGAGCTGAGGGGCCTCCACTCAGAATTTGGAGAGTGGGGCCAATACCTAGAGTCTGGAGGGCAGGGCCATTGTGTAAATTGTCTCAGAGAACAGAGGATTATTTTCAAGGCTTGAGAGCTAATGTAATATGTTCTGCTGACTTGCTTGGTGCCTGTTATCCCTTCTTTTCCTCCAGTTTCTCCCATTTGTAATGGAAATGTCTAGCTTGTGCCTGTTCTGCCATTGTACCTTTGGAAGCAGATATCATAGACGGAGAGGAATTTTTGAATTTTGGACTTGGAGTTTATTTATGATTTTCTGTGATATGATAGGCTGAATATGTTTTACATGTGGTGTCTTAGTCATCTAGCGCTGCTGTAGCAGAAATACTACAAGTGGATGGCTTTAACAAATCGATATTTATTCACTCACAGTCTAGTAGGCTAAAAGTCCTAATTCAGGGCGTCAGCTCCAGGGGAAGGCTCGCTCTCTCTGTTGGCTCTGGAGGAAGGTTCTTCCCATCAGACTTCCCCGGGTCGAGGAGCTTCTCAGGTGCGAGGACCCCAGTCCAAAGCACTCACTCTGCTCCTGGTGCTTTCTTGGTGGTATGAGGTCCCCCATGTCCCTCTGCTTGCTACTCTTTCCTTTTATCTTTGGTAAGATGAAAGATGGTACAGGCCACACCCTAGGGAAACTCCCATTACGTTGGATTGCGGATGCCACCTTAGTAAGAGTGTTATACAATCCCACCCTAATCCTCTTTAACATAAAATTACAATCACAAAATGGAGGACAACCACACAATACTGAGAGTCATGACCCAGCCAAATTGATACACACATTTTTGGGGGCATATAATTCAATCTGTGACCTGTGGCAAGGACATGAATTTTTAGGGGCCACAGGGTGGAATGTCATGGATTGAATCATGTCCCCTAAAAATATCTGTCAAGTTGGCTAGGTCATGATTCCCAGTATTGTATGATTGTGTACCATTTTGCTGTCTGATGTGATTTCTGTATGTGTTGTAAATGCTATCACTGTGATGTGATAAGATGGATTAGCAGCAGTTATATTGATGATGTCTATAAGATTAGGTAGTGTCTTAAGCCAGTCTCTTTTGAGATATAAAAGAGAGAAGCGAGCAGAGAGATGTGGAGACCTCATACCACCAAGAAAGCAGTGCCAGGAGCAGAGCACATCCTTTGGACTTGAGGTTCCTGCACTGAGATGCTTCCAGACCAAGGGAAGACTGATGCATCACAAGGACCTTCCTCCAGAGCCAACAGAGAAAGCCTTCCACTGGAGCTGATGCCTTGAATTTGGACTTGCAGCCTACTAGACTGTGAGAGAAAAAATTGCTCTTTGTTAAAAGCCATCCACTTGTGGTATTTCTGTTATAGCAGCACTAGATGACCAAGACAAGGAACTTGCACCAACAATATGCCTGGCATCTCTTCTGACTGATCAGTGTTTGTGCTATATTGGTTGTTAGAACACAAGCCATATTATTGGTTGTTAATATTTTTAATATCACTGCTACCTCTGACACAACCTTTATTATATTCAAATGATCTGTTAATGTCTCTGTTTCTTCTGTAAACTAAAATTTCTCAAATTTAGGGGATGTTATTTATTTTTATATCTCCTACACTTGTTATTTATTTTTATATCTCCTACACCTGTCACATAACAGGCATTGACATGTTGATTGAATTAATCATCAGATTGGCAAAAGAGGGTGAACAAATCCTGAATAATATATAGTAGCATAGCAGAATTTATCAAATATCTCCTCACAACAGTACTTCAGGGTAGCGTTCCTGCTTTACAAAGGACTGAAAGGATAAACAGTTGGACCCAAATCTACAGGTCACATGTGACAGAGCTGAAGCTGGACTCAAACCCGTCTGATTTTAAAGCACAAGACTCTTCCCACTGCCTCATGTGCTTCTTTGAAACATAGCTATCTAATCTTTCTTAATTATTTAATTAACACTATAACAAGAAAATTCACTAATCAAACTGTCCAGCTAGTAAATTTGAATAATAGTTCCTTAAAACTAGTTGCTGTTGAGTCAATTCTGACTCATGGCGACCTCATGTGTGAGCTTAGTGTAAAAGATAAAACACAATAGCTAGAGTATATTTGGAATGTAATTAATTTGATATGCAGTTAATTTAAGAATAAGTAAAAGATAGCAATTAATATCCTCTAGTTAATGTTACTGCTTGACCACTTAAAAGTCTATCACTTTTACTGTAAGTTATGCTCCAAAGCCTATTATATCAACTTAGTATTAAGGATGTATGTGGCTCACTCCCGCTAGTGTCAATGGAAATTGTACATGTAAATCTTAATGCACTGAGGTGAATATTTACCCTTAAGGTTTATTTCACATCAGCACAGTAACATTTAGAATTCTCATACGTTATGTAAAGATATATGGACCCAGAAGACTTTTGCACAAGGAATAGATAATTTCAGTGTTTTTAAAGAACAGAGCACACATACTCATGCATATATATCTTTATGTATTTATTGATGTTAAAATAGGATGAGCTCCATTTAGGGTAGGAAGTGAATGTTTCAATAAGATGTTATTTCTAACTTTTTACATGCTGAAGTTGTATATTTTAAAGCACTGTTTATGCTAGAGAAGGTTATAATAAAAGGAAAAAAAAAATCCTCAAATAGACCTCCTACTTGTGATCCAGGAGCTCAAAAAGATTGCTAGGCTGATGTCTATCTAATCTGCCCTTTATTTATTTATTTTTTAATGTCTCGGTTATAGCTAAGATGTCTGTCTCTTCGCTTCTGGTTAATTAAGACTATGGTGCTTGGTTTTTTTTATGTGACAGTTTCCTGTTATAATCAGTAAAAGTATAGTAAGTAACTGTTATATATTCAGATTCAAACTTTAAGAAATAGATGAACATAAAAGACTACAAGTGGTATTTTTTTTTTCCAGAGACATCTTTCTTTTTCAGAAACGGCTAGTTTGCTTTTGTACCCATTTTAGGGGCCTACACTTTAAAAGACAAACAAACAAAAACCTCCAAAACTTTTAAGGCTTTTAAAAAAATAATGTTTTATTTGGAGATAATTTTGTATTTACTGAGACTTTAAAATTCTTTATAAAAATTCTGTGTAAATGGTACTCCCACATTTTTCTGAATTGGACTCATAGTGTGAAGGCCAGATGCATGACTCTTAAATGTAACAGTCCTGGGAGTTTAGAAGTTGCTACTCTGAAAACAGTGGAAAAATAGTAAAAGACTTTTGCTCAATTAAACCCTTTCCTTAGGCAAAGATGTTAATTTAACCGAGTCTCAAGACACCATTTATGTTATTTTGGCAATTTTAATTCTCTGGGTGTGATTAAGAAAGCAGTTACTAGTTTTATGCCAAGAATTCTGCGTGAATTAAGAATTAATTAAGAAACAACCTTAAACTTGGCATTGACTCCATATTTGTTTATAGTTCTCAATGGTGTCTGTATAATTAAACAAAATGAAAGTAAAACCAGCCGCCATTGGGTGTTCTTAACAAAATAAAAATTAATGAAGTGATTTTACTGTGTATAAACCATGCCACCGAAAGATAACCTATGTGTAGTATTAATTGCATAATGTAATTTGACTTAAAAAACAAAAAATGAGCAGAGGTTTTGTAAATAAAAAGTTGTGTGTGACTTTTGAAAGAAGATAACAATGAAAGATGTAGGTCTTAATATAGATATGCATTATATATATAACATAGGGAGATACAAAAACTAAAGTCATGAAAACCTTCACTTTCCTTCAGGATACTTAAGCTGAAGTAGCCTCTTGTCCTTCTGAAAAACACAGAATTTGCTATTAATTTAAAACACAAGCTTTTTTTTCTTCTTCTTCTTTAGGTCATGCTCTTAAACCTCAGGTTTCCTCTATTTTTACATCATTTTTGGATGGATTGAAAAAGTTTTATATTACAAAGGTAAGAATTTTTATTAAATGCTAAAAATTTAAGTGCATAGTATATTAATTTTATTCCCTGCTTTCTCGTCCTCACCCCTGCTTATCATAAGTATGTTTTTCCACGCTGCTGTGTAGATTTAATAATCACAGATTTTCACGTTGGAATAAATATTGTATCATGTAAATCAGTCATGCAGTCAATTTCAGAAATTTGAAATTCTTTTCTAGTTTTGAAGTTCTTAAAATAAACAGTTTTGAACAGTTTCATGCATATAGAAATTTCTATAGTGTGAATTTTTTCCTTCAGAGGAGTGTAGATAACTAGAAGTGAAATAAGAGTTTTGGTTTTTTTTTTTAACTTTTGAATGCTGCATTCTTTTTATAAAGAGTTATACCAACTTATACTACCACTAGTAATGCACATGTGCCATTTTTTATCATAGCCTTGTTTTTTGCGTGTAGAATTTTTTATTTTGTTATGTTCTAGATTTAACGGGAAAAATAGTACAGTGAAAACTGAGAACCAGAACTTGACTCGACTGCCTTGTTTTTCTGGGTCTCACAAGTTTTCTGCCTTTGACAGGGTGCAGCTTACCACTTTGCTATTGCTCATTTTAGTGGAAAATATTTGAGTTTTCCTTCTCTGGCAGGTTTCCACCTTACGCAGGTTCCAGCTTTTGCAGGTTTCACTGTATTGTAGTTGATGTTTCTTGAAGCGCCAGTGAGACTGAACTTTTTGTGTTTTCCAAAAGTCATTTTTGTGTGAATTAGTTAGATATGATTACTTTACCAACTTCAAGTTTTTTTCTTGGTGCTTTGATATGCACCCTTTCTAGTAATGGAATTATTAGATGTTCTTTGCTATAAATGTTGTTAATAATTTTTTCCTGTCAGGTGCCTGCCTTTTTTTTATAGAAGTTTTTCTTTTTTATGCAAAAGTTTCACATTTTTATATTTTTTCCTGTGATTATTTAATTACTTCCAAGCCTAGGAAATCTTTCCTCCAGAACAATGATCAGGACCATTTTCTTCTCTCTCTCTCTTTTTTTTTTTTTCTCTTTTTCTTAATGAGAATTTTAAAACAATTCATTTTTTTTTAAATAAACAATCTCTCTTTATTACTATTTGAATTTATTTCATAATGTGAAATAAATATCTAAATTAATCTTCACATCTCCCCTTCCTCCAGTTGCTAACCAGTTGTGGCAGAACCATTACTGACGAATCCTTGGTTCTCTACAATGATTTCCGTGCTTAAGACATCTTTTTATATACTTATCCAAGAAACAGACCCTATTTTAATGTATCTAATTATTTTTAATGAGTTTCTGTTCTTAAAGAATTAAGTGGATTTAATTGTTGTAGGTCTTGTTCTCTCTTTGTTTTTCAGAATTGTTATCACCATCACCTACCTGCTTATTCTAGAAGAATTTTAGAAACTCTTCATCATTTTAGAAAATCCACTGGGGTTTTTGTTCCATTGTAATGATCTGAGTAGGCTCATTAAGCATTCTTATTGATTGACATGTGAAGTTTTAAAGCTTAGCTTTTAAGGAGTTACTGTGTTTGAACCCAGATCAGAAGAATAAAAGAGCAAAATGTATTTGGATTTACTATTTTGCAGGTTAAGACTTATCTGTAGTAATAAAATTTTATTTTTTTGTAGTTTAAAGGATTTGATCCCCATCAGCTAAGTGTAGCTACATTACTGTTTGAGGGGGACCGTGAGAAGGTTCTTCAACACGAAAAGCAAGTGTATGACATTGCTGCAAAATTTGGGTATGGTTTTACATTGATAATGCCAAGATAAAGTTAAGCGAAAATTTTAATATCTGTAATCAGTTATTAATTTACTCTTTTTAGTATTAAATTTTTGGTCATACACTATTGCCAAATTTAAAATATTGCTTCCGTTTGCTTCCAGAAGTTTCAAGAAGTTAGATTGGTATGTTGCTCTTACATGTCTAGTCATATAAGTGATATATTAAATATCTTTATTGCATTTTTGCTACATTTTCATATTAATGTTAATTTTATAACATTTATTATTTTTTTGTGCTAGAGTGAGGTAGGGAAAAAAAATCCATAGCCATGTTACTGTTTAGTGATAACAGTGTATGAATTAAGCATGCTGTTAGTATGTTTTTAAAAGGAAACTGTGTTTAGTCAAAGGTATTTGATAAATTATCTATACTCCACCCCCTGTCACTTATTGTTTTGTGCTGGTACAAAGAAACAGAAAACATTTCACATCTATAACCAACTGAATAATGATAGGGTGGTTTCTGTCTGTCGGCTTGATGGATTATAAGACTGATCAATGAGAACTACAGTGAAAATGTCATTTATCAGGACTACATTTTTTCCTTTCCTTTTCCAGAACATAAACTAACAGTTTTCCATATACCATTCCTTATTTCTCTTTTTATTTAAGGACTGAAAATATACATACATGTTATGCTTATACTGAGTTCTGAATCATCTTTATAAATATTTACTTTTATTCCTTTTTTAATTTTTATTTTTGGCTGTTTTTTTACAAGAACAAATACTTAATTTGGAGCCAAGAGTCTTAGAATGCCCCACTTTTATGTATTTTTCTCAGATAGAATATTCTGCCTTTATTTCTAGAATTTTCTGAATTTTGTGTTAAAGCACAGTGTTTATAGAAGGGAGGAAGGGTCTAATCTGGGGCTTAATTTTAGTTTATTTTTGTACTGTTCTTCAGTATTGCAAATTAATTCCTCACTTTTGTGTTTACTCTCTTCTGAAATTAGCAAGTAGAATTTTAATTTCTTCAGTAAAATCTGACGTGCATTAATAACAGCACCAACAATTTTTTACTTTTTCTCCTCCCACAGTTCCTTTTTTGAGGATCACTGATGTTTTAACTCAGTTAGCCAAAAGTAACTGTTTTATAAAAATTCATTTAATGACCAAACAGCTTGTATTTCAGGTGTTCTCATTTGTGTTTGAATTTTTAAAATGTACATATTTACCGTCCCTGAAATGAATTTAGCCCTGTGTGTGTACCTACCATCTACTTTCTAAGTTATATGGAGCATGTTATAACTTAAGTACTTTTTTTCTTAAAGCAGATTATATTAGGAAGATTTAAGGAAATTAAAATCTTTTATATCTACTCTAGCCTTAAATATGGGGCAGTGGTAGTTCAGTGGCAGATCTCTCGCCTTCCATACAGGAGACATGGGTTCGATTCCCAGCCAGTGTACTTCATGAGCAACCAGCGTCATCTGTCAGTGGAGTCTTGCTGTGTTGCTATGATGCTGAACAGGTTTTAGCAGAGCTTCCAGACAAAGACTGGGAAGAAAGTCTGGGTGATCTACTTCTGAAAAATCAGCCGGTGAAAAACCTGTGGATCACAGTGGGCTGTTCCTGTTGTGCGTTTGGTTACCATGAGTTGGGGGTCAACTCAACACCAGCTAACAACAACAGCCTTAAATATCAGAGACTGAAACGTTAAAAAAAAAAAAAAGAATGTTTCTGTATATATTTATAAATATTTGAGGTTTCAAAATTTTCCAGATGGACTTCTAGAAGAATGGGAAATGACCTTTTACTTGAATGCTACAAAGTTTTACTGTAATATTTGAATCATATATGAATTATATCAGGTTAAATTTGTTTAGTTTCACCTCAGCCTTCCTCCCAACACACACACACGGAGGAATTCTACTTTATAGGGTCTGTATTTATAATTACAATTCAGATTAACCAACAAGTCATTACTACAGTAGTCCCCGCCTTATCCACGGTTCCACTTTCCGTGGTTTCAGTTACCTATGGTCAACTAAGGTCTAAAGATATTAAATGGAAAATTCCAGAAATAAACAATTCATAAGTTTTAAATTTTGCACTGTTCTGAGTAGTGTGATGAAATCTCACACCTTCCTGCTCCATCCCTCTTGGGACATGAATCATCCTTTAGTCCGGCATATCCACGCTGTATGCACTGCACACCCATTAGTTACTTAGTAGCCCTCTATTGGCTATCAGATTGACCATTGAGGTATCGAAGTACTTGTGTGCAAGTAACCCTTATTTTGCTTAATATTTGTTCTATTATTATTTATTGTTGTCAATCTCTTACTGCGCCTAATTTATAAATTAAACTATATCATAGGTGTGTATGTATAAGAAAAAACAGTATATATAGGGTTCAGTACTATGCATGGTTTCAGGCATCTACTGGGGGTCTTGGAACCTATACTCCGTGGATAAGGGGGAACTATTATAGTTAGTAGTGCCACATTTGCTGCTAGACTGGGATAGGGTAATGGCAAAATGCCTGTTTATCCCACCTTACGCATAATTTTTTATAGGACATGACCTGGCTCTTCTTAGGCATCACCTCTGATGGTCTGGCACATAGTAGATGCTTATTAAATATTTACTAAATGAATTAATGAAACTGAGTACTTTTTTCCCACCTGACATCTTTTATTCTACTTTATGCCTAATTACTATGCCACCCTTTAAGTAGTATATTTTAATCTTTAGGTATTTGTCAAAACCATTTTGTCAGTTTTAATTTGGGCAGCCAGCTGTTCATGAACTCTCTTTCCACATAATACTAGTTTGTTTTTCTCACATAACATCATCCATTTACAACTTAGAAATGACAGTGAATCTTCCTTAAGATGTAGGATCCAAGTCTCTTCAGATACTGATACTTAGGCTCCAGAACTATTGATTTAATTCTAGTGATTTTGCTTATTCTAATGTTTCAGATTTATCTGTTAAAAATAGATCATAATAAATGAACTATCAATTAAAAGCAAAGTGATAGAAACTTACGCCCAGATTGGTATCTTATGTTTTTGCTGTTATTATTTGCTACTTCTTAGTTATATATTATGACTAATTTCTTAATGTACTTTCATCCTGGCTTCCTTTATTGAGATGCAGAAATCTGTTTTAAACAACCCAGGCTACTGACTTAAAGCAGATGACTTAAGGCTATTTTGATTTTTTGATAATTGGAAATAGCTTCTTGTGTTTTTCTAGCAGAAGTCTGGTTTCGCCCAGTTATCTCTAGGCACTAATTCTTTGTGCTAATCACCGAAAGATTCAGGGATATTTTTCTTACTTAAGATTCCTGTTTCTCAACTCTTGTTCCTCAGTCATTTCTTCTACATAAAAGAGTGGAGAAAAGCACCACCAAGTTTCTTTCTGCTAAAATTTTCGTGAGTTAGTTTACCTCATGTATTTTCCTTTGAAGTATGGCATTATTCTATACTTTCTCCTTCTTTTATTTTGTCCTCTTTTTCCACCTCTCTCATTTGTTTTAAATTGATTATCTTTGATGATATTTTTGTGTGTTGTCTTAGCCATTTCTTATGCCTTACCTTTAACACTCCAGAACTGTTAAGCACCTTTGGACACATAAGGCCCAACAGAACATAGCAGCCAAATATTGAATAATCATACTTTGATAGTTTATCCATATTTGATAGTAATGTACTTTAACTTTGCTAAGGGCTGAGCAGAATAAACAGTACCTGTCAGAAATCATGACAGATGTACTGACATTTACCAGAGAACTTAAGGTAATGTGTTACCGTTATTTTTAAAGTGTATGTTTAAGTTGTTTAATGTAATTTAACATGAAAATAATTAGGTTCACCAGATGGCCCTTTTATATAAAAAGATTATCTCTCATTCCTTTCATTAGTCTTCCCAGTCCTTCTTCATGCAACAGCTTTAAATTTGTTTGAGAACATTGTTAACTGATGTTTGAAATTTGGGGAAGAACAGAAAGTAGGGGATGGATATTGCTGCTCCAAGATAAAGCAGTTTGAATCTAAATACAGTTTTTTGGAGTGGCTACAAGGATGGCAAGTTTGAAGCCTTTAATTTTTTTAAGCCCTGCTACTGTTTACAAATGATTCTTAAAGTAATTCTGGCTGAGGATAGACAGTTCTGAAAGCTAAGAAAAGAGAAATTCCAAATAGCTAAATTTGCAGGGAAACCTATGAGTCATTGCCTTTTTTCTCCTTTCGAGTTTATAACCTTAGAATGGACATTCTCTTTTTTCCTTCTTAGATAAGAGAATGCATGTGTCTGTGTGGTTTGTCATAGTGGACCCCAAAGTGGAGCAGATCTTTATTTCCCCCTGCCAGATATTAGAAGAAGGTTGGGGAATAGATAGATAGATTAGATAGATAGAGAGATACATAGAGAGATTGATTAGATAGATAAGCTACCTGGGACTGGAAAGTAGAACTTTGTCTTATCCTGACATAGACAGACAGGCCTACTAATTATTCATACCTGTTACTTTTTAACAAATACATACTTAGCCTGCTTGTTCTTAAAGATTCCCAACACAGGTCTCTTGCACTCTTTGCTAGTCTTCATTCTCTTTTCCTTTCCTTTTACTGTTAGGCTGTCTTAGTCATCTAGTGCTGTTCCAACAGAAATACCACAAGTGGATGGCTTTAACAATGAGAAGTTTATTCTCTCACAGTCCAGTAGGCTGCAAGTCCAAATTCAGGGCATCAGCTCCAGGGGAACACGTTCTCTGTCGGCTCTGGAGGAAGGTCCATGTCATCAGTCTTCCCTTGGTCTGGGAGCTTCTCTGCACAGGAACCTCAGGTCCAAAGGACACACTCTGCTCCTGGCACTGCCTTCTTGGTGGTATGAGGTTCCCATGTGTCTCTGCTCTCTTCTCTCTTTTATATCTCAAAAGAGATTGCATTAAGACACTGTCTAATCTTGTCAACCTCATCAGTATAATCTCATCACAGTGATAGAATTTACAGCACATAAGGAGATCACATATAATCTCATCATAGTGATAGAGTTTACAACACATAAGGAAGTCACATCAGATAACACAATCATACAGTACTGGGAATCATGACCTAGCCAAGTTGGTACACACATTTCTGGGGGGACACAATTCAATCCATGACATAGGCCCAGGATGAACTGTTTCTGTTTTCTATATCAGTAGTGTTTTTTTCTGTCTTGGACTCAGAATCTGACAGTTTCATATCTACCTGAGCTGTGGCTCATCTGTTTTCCTCAAAGTGCTTGCCTCAGCGATTTTCAGTGTTTTTTCGTTTTGTTTTTGAACTTTGACTTTCTACCCGCTCCCCAACTCACAATTGTCTTGTCTCTTCCTACTTTTCACTTTTAGCCACTTGACCTAATTTCTGTCTTCTTTGCTCGTTAATATTTTAGTAATAAAAAAAAAACCCATTTTATTTCATTGTACCCCATCCCCAAGTAGTTCTAGACTAGCGCATCTTCTGTCAAGTCTTTACAACTCCTTCTGTATAACTCTAATCCGTGTATATCCAACTATAATAGTTGGAAATTCTGATTTAGCTAATATACCCTAGCCTGAAATTGACTTACAGTATTTGTATAGAACAAGGGTACAACTACATTGTATTATTTACTTACACCGGATTCAGCCAAACTTCAGGGGAAGAAAGAGATTTAACTGTAAGGTGTTCACTGAAACCATAGAGAAATGATTTTTCCAGAAGAGGTTAATACAGCAGTTTCAAGGACTGAGTCTTGGGCGGGACGTACAGTTAACAACTTAGCATATGATGTTAGACCAAAGAGGTGCAGTTAGGACACTAAGAAAAGAAGCCTAAAAGCTATTCATCAGTCATGACCAGAAGTCACAAGAAAAGATATTTTTCTTTTAATCTAGTATTATTAAGCTATCTTTAGTGGGTGCTTTGAGAGTTTGGGGTAAGTTTTATTTTGTTGACTGAGACTAGTTAAAAGTTAATTTCTGCCTAATAATGGAAAAAAGCATAATTTAAAACTCTTTACTGCAGGTAGTAAGAAGCAATATTCATTCATAGTCTTTTAAAGCATATAATTGAATTGAATTATATGCCATATAGGATTAATTCTAACTAGATTACCAAATATAATTTCTATGAATAAAACTACTTTCAAATAGAAGTGAATAGTTTATATAGTCATAGCAATAAGACCTTACCTGTTGGTATTGCACTTATCTATATCCTTTGTAAACTTTAATATTTCTGTATAAGTATGTTTTGTTTCCCATTTAAATCATAAATTCCATAAAATAAACACCATGTCTAACACCCCAAATACTACATGCTCAATATTCAAGAAACTTCCTGGTTTTGGGGAGATCCTAGTCTATCATCATACTTCTTTATATATAAATAAGATCAGATTTTAAGTATCTTGTTATGCTTTTTGCAGATTGTTTAAAGCTTGTTTCTCAAGCTTTCTTTGCTCTTTCAACAATTTGGATAGAAGCAATTGAAATTCAAATTAGTTGGTTTTATTAGTTTGGTGGATAAAAATCTGAAATTAATGGCTAAACTAAAATATTAAAAGTATTTTTAGATTTTTATTATCCAAGCTTATTCTCTTGACAGCTCTTTGATATATTTAGATAATAATGAGATGCATTATAGTATACATTAATCTGTTAAGTAGTTATTTTGAGGCATTGTATCAGTTTGCTTAGTATTATGTATTTTTTAATAGTTCATTTGAATACATTAACAGTTTATTCTTTGATTACAGTGGGTTGGCTGTTGGAGAAGATAATGGACAGAGAGGTTACTTGCTGACCTATGTCATTGCATATATTCGAGTAAGTTATCTTCAGTATTAATTTATGTTGCAAATAATACTTTTTCTTAATTTGAGCAAATAAAATTGTCCTTTTTTTCCTTAATTTTTAACCCGTTGTAATTTAGCACATCATTTTATATGATTAGCTACAGATCTTCAGAAGCCCGTTTAAACCTTCCATATATGCTTTTGAGGAATTTAAAGATGATATAATAGATCTTCTCTTCTTTAAAAGAATAAAGCCATTCTCTGTCAGAGTTGAGCGTACCATTTCTAGCATTTCTTGGTTAGAATCGAGCTGTCTTATATAGCAGTATCCCTCACTTGTTCATATAATCTGTTTTAAAGATACATAAATCTTTCTTTAAATGTGTCTAAAAGTTGATATTTAACTTGATTGCAAGTAGTTATTGGTTCATTGGTGATGATTGTGACATAGAATTAAATAATTTGTGTATATGAGCTCCACAATTTTTCTAATTCTACATTTACTGTTTGTAAGACACTGTTCTCTAGTCATTGTTAACCTCACGAGTCTTCTATACTTATTGATACGAATTTGTTCTTTTGAAAATTAATTAATTTTGTTTTGTTCTTCTACTTTGGCTCTAACAAACTCAAGTTTCTTAATTATTTTCTGCTGTTGCTTAGGTTACTTTTATTCATTTATTTTTAACTTTGCTTCTTAAATAATTTGAAGGATCTTAATTTAAAAAGTCATTTCTCAAATATCCTATAGACAATTTGGCTTCCCCAAATACTAAATTTTCTAATTTTTCACTTGGAAATCGTTGTGAAGGAAATACTTACATAAACTTTTGTTTTCACCTCTCTAACAAAGCTTGAATTAATACCTTCTCATTATAAAAATAATGTAATCATAGCTAAAATGTAGATTTTAAATTGCAGTGAATTGCAGCGTATAGGGCATACCTCTCCTTCCCCTCATAATGCAGATAAGGAAAAGTACATTTATTGCCTGTGCCCTGTGTTAGAAATTGTGATTAAGAGATATATAGATCATGAAAGGTAATAGGTGATTTTAGATCTGAAAAATAAGATTTATGCAATTTATAAATAATGTCTACCTCCATAGACTCTCATTGCACCATCTTCTCCCCATGTTTGTTTGTTAGGCATTTTCTTTGAGGGTATTGACTACTTTTCCATAATACCTAATTCCGAATTGTAGAAAGTGAAATAGTAAACTGTAACAAGTACAGCATAGACACAGTTAGTTTGGAGTAAGTTTCTTGATTATTAAAGTTCTAATTAATGTTAATAGTTACTGGTATAAAGCTTAGCAAAAAGCAAATCAGACATTTTTTGGGGGGGGTGGTCAATTGTTTTATTTCTTATTCTCCCAATTCTTAATATCATTGTCATCAAATAATTTTTTTTTGAATAAGAGAAAAGCACGCATTTTAGGTCAGTAATTTGGGGGTTTTTCCTGTCAACCAGTGGTGGGGTTGAAGTGATTCATTTTACTGGGCATCGAAACTTAGTTATGTATTGAGTTTTCTACCTTACGAAGTTTTCTTTCAAATAATTGTACTTCTGTGGTGGTGAATGGTTCTTTCAATTTTGATATTAAAACAGGATTGTGTCGTGGGTAAAGAAATTAAGTATTATAAGTACTATATCCTGTACACTATAAAATATATTTTCCTAGCAGAGATGCATCCAGATGCTTTATCCAGTCTATCCTCTCTGTAAAGAGAGGCATTCTATTTTCTAAATTTGTTTTTTAAAAAGTTGATTTTAAGAAGAGATCTTGTCTTCCATCTAGCTTCCCCCATGACTTTCCTGCTCCCTCTTCTCCTCCAACCCTGATGACCAATTATGACATTGGTTAATTTGCTATTTTGGCCACTGAAAATTTGTTCTGCCAGGATTCTCTTCATGTGCATAGACTGTCCCAGGATAGAGAATCCATTTATTGGAGAAACATTTCCAGTCCTACCGTGTGTCAGGTACTCTGCGAGGTGCCAAGGATACAGAAGAGAACAAGACAAAGTTCCTGCCCTCGTGGAGGTTATATCTCACTGCTGGGGCAACTTTACAGTGTTTTTATGATGTGGATAGTAAAGAGTAGTTGAGGTTATATTAGAAACATGTAATACTAAAAATTACATGAAATACTAACAACCAAAAGACCCATTGCCATCGAGTTGATTCCAACTCATAGCGACCCTATAGGACAGAGTAGAACTGCCCCATCGGGTTTCCAGGGAGTGCCTGGTGGATTCGAACTGTCGCCTTTTGGTTAGCAGCAGAACTCTTAACCACTATGCCACCAGGGTTTTTGAAATACTAACAAGGAACATGAAATGCTAATAATTAATATTATTGATTCTTCTGCATCTGTTTTAATTGTATTTTTGTGTATGTGTCTTAACAGGACTTGGGTTTGGAATACTATATATTGGGAGAATCCTTTGAAACTTCTGCTCCTTGGGACAGGTAAAATGTAATAAAATGCCTGATACTATCCAACTATGCTATATCAGTTGTTGGAGTAATGTAACTTTGTTTGTAAAGAGGTAAACTTTTAAGATAGTAGCCATTTTTATTTAAATTAATGTTTTCATCAGAATGTCATGTTTTCCAGCCATTTTTGGTTTGAGGCAAGTTTCTTTGTGACCCACAGAGGAAGGAGAGTATTGTTGATGTTTACATTGTAAAGAATCTTATTGAACATTAAATGTCACTGTGTGGTTTTACTTGGCTTTGATTTAAATTCTTAAGTGATTAATGTGCTTAAGTGTTCTCTAAAAAGTCCCCCAAAATTATAAAACCAGTTAACCTCCTTTTATCATATATCATGTAACTTTTGATATTTTTATGTGTATACATTAAAACTTGCATTTTAACTTGCATTTAGGTGGTTTCTGAAAGAATTCCAATTTAAGAAATTATGTACAATTTCTATGTTTAAATTTAAGCAAAAATTCTATTACTGGAACATACTACAGTAAATGACTCAAATAAAAGAAATGCAAATTTTAGACGAGTTTCTTTACAAGAAATGCACACACTCATTCACGCACACACTGATACACAAATACTGGTTAACAAAGTAAGGATAAAAACCAGTTGCCATTGAGTCAGTTCTGGCTCATGGAGACCTCATGTGTGTCAGAGTGAACTGTGCTCCATAGGATTTTCTATGGCTTTTTCAGAAGTAGATCACCGGGCCTTTCTTTTGAGATGCCTTTGTATAGACTTGAACATCCAACTTTTCAGTTAGCAGCCAAGTGCATTAACCATTTGCACCACCCAGGGACTCTAAAAACTGATTAGAAAATGTGAAACAGTTTTATTAAAAATGACTTGTAAATTATTAACTCATTGAATAATAATAAAAATTTTTTTTTATGTTGTCAGAATATTTTTATTTTCTTCTACTGTGCCTCATATTTTACTTTTTCTTTATAAAATTATGAAATATTTTAAATCTACAGAAACGTACAGAGCTGATTTCCATGAATTCACCTCCTCAGTAATTACGTGTCTTAACATTTTATTCTCCCAGCATCTTTTTTTCTCCCCCAGAAAACTTTTTACTTTTCTACATTCAGTCTTCATCTGCTATAGATTATGACTTTCGACGCATAGGTGCTCAGATTCCATGCTTTGTTAGATTTTAACCCAGTTTATAGTATCAGTCACAATTTTTGATGCTAAATTTTAACAAGGGGAATAAATCACGTAAGTAAAGAATGAGCAAGTCATTGATGTCTGAAATTTTTGAGCAGCAGAAGTAGTTTGGCAGCTGTTTGTAGTGGTCTCAAAGACTGTTTTAGTCTTTAATACCTCTCCTTGTGGAGGAGAATGGGTTAGTGTAGTGCCGCTTTTTCTTCAGTATCATGAATTTCCTTGTCATTCAGTTACTACTAACTGATTGATGATTACCATCTTGTCTTCTTATTCTTCCAACTATGGAAGCTAATCATGTACTGTGTTTTCATTTTTCTTCATACTTTCCTTGTATATACTTACATATTTATTCAATTGACTCACTGTTAATTTATGTTTTATTCAGGGTTATACATTTTCATTTAAAACAATTTCTTCAGCTAAAGTTTATTTTAATGAATAACATTACTGCAAGGTAGTTATATTCCTGGCATAAAATTTGATTGTTAACCCACTTAGCAACATGCTTTTTCTCTCAAACCTCTAACTGGATAGAGACCTTGTTTAGCAGTAACCCATGGAATTAAGATCTTCAGCCCTCACACGTTAGGTCATTGGTCTTTTTGTGTGTAAGCGTATTGAGGGACTGTTGGTTTTATCAGTCTTCGTGTATCCATCCCTCAGTGGCCCTAACACAATGACTGTACCTAGTTGGTGCTCAGTGAATATTCTGCATAGTGTCCTATGAACAAACTTTGGAATTGTATAAAAATGCAGCCTATTAAAAAATAGCTGCCTAAGAGGTCAGAGTTAGAGATTTTGGAGGCACCAGCATGAGGCTTGTGATTAAAATCAAGGGGATAGATTCAAATACTTATGGATATATGGAGTGAAGTGGGGTGGGGGCAGGGAAGAAGAGAGCCTAAGAAAGAAGTCCAGGGAATCCCAACTTCTAAGGGATAGTCATACAAACAAGAGCTGGCGAAGGAGATTGAGGAATAATAACTAGAGACTTTTGAGGAATATAAATATCAGTGATATGAGAGAAGGCCTGGGGAGTTTTTTTCGAAGAGGGGATGGTCAACAGTGTTAAATTTGCTGATAGGTCAAGTAAGAATTAAAAAGTATACACAGTATGTTTATGTCCTATGCAATGATTGGTCAAAAAGGATCATACTGACCTTTGTTCAATTTCTATGAAAGACTACCTTCAGAACCCCCTTCTTACAAATCATTTATTGAAAGTGACCCACTGGAGGTTATAACCATTCACTCCTGTTCTTTCTTCCATCTCATTATTCAGCTCAGCTACTGGCAAGGGTTTGGATATAGGCTGTTCTTAACATGTCCGTGTTTCCTATTGTATTTTTACAGGGGTTTGTTTGTGGTTATTGGATACAGTTAAATACATTTGAACTGAAATACAATCCACCTGATAGTTTAACTTGCAAAGGACTATAAAAGCAGATGAATTGCAATTCTTAATTTTTTTTAGACTGGTCAGCTGTAGTGCTTAAGTCCTATTTTCTGGAGTCATGATAATGAACTTGCTACTTTTATGTAAAAAATGTGTAATATTCATTAACCCCTCTAGATATAAACGTTTAGTAGGTCTTATGTATATTTAAAGTATTTGTTTTAACAGTTTTCAACAAATTTAACAATTTTGATTATACAAAAAGACACGTTCAATTTCAATAATCTAAATGCTTTACTAGAGATTTTTTAAAATGTGCATTCTTACCATTCCATAAATGAGGCATAGATAACATTGACCAATCATACTTGCCTGCAGCTTTCATAGATTAAAGCAGTATTTAATTTAGCACTCTTTTGTAAAATTAGTATTTACAGAACTTTCAGATACTATATTTATAAAGATAAAAAATGTGCCATGTTAATAAAACACTAAAACTCTTTTTGTATTTATATTTTAATCATATATTCTTTGTTCTTATTGGAAATATAGATAACTTTAATGTGTTTTATAAAGTATAATCCATTTGTGTTCTTATTTTTGTCTAATTGGTTCTTACATAGTCAAATTAGTCTTTAGCCTACAGATAGGCTAGCCTTTTGAGTTTCTTTATTTTCAATTCTCATGACTCTTAACAAAGAGGCAGTGTCAGTAAATGGCCAGGATATTAATTAGGGAATAAAATGGCTTATGAATACTTTAAGTTGAAACAAAATGCATAGTTATAACAAAATGTTACAGCTCACATTCAGAAACAGATTAGTAATGTCAACCTCTTCTCCCCTTTAAGGATTATCATTATCCCTCACCTGCCTGTTTTCATTGATTTTTAATATAAAACAGTCTAGCATAGCACATTAGCACTTTACCCATAGTGTCCAGTAAGTTTTTGTTGAATTGGATTTCGGCTCAGTGTTTGAAAATTGGCTGTTGAACATTTGATATATCATCATAATTACTGCTTGAAACTTTTTTTGACTAAGGGAAACATCTTACGCATGGATAAAGATTGGCATTCGCATAACCCAGAATTGAATATTTATTGTCAGTTCTTTATTGCTTCTTTAAAGCTCTTAAAACCTTGTAATTAAATTTATTTTGAAATTGGCTTTTCCTAAGGATAGGAAACTGCCTTCAGGAGACTTGTGTATGTTCTTCTGACTTCTCTCTTTCCTATAGCAAAAAAAAAGGACTCTGTTCCCTCTGAAGTTATGAATGGAAGGCTCAATTTTGAATGATCAAGATTCATTTTTATTCCTGAAGAAATAACTAGAAAAGTTTAAGGGAATTCTGACTTGAAGGATGCCAGATAAACCAGCATTTATTGGAGTTTGTATAACTCATTTGAAAACTTAATGATGTATTCAATTGTCTTTTCTAGAGTTGTAGATCTCTGTAGAAACGTCAAAGAAAGAATAACAAGGGAATGCAAAGAGAAAGGTGTTCAGTTTGCTCCTTTTTCTACATGCAGGTGAGTGTTTTATTATTCTTATAAAACCATTTTTTAATCAATGGGGAAATGTAATTTGCCAGGTGAGGAAAATCTTCAATTTATTCGACTTGGCAAGCTTTCCTAAACTTAACTTGCCACCTTATTAGGGTGGCGTTACTGGAATTTTACAGCAGTTCTAAGCCCTTTAGAGGTAAGACACCCTTTGGACAGCATGGCAGTGGGCAAAGAGTCTGAGCTCCTGCAGAAAGAAAATGACTGCTTTTTTATTCACTGAAATGATAAATTACATACATAGTCAGCATAGCTCTTTCTTCATCAGAGTCTTTTAGCCATTTTATAAGTTGTTGATTAAATCAATGGGAGTGGAATGAAGAAAAGAGCAAAAAAGATCCAAATGAAGATTAACTCAGTGCTTTTTAATAGATTCTTGTGTGATGATGGAAATGTTCTGTATCTACACTATCCAATACGATAGTCACTAGCCACATATTACTGCTGAAATGTTGTGAATGTGACTGTTTTCTTAATTTTATTTAATTTTTATTTTAAAAAAAGCCACATGTGGCTAATATCTTCCATACTGGACAGTGCATGATTAACTGATGATCTTGTCCTCTGTGTTAAATAGCAGCAGCCCCAAAAGATGCTTTCTTGAGAAGGAGCACTTTGTATTCATTCTTTTGATATTTATTTTCTGTGTAACCAACAGGAGACTAAATATATCAAGATGAGTTGAACATTTGACTGTCTGAAAAGTTACAGAATTAATTGGAATGGAGAGTAAATGGGAATCAGAACAGATCATGAGACAGGAAACCTAAAATAAATGATACGATACAATAGTAATCTAGCATTTTAAAAGTTACTCAGCAGTCTGTATTGTATAACTGCCTCACTTTCCCTCTTGTGTGTGTGTATTTTTAGAAATACATCGGTGATATTATTTAAGAAACAAGCAAAAAACTTTGTTTAAACAATATAAGCATGACCAAAAGTTAGGGAATCTTGGAAATAATGTCTCTATTGTTAAGTGCACTAGATGCTGGATTTCTGAAACAACATTTAGGCTTCAGCATAACAGCACTTTCTATATATTTCTGTTGATGATGCTTGTTCCTCTGATTGACCTGGAATCACTTAAGCTCAACCCAGGAAGGCCGACCTGGGCCTGCCGCAGCCCAGGAACCAGGTCCTGTCTGCCAACTGCAACACCATGGCAGTTTCCCTTCTAGCTTTTTACATTTCTTTGTAGTGTAAGAAACTATATGTGTCTTGAAGAGTGAAGGCACTGTTCTGCTGTTATTAGTAACTTAATCTTTTGAGCTCTAATTTTATCATCAGTAGAATAGTAGTAACACCTTCTGCTTGATGGGATTATTGTTAAGAATCAAATGAGAAGGCATATGAAAAAACTTGTTTCTGTAAAGGGCTATAAAAATGCTATAGTATTATTGTGAGGTAGTTACATTAAGGTTGAGGTAGACAATCCGTACTAGTATAGTAAGAGAAATTTGCATATTTCTTCTTCTCCAATGACAAGTCCTCATGAAGGCATCCAGTTGTTAAGCCTCCTTGACCCCTTGATATTTTGATATAGCATGATAATTTCTGTATATTTCCTTTGCAAGACCAGAAATAATTCTGTACTCTTTAAACTGCTATCTCTTCTGTGGTTTATTTCTTCTTTCTCTATCTTTGACATTCTCTCATCTTGTACTTCCCTACTACTGTATTGTATTTCTTAGTTCTACTTAGTGTTCCCACTGGGAAAGGTGGTACTGTTTAGAATTTGTTAAATTATGCTTCCACAGGATAAGAAAGTAAGATTCTAGCATGAGATGTGAGGAAAGCCTTGTTCTTGTATCTTAACTGTTCATTTCAATTCAGAAGGGTCTCCTTGAGACAATCTTTTCTGCTTCTAAATAGGAAGGACTGTCATGGTTTGAAGAGCATTGCAGGAAGTACCAGGTCATCTCTGTATTAACATGTTTTCAAACATTTGCATTGAGGGTAGAATCAGAGAATGTAAAGGCTGAAAATATGAGCATTTGAGATATCTGGAGGAAGGGAAAATGGGGACCTTGTTCTATATATAAAAGGCTTATAACTTGGTAAAGCTAATGATAGCTCAGTAGTTGACCTTGGAGAGAGCCTTTCCAAATGAAGATATAAGAATATACATTTGTTTGTTTGTTTTGTTTTTAATTTGGGGATATTTACAAGTGAACCTTTTATTTTAAAGTCCTTAAAACTTAAGAAAAAAATTTGTGTTTATTTAAATTATTGACCAAAATTGATATTCGGTTTTTCTCTTGACAGTCCCGTCTGTCAGGCCTTTTATTATAATACCAAAAGCAAACCGGAATTAATAATCCAAATGTTATTTATTACCAGTAAAGTTTGAAACATTTTAGGTAATAGAACCTATTTTCATGTAGTTGAGAAATTTTTATTGCTTTGTTTTGTCAAGTAGCAATTTAGTAGCTTTTTACCATCCCCCCTTCCCTCCTTCTGCCCCAACTGCCTATTTAACATCTCCCAAGAACCTCCTTCCCCCCAGCTGTGAAAATATCTTTCTAATAAATCACCTTTGAAAATCATTGGGAAGTAAAATATTTTGCCGTACAGCACATTCTGTAATAATACTTAAATCTTGGTTCTTCAGAAGATGCTCATGAGGACTAAGAATCTTCATTTTTTATTATGGGTAGATAAAATTAGTATATTTAAATGGAATTGGCCATATGCCATGTTTATTAAGTAGCTTTTTTTTTAAAGAATGATTTTGTGATAAGAGAGATGATCAGCTTCTGTGATCATCTACAAAACCGAAAGTTAAGAATATGCAACGTCTGGTTATTTACCAGGTTTTGATAAATAGGAGTTTTAAATATAATTCTTTTGGCTCACACTTGATTAAACTAACATTTAACTAGAGTTTAATTTTAATTTAGTTTTATTTGAGCTGCTTGGTGGTAGACAAGGAGATTATTCTGTGTTGAACGTAACTGTTGAATGTGTGAGACATATTTTTTAAACCAGGTTTTAAAAAGCTATTTCAAAATTAATTTAAAACCAATGTAGCTCTAATTGAAATCAAAGATCCTAAGGAAATTAATTTAGCTGTGGGCTGCATTTATTGAGTTCGCCTATTCCATTTTTGTCCATTACAAGTTACTTTATATACTGGGATAGAAATTCCAACTCTAAATTTTCTGAAGAGGTTATGTGGGAAGAAGTTTCTAGTCAGTGAATATAACACAAATAAACTACTCCAAAAAGTGTAGAGCACAAAAAACTTTCAGAAATTAAAGAACAGAATTGTGACTTTGTCAGTCACACTATCACTTGTCCATGTGGTCTTGGAAGAGGTTAAGTGTTTAAATTGTCTTAAGTGATAGAATTGATCTATTTAAAGATCTTAGCTCTGAGTCCCTTTCTGAAATGCACCCAAATTGAAGCTTTTCACAGGTGTTTTTCATTATTTGGACTTAGTCTTTGTCTGCGGTACTGATTCAGTGAGTCCCATCAAGCTTTGTTGTGAATTTAGTAACCTGCTTATCTACTGAAGGAGCCCTGGTGACACAGTGGTCAAGAGCTATAGCTGCTAACCAAAAGGTTAGCAGTTTGACTCCACCAGCCGCTCCTTGGAAACCCCATGAGGCAGTTCTACCCTGTCCTGTAGGGTTGCTATGAGTTGGAATCGACTCGATGGCAACTGGTTTTTGGGTTATCTCATGAAAACTGAACTGTGTAATATAGATGCTGGATTTGTTGGAAGATGACAATGTCCTATTAACATTTAGTTACATTTTCTGTGTATTGATATTAATGATTCTCTTATGAAATCATTTAGTTTATTCATCTTTCAAATTTCATTTGAATATGATTTTTCCTAAAGATAGTGCCCTCATAATTAAATGGTTCCCCAGTCTTTCTTAAACTTTGTAAATCTGGTATTTAAAATGTAGACATCCAAGAGATCTTTTTTATGAGTGTGAATTAACACTAGAAGAAAAGCACAGTTGGCAAATTGACAGTAGCATTGTTAAACAGTTCATTTCTTCTGTTCTAAGGCACCTAACATTTGGCCTAAAAGGCCATAAAAATTTTAGATTACGTTCTATTTGTATTGTGTAGTAAAAAGAGTATTTCCTCTGTATTTGCTCCTTCTGTTAAATTAGATTCTTTGTGGGAACCTCAGTAAATTGGATTTGGAGATTTGACTGTGATTACTTTAGCTCTTTTTCAAATGTTCACCTAATTGCATTCTTAAAGCCTAGATATACATCATGTGTAGGATTTAATAATCTAGCATTCTCAGTAGCTTTTGTAAATACACATACCACATACACGCATATGGGGTCTAGGGTATATAACCTTTGGGGACACTATTTTAAATCCAGGTCACTGCATTTGATCTGATCATTCAGTTTGTTTCCAAAATCCATACCAATGACTAATGTAAACTTGGTGAAGATGCTGTATTTCACCCAGTCTGATCATTTTTGGTATTTGAACATTTGTCTTATTTCTGACTTTTAAGTTCTTCTTTATTTCTTTTAACTTTGAGGAAGGAAGACTTATAACTGATTACTCAGTTTCATCTAGTATGTTTTGGGGTTGTTTTTAACTGCAGTATACTCTTTTTTATTTTTTAATTCTTTCTGAGGGAGATGGGGATTTGTTTGTTTATTTCAGACCAGTTGGAGAGACATTTACATAGTTTTTAAAAAATTTTAAACTTTTTTTGGCTAATAATTCAGATTTTTAAAAAGTTGTAAAAATAGTACAGAGAGCTCCCATACGCTACTCTTCACCCAGGCTTTCCCAAATGTTAATTAACATCTTACATATCTACAGTATGGTTATCAAAACCAAAAAACTATCACTGTTATAATATTATTAACTATTCTACAAACCTTATTTAAATTTGTCCTTTTCCTAGTTCAGGGTCCAATGCTTGATCACATAATGTGTTTAGTTTTTCTGGCTCATTAATCTTCTCCAATCTGGGATGGTTTTGTTTTATCCTTCATGATATTGACATTTTTGAATAATACTGGACAGTTATTTTGTAAAATGTTCCTCAGCTTGAGTTTGTTAGATGTTTCCTTATGATTGAATTCAGGTTGTACATTTTAGGAAGAGTACCACAGAAGTAATGTGCCGTCTTCTTGGTTTATATCATCAGGAGGCACATGATGTCGGTATGTCTCACTACTGGTGATAATTAATTTTGATTACTTGGTTATGGTGGTACCTGCCAGGTTTCTTCACTTAAAATTCACTATTTTTTTTCCTCATTGTACTTAATAAAAATCTTATGGGGAAATTTAAAATAGAAATAAGATTTAAATCTATGGAATAATCTTTTTCTTGTCATACTATCTCGCAATCATCAATATCCCATTCATGATTCTTGCTAACAACAGCTGTTATGTTTGCCAGTGGTAACTTTCTGTTTATTAATTGGAATTCTACTGTAAGAAAACTCTCCCACTTACCTACTTATTTACTCATTTAATTGTTTTTTATTATATCAGTATGGACTCATAGATATTTTATTCTCTGAGTTATATCTGTTATTATCATTATTCACTTTGTTGCTCAGATTGTCCCAGATTTGGCCATTGTGAACTCCTTTAGGTTGGCTTCTGTGTCCTTTTGACTCAGGAACGTAGTTTTTGAAAAGGAAGAGAGAAGGTGCCCATACTTAGGAAGGGTCATTAATGCAGGCAGGGTGAATGGCACATAAGATATGAGACGCAGGGAGAGGGAGTAGCAGAGCTCTCTTTGCCACTCAGGACTGTGTGCTGCAGAGTTTGTGCTAAGTGAAGGTTCGTTTCCATGTGCTGTCACAGCAGTTATTTACCGTTGCTCCTTTATCTCAGTTTCGTTCTCAAATGCTTTTATTTTTCTTATTCCTGACATCAGAATTAGGGTTATTACCAGTTCATCCTTCCCTAATTTGTTCCCTCAATCTCCTGTGTGCCCATCTGCTTCCTTTATTGCTGGATGTCTGGCTTTTTTACTCCTCCTCCATTATCCCTTGGCTGATCTATTTTATACCTTGATAATATGGCACTTTTCTTACTGAGAACAATTTCTTAGATTTTCTGTCAGTCTCCGTTCAGTTATACCTTTTCTAGGGTGCCTTTCCCAATCTGACCTGCCTAAATTTTCTTATACTTTGTGTAATCACTTACTGTGATTTTATTACCTTAGTATTTTCCTTCCGTTTAGTGTAGAGTCTAGACTTGTTTTTAACCTGCATAAAGCTACTGTGTTGTTTGTCTTTATATGCTGTCTTTCATGGTGTCTAGCACATCATCAGATGGCTTATTAAACTGAACTCAAAATTGTCAGCATTCTTGAATTCTATTCATCATCCTGTATCCGAGGCTACATCTTGTTTTGTTTATGGAGAGTATGGAAGAGTTGCTTCTAGTGCATTTAAATTACCTGTGTAGAAAAAATGTTACTGATATTTGTTTCATAGTCATTTATTTTCTAAATTGTAGGGACTAAAGAGAGTCTCTATTTTGGCCTCCAACTTTGATGATTTATTTTTTTCTGCCCAGAATGTTTAAGTCTCTTGAGCCAGAAGAATCTAAACAAATGACATGTTCATAGTATTGTTGCCAGAGCATTTAATGTACTTTGAAGAGTTTGTAATTGCCCACATTTTATCAATATACATTTTTAAAATAATGAAAATTGATCTTAGTCAAGTGTTTGCATGTTTATATGTATTCCTTGCATTCATGCTCATGTTGTCTGCAGTGTTGGGGCCAATGAATGGAACCAAGTTGCTTGTTTCTAGTCTAATGTTGCCTCTCTCAAGGAGCCAGTTGCCATCAAGTTGATTCTGACTCATGGCAACCCATGTGTGTCAGAGTAGGACTGTGCTCCGTAGGGTTTTCAGTGGCTGATTTTTCAGAAGTAGATCACCAGGTGTTTCTTCAAGATTCTTCTGGGTGAACTCGAACCTCCAACCCTTTGGTTAGCAGCCAAGCATGTTAATTGTTTGTACCACCCAGGGACTCCCCCTCCAGGGGCAGACATTTTGTATCATGTCTCTTTACTGTAGCAATACACAAAATACTTGACATCTATACATACCGACCTATTGCTTTCCTTTGGCTGGCAAACATGCATTTGAAAAATAATGGAGCTGTACTGTTTGACATATGAATGTGCCTAAAATGATGTCTCATACCAGTTACATGAAGAACTAATTGTGTATAAAATTAGTTGAATAGAGGAAAGATTTTAAAAGTTACAGCATTACTTTTATTGTTGAGATATGTTTTTATTCTTTCAGTTTTTTTATGCCATATTTTTGTTAAAGTATATACATATACCTTTTTACCATTTAGTTGTAATGTTATTTTGATTATGTAATTTAAAACAACTGATAAATAGTACATTTATCTGATTATATAGTGGTGTTTTCACACATGCTACTAATAGCTCGCCTTACTTCTAGATAACTAAACAGCTTCGATAAGGTCAGGGGAAAATGACAGTGTTGCTGATAAAATGTGTAATTTTTTTTTTAATTTCCCAGTAGACATGGGATTAAACAGACAAAAGAATGATTGAACTTGTACCTATAATATTGACTAAACTGGCCCTTTAATGAAAGTAAAATCTTTTTGTTTCCCACTGCATCCTTAGTTCACCTGTTTGAGCCACAACTCTAAGAAAAATGTCCAATCTGCATTCCTTTAATAGAGAAGGAGACTGGGCATACAATGAGATTATAACTTAAGCTAATCATTCAGGTGATTTTGCCTTTAAGTTTCTAGATGTTAAATCTGATTTCACTTAAGTTAAAGCCCCTGTGGGGATTTTGTCTGTTTGTTTTTTAGGGTGACGCAGACTTATGATGCAGGTGCCTGTGTCTACTTCTATTTTGCCTTTAACTACAGGGGAATTAGTGACCCACTGGCTGTGTTTGAACAAACCGAGGTAATTATGCATACGTGCATATAGCTCTTACATGCTTATGAATTTAAATAAACATGTACTATTGATGTATGAATTTTAGTTGGACTCTCTTTGATTACACATGGTTTGCCTGACTGCTAGCCCATAGAAATGAGAAGCATACTGTTGTACTGGCTTGTATGCTGGATTATGGGTTTAAAATTAATATCCTCTACACCTGTAACCATTGATTTTTTTTGATTGTTACAGTATGTAATAGCTGATTAAATAACAAAGGACTGTATGAATGCTTGATATGACTTTGGCAGCCCAGCCATCTCCAGGTGGTGGCTGTGGTTCAGGTCAGCAGCTCTAATGCTTTTGATCTGTGTTGCTATAGTATCATCATTCTAGGCTTGTAATTTTTTTGTTTGCTAAAGCTGTGTATAGGCCACTTGGGTTCATTTGCTAGCAGCCTCTACTACTTTTCCTAAATGGTCTTGAGCGGCTAACTTTTATAAAGCCATCTGTTGATAGCCAGTGTTTCTCATTACAAGTATGCCTAGAGTTGACACAGACGAGACTCTGAAGGAGCCAGAGCTGACCTGTAGGAGAGCAAGGTTTGTTAAAGCCTTGGGTGTCCTGATGTTTTCCCTTCATTGAATGCTTGCCAAAGATAGTTCTGTAGGACGGTTTTCAGTGGCATACTTTTAGACCTAAAGTATACACAGAGTTTGGCCCCCTTCTATTCCTTCCCCACCATTTTACAGCTTTTTCTGAGGTATAATTGAAATACAGTGAATTTCATGATTTTAAAGTATACAATTTGACGAGTTTTGACATATGTGTATAACCTTGAAAACCATCACACCAGTCAAAATAGTGAACATATCCATTACCCCCAAAAGTTTGAGTATTTTCCCATCACTGTAGCCTTTCAGTGCTTCGGTGCTGTACCCTGGCTACCCAAAAGCCCCTTTCCTTCAGTACCGTGAGAGTGAAATTATTCCCTCTTTTTCAGTCCAAACTGTCATTCTCTAGGTGCTTCTGACCTCAAGTAGTTATTGCTATGATTATTTAAAATATTTTGTTACATAGTCTCTTAGAGCAGTGACTAGCTTATTCATGACTCATTTGAAAACCCTATATCCTAAATGATGAGGGTTCTTACAGATTACTTTGCAATGAGATGTGGTGCTTGTGTCCCACCTGGGCCCTCTCCTGCCCTGGCCTAACTCCTGATGGTTTTTACACACCTAAGTAATTCTGAGTGGTTCAGGCACTTTAGATATTTCACCTCATGGCTATTATATACAGGACTGACAAGTAATTTGTCCCAAGGCATTGGCCTAAGACATATTCTGCATAAGGGTTTTTATGGTTGATCCCTTATAGCTTTGTAAGTAAACCTGACTCTGATGCCCACTGTATGATCTTGGGTGAATACTTTAACCTACCTCAGCTTCATTTTCCTTGTCTGTGAAATGGAAGTAATTTTAATTATTCCAAAAGATTGTAGTGAGGAGAAATGAGATGCTGTAGGCAAATTGCTTGGCACTCTTCTGGGCATACATTAAGCAGTTAATAAATGTTAATCACTAATACTTGTTGGTATAGTGAGAAGTTTACTCCACATTCACAGATATTTTTTATTTTTTTACAATTTAGTGCTGCTGGTGATCTGATGCTCGTATCATTTTGCCACCTTTTTTTCCCCCAGAATTTTAAAGTGATCTTTGTAGACATTGTGACTATTCACTAGAAAAAAAACTTATAAAGTTAGACTGTGCATTTTAATTGCTTTTTAAACACAGTTAACCTAAGAGGGGAAAAACAGGCTGCTAGTTTATTATTTAATCAAGGAAGATGTGCCTCTTTTACTCTTTCACTCCAGAATGAAATCCAGCAATTGTTTGTTGTGTTGTTTCCAAATACAGGCAGCTGCTAGAGAAGAAATCCTCGCTAATGGAGGGAGCCTGTCACATCACCATGGAGGTATTCTTTTTTTAGGGGTAGAATTTCTAGTATTCCTTCTTTTAAAAATTCTTGGTTCGGTACAGTGCTGGGGAAAAAAATCATAATATGAATGATTTGAGAGTACTTGAGATTTCTTTAAAGTTTTTCTGTCTTAAAACAGCAGTTACTAAGGTAGTCTAGGTTGAGGTAGTAACCAACAGAAGTTTGATTTGACAAGTCTGCCTAGACACAGAACCTAGCCAGCCTTCTGAGTTCTCAGGGACCTTGGCTTACCAAAGGAATATCTTAGCTTGCCTGGGAAGTATTTGACTGTTACAGCAAAAGTTTTTAAAGGGAAGAAAAAAAACCTACATAAATGTTTTTTAGCCACTATTGGAATGTAGCTGGACATCAGTTGTACTGTATATTGAAGAGCAGTTTGTTCTCCCCACCCAAAACTCAGCAAACTAAGTAAGAGAGGATATGAAAAAATTTCAAGATTTTAATGCTGTTTTGTTATTACTTGGTGATCATTGTGAAGTGTCAAATTTTACCAGAGAATTTATCACATTACCAATAAAAATTATCATGATATATCTACCTGTGTTTACTAGTCAGCTTTTAAAAGTAGTACAAGGCAGTCTTTCTTAAAAGTTAAGCAACGGCCCTTCTGTCATTAAAATTTTAATTTTTGAGGTTATAATGGAAATTTGTTCTTACTGTATCCCTCTTAATATAACTTGATATTTAGAAAAATAGAAATATATAGATTTTTAATTGCATTTTTTTAGAGAGAAGCATGAGGATAAATGACTACCCAGTTTAAAAATTCAACTTCTACTCTCGCCCCGAACTCTCCATATTCTTCTTTTCCTGCTTTAGTTTTCTTCATAACATTTATTAGGTAACATGTTATATATCTTTTTTTTTTTTTTTTTTTTTAATTATCCACCCCTTCCTACTGGAAAGTGAGCTCCATAAGGACAGAGATTTTTATTTTGTTTGTTGGTATATACCTAGCACCTAGAACAATGTTTGGGCCCAGTCAGCCCTCAGTACATGTGTGCAGAATGAATGAAAGATTTTTTGTGGAAAAAGGAGTAGACTATACTGGGTCTGTGTCCATATAATATGATTGTTGCTAGCCTGGAGAAGGTTACTGATGTGGATGAATGAAATAGTTCCCAGTCTCACTGTAAAAATTTAATCTTTTGCTACCACCATATTTTTTTGTTAACCCCTACAAATGAATTTTTAACTTAGCTGACTCATAAGTATTAAAGTGAATAAATTTGTTCTTTCCCTCCTTTTCATCTTTATTGTCCTCTGATAATGGTACTACTGAATGCTAGAATGGCAAAAATGAAGAAGGGAAGAAAATGGATATTAGAAACCTCTCAAATAGAATTAAAAGCTTCTGATTAATCTAAAAGTCTAAACCTAATTTGTGGAATTTTAGACATGAGGTAGTTCATACTTAGATTTTAGCACTTTCCTTTAAAGTGTTCAGAAAGCCATATACATTATTTAAAATCTCTTTATATGTTCTATTTTCAGAAGGCCACTATATTGATATGTGAGAAACTTTAAACAAATATCATAAAATATCGATATGTTCTTCATTCCAAATTGATTGCATGGTAGGAGGGAGCAAAGTGCTTTAGCCATAATAGTTACTTGAAGAAAAATTAAAAGTTCTTTTCAGTGACCAAAAATTTTGCCTTTTGGTACAGCGCAGCCACCAACAATGCATTTTTTTCTTTAAGATCAGGAAATATTGGTTCCGTGTTTGTAGTGGTAAATATGAAGAGATGTGATTCTGCAGGAGGCTTAGAACAGATGAATTGTACATACAGGAGGAATAGAGGCTCAGTTGTCATTTAGATAATTGGATGTTCGATATTTATTTAATTGTGGGATGATGTTCTCAGTTTACTCAAACTTTACAGGGACAAAAAATTCTATAGAATTTGGAGATGAGAATGACCTGCAGCATTGCAGAGGAAAGTTCAACCAACAGTTTTTTTTCATGCCAATGATGCTTTATCCCTTTAGGAACTATGAGGATATTCAAGTCCCTCCAGTAATAAATGTCCATAATCTGAGATGCTGAAAGTCTAATATGGCAGAACTGTTGATATTACTTATTCAGATATACCCCAGACACTGAGAGCACTTTGGCAGGCACGAACAGAAGGTACATAGACATACTTGAAATAATGTATCTGTTAAGCTGCTGTTACGGAAAAAGAAGAAAATACATACAAATTTACATAACAAAGAGTTAAACAACCCTAGTATAAATTTATTTAAAATTTGCATTGTATTTGTGAAAGCTATGATATTAGTCAATTGAATTAATCAATATACACAAATAGAAGTTAATAAAAATCAGTAGTTGCAAAATATAAATCTTAATTTACCTGTGATGCCATGTTTATTCAATTTTAGATCCCAAAGCAAATAATGTAAATAGCTTCCTGTGATATTGTTGATATGAAGTTAATGCTTTTTAATATTGTTGTATAGTCTATTTTCCATATTATAAATATTACCGGCCCTGTAGACGATAGAGTTTCAAAGAATGGCAGTATTTACTCCTGAAGGACCTTATAGTCTAGTAGATTAAAATATAGTATTTCAAAATGTTGGAGCCCTGGTGCCACAGTGGTTAAGAGTTCGGTTGCTAACCAAAAAGCTCGACAGTTCAAATCCACCAGCCACTTCTTGGGAACCCTAGGGGGGCAGTTCTACTCTGTCATGTAGGGCCTCTGTGAGTTGGAATCGGCTTGATGGCAGCAGATTGGGTTTGGTTTTTTTGGTTTCAAAATGCTACTGATCAAAACTGGTGAGCTTATGATATCCTCACCACTTTGTTCAACGTAAAAGTCTAGCCTTTTCTTCAAAAATCATTCAAAAGGTGACTTTAATAAACATGTAAATGCTATAGAGTTGAAACAGTGAAAAGGGAGATGGAGTAAGGGAAAGGAATTAACATTTATAAAGCTGTTATATTTGCTAGGTACTCTACATAACTTAATCTTTAATCCTGTTTAACATGCTGTGGAGTAGATCTTATTTTATTCCTTTTCTTTGTATGAAGACCCTACAACTCTGAGTGGTACAGTAACTTACCCAAAAGTATCAGCAATAGTTGTGAGTGCCAGAATTTAAATTAGAAAATTCCTTCTGCCTCCATATCCATTGCTGACTTCTTCCTTACAAGCCTGAAGTGTATGAAATGGGCAAAATCTAAAAAGATTAACAGCCTTTGAAAAAAGACACATAATTTTTTAAATATGCAATGTTTTAGCAAATGAAAAAAACGCTAAGCATTACTATTTTTCTTTTATAATATAAAACCTCTTTTTCTTTAATTCTGAGTTTGTCTAAGTCAATTACTTGTCTTACTTTAGGTGTTAAATGATGAAAATTTAATTTCCTTATCATAGAGATTTCATTGTTTTCTCAATTCTCACTCAGCAGTCAGTTTTACTTTCTGGTGGTTTTATATTTCCTGATTATAGGCTCCCAAAATGTTGACAGTATCATGCAATAAAACAAATGCAGGTCAGATTATATAACAGTAAAACTCCTTGTATAATTTATGTACATTTTCAGGTTCTAGGCTCATAGACCATTATTTGTTGAAGACTCCCAAGTTTGATGAAATAATCTATTTTTATAAATTATTGGCTTGAAGTTGAATGTAGCAAGATTTGATCATATAGTAACTTCAAAAGTTCTGCCTCATTTAAATATAAATCTTATTTCTATCTTATTCTCATATTTTTATATTTTATGTGGTCAAAATATAACCATGTGGAAACAAATTCTAAACTATCTGGTTTCCTTTCTTGCTTAGAAAAGGAAACTAGGTTAAGTCTGAATATAAAATATATTTCACATGTGCTGATAAAATGAAGATGCATTCCCTATACTGGCTTGACCACTTCCTAAATGTTGGAGGGCTCAGCCTCAGCCACCTTCATTCCTCTATAAGCACTCACCCCGCTCAGTAATTATCTCCAGTCCTGTGACTTAAAATACTGTCTGTACCATCTATATGCTGAGAACTCCCAAATACATCACCTCCACCACCACCACCCTGGTTCCAATCACTACCTTCTCCTGCTGGGACTGTTGCCTTAGCTGCCTATCTGGTCTGTTTGCTTCCACTCTTGCTCCCCTGCTGTTATTTCTCTTGCTGCCAGAGTAATCTTTAAAAAAAGATCAGTGATTTCTCCTCACATTCAGAGTAAAATCCGAACTCCTTATCTGGGCCTTCAAGGATGCACATGATTTGCCTGTCTCCCCGTCCTCATCTGTTATTACTTTTTCCCTCTAGCAGTATTGGCCTTCAAGCTATTCCATCAGACATACTAAGCCCTTTTCCCCTTCAAGACCTTTGCTGTTCGTTCCCTCTTTTTCTAATGTTCTTTCTCTTGTTCTCCCTCAGATCTTTGTATGACTCACTTTCCCATCACTTAAGTCTTGGATAAAAATGTCACCTTCTTAGAGGTTTCTTTCCTGTTCTCTTGAGTAGTTTCTGTGTTTCTCATTTGAATTAAGTCAGATGAGGTTAGTGACTTTATCTTGTTCATCATTGCACCCCTAGTCCCTAGAACAGCAACTGGCACATAGTAGATGCTCAGTGAATATGTTAAGTGAGTGGATGAGTGCATGCCCAAGTGCTCACAGAATTTGAAGCAGTTGCACAATTCTCAAACAATTCTGAATCTTTCATATTGGAACGACAATAATGTCAGTGGTAATTCAGCTTCACATGTTTAGTAACCAGCCCTTGTTTGAACGTATAGGCCTTCTTAATCATAGAAAGACTCAGTTATGCTGTAATATTTCCGGGTAAGTTTATTAGCAGAGTCAATTATTTACTGGAAAAGTAGGGTAAAATAATGTACATTTCTCTACAGTTCCTAACACTAGCCATTTTAGTATTCTTTCCTAAATGCATTGTACATGCAAGATTCTATTCAAACTTTGTCTTGAAACAAATACAATAAAATCTGTGAAAGCCGGAACCTATGTAAGGCAGAAACTTGTCAGAGAAGGAAAACTCAAATATTGTCCACTAATAGAGAGCAACAGAAAAGTGTAAGACTGCATGCTGTAAACGGTGGAAAACTCGCAAGACCCGGAAAAAAAAGGCAGCCCTGTTGAATTCCGGTTCTCACAGGTTTCACTGTATTAGTTTGAGAAGCTTCTAAACACATAGTGTTTAGAATCACATCTACATTTGAACCCTGGCCTTGCTTTTAACTAGCTGTGTGACCTTAGGGAAATAACCTCCCTGAGCTGCAGTGTCCTCATCTGCAGAACAGAATAATAGTACTTACCTCATCAATTTATTGTAAGATTTAAATGTGATAATATATGTGAAGCATCTAAAACACCTTGCATATAATAGGTGCTTAAGACACAGTAGCTTTCAAAAGTACCACACGAATGCGAGTGTAATTAATAGTTAATAATAGGAGAAACTGTGCAGCACAGACAGGGAGTATATGGGAACTCTGTACTTTCTCCTTAATTTTTCTGTAAACCTAAAACTGTTTTAAAGAATAAAGTATATTAAAAATTAAAAAACAAACAAAACAGCAGTAGATTTTATTGTTGTTAATAGCAAGAGACGGCACCAAATGGAACTCAAACTAGTTTGTAGTCTTAAACCCTTGCCCTAACCATTGAAGAAATGGTTGCAATTTATTTGAAAAAGACCCAGACATTCAAAGGATGTGATTCAACCATAGTCTAACATGTTGTCCTCTATAACCTGCAGTTGATCTCACTCTTTAGGAAAGTCTCTTACAATGTGTATGAAAGAGAAAGACATTCCCTTCACACTATTGGCTATAAAATATGCTACAGAAAAACGTGTATTTTTGTAAATGCTTGTTTACATAAAGATAATTATCTCATTTGTGTATTTCAAATGCCTGCTCTGCTATTCAGTGTAGTTTCATAAAGGAGAAACCTTTTCAATATAAACTTTAAATAGAGAGTGGGTTTAATTGTTCTGCCAAACATATTCAATACTAGAGCTTTTGAGAGATTACTTCTTTTTGTCTATAGAAAATGTTTTTCTTAATTTGCATCCAGAACTTAAAACTCCAGTTGACCTCATAGAAGCATCTTTATTTACTGACCTTCAGACAGCATCGTGGTACTCTCAGTACCATTTTTGAGTGCCAGAGTAGAAGGGCTGGGGGTTGGGAGAATATTGATGCAATTTCTCTTAGAGTGTTTGGCCTGTAATTGTGATTAATAACAGTTGCTTTCGCTATCTGGAAACAGACAGGCTGGTTTGTCTGCCTACAATCATGCTGTGATAAATGGAGCTATTTTAACTCTGGTTTTGTGTATCAAAGAAAACAGATGTAGTCTGGAACTGGAGGCTATAGGAAATATAAAGCCTGCTTAACGTAATCTTCAGAATGCTTGTTTTTGTAACTGATGAGCTGGTCAGTTTAAACAACAGAGTATATATCAGCCACATATTTAATTTCAATTTATGACTTAAGTTTTTAAGTTGTTCATTTGCTAAAATTATACGTAAGTCCTTGTCAGGAAGTAAAAAAAAAACAAAAACAATTAAGTATAACCAGTCTTAGTTTAAATATTGGTGCCTTTACCTAATCAAAATTATTTCCTGTTGTTCAGAGAATAATCACAGGGCAACTGCTCTTACCTTTTTTTTTGTGGTCTTAAGAGAATCCAGTAGTATCAGAAACTTTAAAAGTAAAAGGAAACTACTCAAAAGAATGATCAAAAGATCAGCTTTGGGGCAGTTGGTTGAAAACCTGTAGTGTGAAATAAAAGATACAGTTGGAAAGGAGGAAATAAAAATCTCCCTTTGCAAATGTTAGGAGCCCTGGTGTCACAGTGGTTAAGTGCTCACCTGCTAACCTAAAGGTCAGCAGTTCAAACCTACCAGCCGCTCCTTGGGAGAAAGATGTGGCTTTCTGCTTCCATAAAGATTTACAGCCTTGAAAACTCTGTGGGACAGCTCGACTCTGTCCTGTAAGGTCAGTTTGAGTCAGAATCGACTTAAAGGCAACAGGTTTTTGTAATTATTATTATTTGCAAATGACAGATTTTTTAATGTAGAAAAACCTAAAGAATCTACCAGAGAAAAAGTTCAGCAAGATTATAGGATGCAAGATCAACACACAAAAATCAGTCATGTTTCCATGTGTTAACAGTGAATGCATAAAAATTTAAAATACAATATCATTTACAGTTGTTCTAAAGAAAATTAAATACTTAAGCATAAATCTAACAAAACATGTCGTTGTTGAGTGCCATCAAGTCAATTCTGACTCATAGCGACCCTATATGATATAGTAGAACTACCCCATAAGGTTTCCTAAACTGTAATCTTTACGGGAGCAGATCACCAGCTCTTTTCTCCTGAAGAGTGGCTGGTGGGTTTGAACCACTCACCTTTTGGTTAGCAGCTGAGCACTTAACCATTGTGCCATCTGGGCTGTTTCTAACAAAACATGTACAGGATCTATATTCTGAAAATTAAAGAATGATGAAAGAAATCAAAGAAGACCTAAGTAAATAGACATACAGGATTGGAAGACTTGACATAGTAAAGATGTCAGTTCTCCCCAGATTGGTCTGTCTATTTCATGCAGTTCCTAGGAAAATCCCAGCAAGGTTTTCATAGACAGTTTTTAGGTGTTGTCGAGTCAATTTGGACTCATAGTGACTCCATGTGACAGAGTAGAGCTGCCCCATAGGGTTTTCTAGGCTGTAATCTTCACTGGAGCAAATCACCAAGTCTTTTCCCTGTGGAGCCGCTGAGTGGGTTCAAATCACCACCAGCCTTTTGTTCAAGAGCTTAACTGTTGCACCACCATTTATATGGAAAGGCATAGGCCCTATAATGCTAAATCAATCTGAAAAAAGAATAAACTGGGAAGAATTGCTGTACTCAATATTAAGGTTTACTATATAGCTACAGTAATCAAAACAGTGGTATTGGTGGAGAGATGCACACATAGATCAATGGAACAGTATAGAGAACCCATAAATAGACTGACAAAAAAATGTCCAACTGATTTTTGACAAAGGTACAAAAGCACTTCAATGAAGGAAGCGTAGCCTTTTCAACAAATGATGCTAGAACAACTGGACATCCATAGGCAAAAAAAAAGAACCTTAACATAAACCTCACACCTTATACAAAAATTATTCAAAATGAATAATGGGCTTAGAAGTAAAACAAAACTTTTAGAAAAAAACAGATTTCTTCTATGGCCCAATAGTTTTTTAGTAATGTGTTATTTAGTTTCCATGTATTTAATTTATTTCCCTTGTTCTTCCTCCTATGGTCAGAGAAGATGCTTTGTATAATTTCAGTCTTTTAAGATTTATTGAGGCTTGATTTGTGGCCTAAGATTAGTGTATTCTGAAATGTTCCATAGGCATTAGAGAAGAATGTGTATTATTCTGCTGTCAGGGGGTGTGTCCTATATATATCTCTGAGGTCCAGTTGGTTGTTTAGGTCTTCTGTATCTTTGTTGATTGTCTTTCTAGTTGTTCTGTCTGTCGTCAAAAGTGTTGTGTTAAAATCTCCTACTATTATTGTGGGTCTACTTCTCTCCTCAATTCTGTTAGAGTTTTTTTTATTATAAATTTTGGAGCCTTGGCATTGGGTGCAGAAATATTTATAATTGTCATGTCTTCTTGATAAGTGTATATCATCTTGATATATATATACACACCATATTTTTACACAAATAACATGCATTGTTTGTTTGACAGCCACGCTTCCCTCCCCTAGGTATTTTCATAAGCGCTACTATGTCAATTTTTTTACATGTTGCTGTAAAAAAATTAGCATAGCATGCCTAGGAAAATATCTCGTTGGGAAAGACGCAGTTGGCAAACAGAAGGCATGTGTTATTTGCATAAAAATATACAGCTGTTGGGCTCTACTTGTCTGGAGCAAAAGAGAAAGAAGGAAACCAAAGACTCAAAGAAGAATATAGTCTACAGGACTAATTGCCTCCACAAACCACAGCCACATCTATCCTGAGACCAGAAGAACTAGATGGTGCCCAGCTACCACCACTGACCATTTTGACACAATAGGTGGTCCCGGATAGAATGGAGAAAATTGTAGAACAAAACTCTAATTCTTATTTTAAAAAAAGACTCACTGAACTGGTAGAGACTCAGGAAACCCAAGACTATCGCCCTGCAATACCCTTCAAACTTTGAACTGAAGCTATTACCGAAGGTCACCTTTCAGCCAAATAATAGATTGGCTCATAAAATAATATCACCCGTGAGCCCTGTGCTGCTTCAAAAAAAAAAAAAATCATCTATATGAGATCAAATGGTCAACATTTACCCTAAAGCATAGATGAGAAGGTCAGGGAGGGTAGGGAAGCTGGATTAATGGAAGCAGAACAACCAGAATGGAAACATGAAGAATGTTGACACAATGTAGAAAATGTAACCAGTGTCACTAAACAATATGTATAGAAATTGTTGAGAACCTAATTTGCCATGTAAACTTTCACCAAAAACCCAAAATATTTATTAAAAAAAAAAAAAAAACATAGAAAATCGTCCAGATCTAGGACTAGGCAAAGAATTCTTAGATTAGACACCAAAAGCACAATTTAGAAAAGGAAAAAAATGATAAATTGGATCTCATCAAAATTAAAAACTTTTGTTCTGCAACAGACCCTGTTATGAGGGTCAAAAGACAAACTACTGACAGGGAGAGAATATTTGCAAGCCACATATCCAACAAAGGACTTGTATCTAGAATATATAAAGAACTCTCAAAAGTCAAAAGTGAAAAACAGTCTAATTAGGAAATGGGCAAAAGAAAGAAGAAACATTTCACCAAAGAGGGTATTCAGATAGCAGATAAGCACATGAAAAGATGTTCCACAACATTTGCATCACTACACATCTGTCAGGATGGCTAAAATAAAAAATAGCGACAGCACTAAATACTAGTAAGGATGTGGAGAAACTAGATAGCTCATACATTGCTGGTGGGAAATGTAAAATAGTACAACACTCTGGAAAACAGTTTGGTAGTTTCTTTTAAACTAAAAATGCAGCTGCCATAAAACCCAGCAATTGCACTATTGGGCATTTATCCTAGAAAAATGAAAATTTAAGTTCGCACAAAAACTTGTACATGAATGTTCATAGCAGCTTTATTCACAATATCCCCAAACTGGAAACAACCTAAATGCCCTTCAGTGGGTGACTGATCGAGTAAACTGTGATATATTCATACCACAGAATACTACTCAGAAATACCAAACTGTAAAAAGGAATAAACAATTGATACGTGCAACAACCTGAATGAATCTCCAGGGAATTATGCTGAGTTAAAAAAAAAAATCACAAAAGATTATATACTATTTGATTCCATTTATATGACATATTTGAAATGATAAAATTTTAGAAATGGAGAAGATTAATGGTTTCCAGGAGTCAGGGATGGCAGGGGTAGGGGTGAGAACTATAAAAGCAACACAGGAATCCTTGTTGTCATTGAACTGTATCTTA
>NW_004443973.1:6725827-6729253 GCF_000243295.1 Trichechus manatus latirostris | reverse complement strand
ATACGTGCAACAACCTGAATGAATCTCCAGGGAAAAAAAAAAAAAAAAAAAAGCCAATCCCAAAAGGTGACATACTATATAATTCTATTTATATAACATTTTCAAATGATAAAATTATAGGAACAAGAACAGATTAATGGTTTCCAGGAGTCAGGGATGGCAGGGGTAGGGGTGAGAACTATAAAAGCAACACAGGAATCCTTGTTGTCATTGAACTGTATCTTAGTTGTATCAGTGTCAATATTCTGGTTGTGATTTTAGTCTTTGGTAGCCCATCAGTTGACTATAGCATTTCCAACATTGAATCCTTATTAGATTACCATAAGATAGTAGAAAACTTGTTTTTCCCTTTGAATTAATTTTTTCCTTCAGTTTCTTTTTGTGACTGGCCTTTTCTCACAAAATGTATGTTAAATGTAATATTTTTCCACTAAAACAATGTTGTAAATAGATTCCCAGACCAGATTGTGAAAGCCAACTTCACCCATAATTTAGCTGAACATTAAAGTATTTTAGCTATATCATAAGTTAAACAGATTTGAGATGACAGAGAAAACCTGTAGCGAGAATATACCGATCCCTACTCCGTCCCACCAGTGCAACTATAGATGCCCAGTCCAAAGTAAAAAGGGCCAGGGATGACATTGTGTTTGCCAGTTGTTGTTAGGTGCCGTCGAGTTGGTTCCGACTCATAGCAACCCTGTGTACAACAAAGTGAAGCACTGCCTGGTCCTGTGCCACGCTCACAACCGTTGCTGCCTTTGAGCCCATTGTTGGAACCACTGTGTCAGTCCATCTCATTGTCTTCCTCTTTTTCCCTGACCCTCTGCTTTACCAAGCATGATGTTCCTCTCCAGGAACTGATCCCTCCTGATAACATGCCCAAAGTACGTGAGACGAAATCTCGCCGTCCTCGCTGCTAAGGAGCATTCTGGTTGTACTTCTTCCAAGATAGATTTGTTCATTCTTCTGGCAGTCCATGGTATATTAGATATTCTTCACCAGTGCCATAATTCAAAGGCATCAATTCTTCTTCTATCTTATTCACTGTCCAGCTTTTACATGCATATGAGGTGATTGAAAATATCATGGCTTGGGGTCAGGCACACCTTAGTCATCAAAGTGACATCTTTGCTTTTTAACACTTTAAAGAGGCCTTTTGCAGCAGATTTGCCCAATGCAATATGTCATTTGATTTCTTGACTGCTGCTTCTGTGGTTACCACATGCTATCCTTGTAGTAGTGTCCAGCCTCAGATGTATCACTAGGAGAGATTAAGTGGCTTGAGTAATACCACTTCTCTTTGGACCTCTAGAGAGAGCTTTCATTCTTCCCAGCAATTTTCTATCCAGGATTGTCATAAGTAAGATGTTTGTTACTTTGAGAATTTCTGAACTACATTATTATTACAGAACAATTAAGTTTCATGTGATTATCAGACAATTCTAATAGAGGTTTTATAGTATAGCAAAAGTGGCTTTATATAAAATTTATTTTTAATGGTCTAGAGCTGTGCTACCCATTACAGAAATCCCTAGTCTATATATGACTATTTAAATTTAAATGAATTAAAATTAAAAAAAGATAAGAATTTACTTCCTTAATTGCACCAGGCACGTTTCAAGTGCTCCATATTCACATGTGGCTACTATATTAAACAGTACAGATATAGAACATTTCCATTATCACAGAAAGTTCTTTTGAATGGTGCTATGAGGCTCTATTTCATATATATTTTCATCTATTGGTTAGGAAAATGGCCAAAAAAAAAAATGACATTTTCTTCTTAAATAGACATCGGAATCAATTCTTTAGGAGTTAATTTTTGAAATAAAGTAGCATTTGTCATTAATGCATTATGTTCTTGGTATAATTTCTGCCTAACCACCTTTTCAAGAATTTCTCTTGACTTCGTCAATAGCTTCAAATTTAGAGCAAGTTCACCTGGCAAACGGCAATAAGCCATTTGCTTTTAATACAGTTGGTTGTAATAGTGAAGGTATGTTGCCTTTATAGAAATGATATGAGCTCGTAGGAAACAGACCCTTGGGAGCATATAGTCCAAGCTTTCTCAATCTTGGCACTGTTGACATATTTGGCCAGATAATTCTTTGTTGTGGGGGCTGCCCTGTACATTATAAGATGTTTAACGATATCCCTGGCCTCTATCCACTAAAACCAGTAACATCTCCTCAGTTATGACAACCAGAAATGTCCCCAGACATTGTTAAATGTACCGTGTGGGGTGGGGGTGGGGACCTCCCCAGTTAACAACTACTGATATAGTCTAAGGAGTTCTAGAAATTTTTGAAGAAAATAATAGTTTGAGGTTCAGTGACATACCTTCTCTTGTCTTAGCTACTACAGAATAGCTCTGAATATATCTGAGAAGTAATGTCAAAATACAGGAAATGTAAGGCAGATATATTTAGAGGAAATTAAGGAAACTCAGATTGCTTTCCCTGGATAGATGAGTCCTTACTCCTTATCTAAAATGACTTATGAATACCTGTGGTTGAACACTTGTTTTTTTATTCAACTAACATTTATTGAATTCTTACTGCATGATGTCCACTGTGTTTTGCAGTAGGACAGAAAAAATGAATAAAATGTGGCTCTAATTTTCAAGGAGCGTGTCTTAGTTTCTTAGTGCTGCTGTTACAGAAATATCACAAGTGGGGGGCTTTAAATAACAGATTTATTTTATCACAGTTCAGGAGGCTAAAGTACAAATTCAGGGTATCAGCTCTAGGAAGATCCTTGTCTCTTTCACCTTCTATACCCCTTGCGTTCCTTGGATCCTTGCTGATCTTCACATGGCATCTGTCTTTCCCCATTTGTGCTTGCATCTGTGTCTAATCTTCTCTTTTTGTAACTTGGAAGTGATTAACATAACAAGGAATATTCTATTTCCAAATAGGATTACATCTACAGGTATAGAGTTAAGATTGCAGTACATAATTTAGTGGGACACAATCTAATCTATAACAGAGCATATGATGGTTTGTATACCTTTTCTACCCTTTTCTATCATGTTATTTGACCTGTTCACTTGGTTTGGACTATATTATATGGACATTGATTGCCACGGTGGTTGAAGCTCCCAGTGTGTCAAGCCATCTTTGGGGGATGCGTAGCAGAAATAGCATTTGATTGTGGCTCTGAAGACAGGTTGAATCCAGCTCTTGTGATCTGTTGTCATCCTAACAATTAAAACTTTTTTTCTATTTCATAATCTCTAATGACCTAGTCAAGGCTCTGTAAGTACTTAGAGCTACTGTATAAACTGCACAGATGCAATTCAAGCTTGAAGAAAACTTCCATTTTAAATATTCACAATAAGAGAAAAATCTTATAATACTGAATTTTAATTGCTTTGTTAACACCCATAGTATTCATGAATTTGTTGTCTTTTTTTTTTTTTTT
>NW_004443973.1:6651086-6720244 GCF_000243295.1 Trichechus manatus latirostris | reverse complement strand
CACTGATTCTGTCTTCCACCATTTCAAATCTGCTTTTCAGCCCTTCTGTGATGCCGTCCATTTCTGAAATCTTGTCGTTTATCTTTTGGATTTCTAATTATTGTCTTTGTATAATTTCTAGTTGTTAATTTATTTTGGCATTTTGTTCCTGCATTATTTTCCTGAATTCTTCCAATTTTTTGTCTGTATTTTCCATGAATTTCTCTATTTTTTCCCCATTTTTGTCTTGCTTTTTGGTTCAGCTCTTGGAGAATTCTGAGTATTAGAGATTTGAATTCCCTATCAGGTAGTTCTAGTGCCTTTTCTTAAGTCATCTGATGTTTTATTTTGGATGCCTACTGGAACCATCCTGTCCTGTTTTTGTAAATGTTTTGATATTGTCTGCTGTCTTTAGGGCATTCAGTAATTATTTTGCTCGTTTATTGATCGTAGATTTGTTTGGTTCATCCCTTTTTTAAAAAATTTGGCTGTGTCTGAGCACGCGGGCTGTGTGTTCTTTGTTGTTTGCTCGTCTGTGGGCACAATACTTTTCGCCTCCTTCTCCAATTGGCAGGGTCAGTCACTCAGATATGGTATGGCAGGGCAGGTCTAGCTGAAGAGGAGTTACTGGGACTGGTTGTTTGTGGCACTTACTACAGCCACCAGGGCATGTCAATAATCAGTGCAGGGCAGGTTCCAATAGGCCGTGCCTGTGCTGCTTCGTGGTGTGATGTTAAGTGCACGGTGCAGGTAGTCAGGATGTAATGTGGAGATTGTTATGTGTGTAGTTAAGATGGATATGGGAGAGAGGAGAGAGGAACAGGAGCCAAAAACATACAAACAAACAGAAAAGAATGCTAGGGGAGCTTGCTGTTGGAGTGGAGAGATGAGAGACTATGAAATGGAGAAAAACAAAAGGGGAAGAGGAAGAAAAAAAGAAAAGAATGAATAAATAAAAATCGGAAAGTTTAAAGAACAGCAAAGTTCCCAGGGATCCCACCTGTGCATCTGAGGTCTGGGGAAGTTGTTCTCAGGTGCAGTACAGCCTGGCTAGAAGGCGTAGAGGTATACAATGCCAGGTATTCAGGGAACAGAAAGAGAAGGAAGATATAGAGAGATGAGAAACTGAGTAATGAAGAAAAACAAAAAAGGAAAAAGAGGGAAAAAAAAGAAAACAAATTTAAAAAAGAAAAGAACAAGAAAAGCCCCCCAAAAAACAGAAGAAAAAAAAAGCCCAGCGAAAAAAGAAATGCCCTCAGGGATCCCTCTGCACGTCTGTGCAAGCCGAGGGGGTAGTTTCCAAGCCACGCAGCCCTGCCTGGCCAGAACGGGCTCCCAACTCAAGAGAAGGAAAAGAAAACAAACAAACAGTTCAAAACAAACAAACGAACAAAAGCCCCGGGATCCCACCAGCGTGGCAGCCGAGACTGGGAAGCAGCTCCACACTTGAATGGAGCTCTGCAGCCCCTCAGGAAGAAGCAAAGACGGTGCACAGAGCCAGGTGTTTGAGGGAAAGGAGGGGGAGGTGGTGAGAGGTAAGGAAGAAGTCAAAAGAAGCAGAAAAAAAGCAACAGCAGCAGCCAACAAATGGCACTCAGAGAGCCAGCTAGTGCGGGCTGGTGGAATCCAAGCAGCTGGTGTTTTCTGGACAAGAGACTGTGTCCGCGGGAAGCAGAGGAGGCTGAGTGTGGGTGAAGAAGGGTAGGGGGTGGGAAAGCGTATATCACAAATTGCCAGAGCTCCACAGCCCCTCAGGAAGAAGCAAAGATGGCGCACAGGGCCAGGTATTTGAGCGAAAGGAGTGGGAGGTGGTGAGAGGTAAGGAAGAAATCAAAAGAAGCGGAAAAAAGCAACACGAGCAGCCAACAAATGGCACTCAGGGAGCCGGCCCGTTCGGGTGGGTGGAATCCAAGCAGCCGGTGCTTCCCAGACAAGAGATTGTTGCCGCGGGAAGCAAAGGAGGCCGAGTGGGGGTGAAGAAGGGTGGGTGGTGGGAAGCGTATATCACAAATTACCAGTTGTTTTGTCTGCTGCTGGAAGCTCCGTGAAGCTGCTTTCTCGTACCCCCTGTTTGCTGGTCTCCGATAGGAGTCCAAGATGGCGGATCCGCGCTGCGTTAGCTGATAGGAGACCTCTGCATGAATCTCTCCTCGCTCTCTGTTCTCTGTCAGTTTTCTCACTCCATTTGGTGCTTGGCTGAGTTCTTTATCTCTTCATTTGATGTTTTAGGGTTTCAGGATTGTATTCTCTGTTCGGCTTAGTTTTTCGGATCTTTGCTATGGAGAGACGGCGGATGGCGTGGTGCTTCTGCCTAGAGCGCCATTTTGCCAGCTAATCTCATTAATTTGTTATCTTGATATCAGAAGGTTCATTAGTAGAAAATAAAGTCAGACGATTTCGTAAAGAAATCAGACGTGACTTTTAGTATCCACTCGGCATTCAACTTGGAGCCCTGGTGGCGCAGTAGTTAAGAACTTGGCTGCTAACTAAAAGGTCAGCAGTTGAATTCCACCAGCTGCTCTTTGGAAACCCTATGGGCAGTTTTACTCTGTCCTGTAGTGTCACTATGAGTTGGAGTTGACTTGATGGCAATGAGTAAGCATTAATTTATCTTTTATAGAATCTTGGATAGTCATATCCCATCTCATACTCTCTTTAATGGCTACAGGTTAGTGTTCACAGTTGGAGATCTATTGGCTAACATTAAGCATGTACCTCCACTAAAACGAAACAAACAAAAACCCAGTGCGTCTTAATAGCAAAAACAAATGGACAGCTAATCCTTGTTTTCAGGTTAAAACCCCTCTGAAGAAACATCATCACCATCAGAGCGCCAGGTACCTCAAAAAATGGAAATTGCCCGTTGTCCTTCTCTGTTCCCATTAGTACCTAGCAAGTTCCAGAGTGCCAGAATCTCATCTGTCAAGAGGTTGAGTTCCCCTCTAGCACTGGTTCCTTAAGTAATCCACTAGTGGTTTGGTGGGATTAATTAAATCCTGAAATACAAACTTGATGGTGAGTTCATTCCTATAAGCAGCTATATCTAGGTTTTCATTTTTAAATCTGACCTACAGAATAGTGTTAAATAAGTATCCAGGGTGTTCAAGCTAGAACTTTCAAAAGAAAGTTATAATAATGGCTTCTGCTTTGACTAAATTTTATTTCTGAGCTTTAGCTTCAATAATCTTCTGAATTTTCTTGAATTTATGGCCTATTCATAATTTTTTAAAATAAGTAAATAATAAATCTTTTCGCCCTTATCGAATTCATAGATTTAAAAGAAATTAATATCTAGCTTGAAGAGAACTCTGGTTAGCAGACTCCCAGATTTAACCTTTTTAAGATGGGACTATTTGGTAGTCTCTGCTAAGCCTTCAGTCCGTTAAACCACAGAGAGTAATTCCAGATAATTTTTGGTGGCTAGGCTGGCCACCATGTACATGTCTGTTCACCCGTACATGTCTGTTCATTTATTAATGCTGTTGATCATACCACAAAATACATTATTTCTTGGAGCTGTTCACCTCCAAAGGGAACAGCCTGTGATTTTGAAGACTATTTCTGATCCTTCCATTTTTCTGTTTCTAAAGTAAAATTTTTAAAATGTACTGTATATTTTGGAAGAACACAAAGAACTTTTTTTTATCTAGTCTGTATATGCATCATTAGAAATTAAATTATAAAAAGATGAAATACATTTTTAATTTAAGCACAAAAAATTTTCCCTCCATTTTTTTCTATAATGTTCAGTATTTGGCCGATCATTTTGGTATCTTTTTAAATACACCTAAGACTCTTAAAACCTGGTTTAAGTACCTGGTATTATATTTAAAATAATAGTGAATTGTGAAATACAGGGTCCCTATCTTGTTTTCATAGGTGGTGGACTTGGCTTTTTGTAGCTCTAGTATTGAGTTTCAGGCTATGTTTGTACTTCTAAAGAATGAGAAATCAAAGAAGTGTAGTTGGATCACTAGCCATGAGTACCCACATCGGATGAGCCACATCTAGAGAGAGGAATAATCTTCATGTGGTACGAATGAATGTACATATGAGTTTTCAGTGGATACATATCACATACAAGGAGTATTGAAATAGTCTTAGGCCACCTGTTATTTGCTGTTTTTACACTCATCCATTCTCCCCTTCCCCAATATGGCATGCTACGTAAGTGATACATAAAAGTATCATTTCTTCCATTTCTGGAAATAAACTCTACAAATGTTTGAGTAACTTCTATGTAGTTGTGTAGACGTGTGTAACACATGCACAGATTAGTATAATCAACTAATTTCTCAGTGCCTAGCAGTGCACAATAGGAATTGTACTAAAGGGCATTATTATTGTTGTTGTTGTTGAGTGATATTAGTTCTATAATAAAAGTCTTCCACTCTGAAGTAAGATCCCTCTCTGAGATTAGGGGCTTTGGTGTTGTGTCTTCATTGTTTTTCTTTATTGATTCCTCTGAGGCAGTTGCAGAAGGTTCTACAAAATCTTAAGAAGACTTTTTCCAATAATTGTCTTGTTTGTTATGAAGGCTCAGTTAGCACTTTTACTCAAACTTTTGTTTTCTATTTGCAGACATACCCTACAATGAAGTTGATTTAAATTGTTCAGCAAAACCAAAGATTTCTAGTCCCTTTAGTTGCATAAGCCATGATTTCTGACCCTAGTTCAAATTCTATTATCAGTGGCAGAAGCAGCTCAGGACCTGTACCATCAAGGGGTTAAACTCTTTCATCAGATATGTTTATGAGGGGCGTTCACTGTGCCAGCTGTACTGCCCTTTTTTTTTTTTTTTAACTTTCTAGTTCACTAATCAAATGTATGTTAGATTGATTATTGTAAAAGTATAAACCATAGAAAATTTGACAAGATAGATGTGTAAATTATCCTTCTGACAGAACTAATGATGCACTCCAAGCACCTTCTGTTTTCCAGCACTTGGCGAGCGACTTCATTAAATATGCAGTGGCTGTTGGGTGGCTTCTCAGAAGATGGTTCAGTTCCTTGTGGAATTGCATTATTACTAGAGGTGTAAAACCAGGCAGACAAGCTAGCTGTTGGGCATCCTGCTGAGGTTCTAATGTGCTCCATCTTGTTGGAGCAGTTGTTTGCAGTCTTTTCAGGACAATTACATCCATAACCACAGGACACATTCAGTGAAACTATATTACAGATAACAGTAGAGACTGGCATTGACTGCTCTTTGCCCCTCTCTCTTGAGCAGCCTCAGCGTGGGCAGCTTATAGTAGTACCATTTCTGTGCTCACAGAGGAGCTGTTTATGTATTTATTTTTAATCCCTTGGGGCAGACCTGGAAATAACTGGTTTGTCACTTTTTTAACTTTGTAAAAATCATAAGATATTCGGGTTGAAGAGCCTTTAGAGCTCACAGATTCCTCTTTGCCGATGAGAAAACTGGAGCCAAAGCATTGTGTTGGGTTGTCCTTTAAGGACATAGTAGAAGACTTGGTAGAACATCTTTTAGGTGGTAGAGATTTTGTGAGCAGGAAATTGTACTGTTTGTCTTCTGGTTTTGGAGTTCTCTTTAAAAAATTTCTCTTTTTGAATTTAAGACCCTCCTCCCCCATCTTAGTACCAGCAATGGTTTTTTATTTCTAGAAGCCAAGCAGAAATATTTTTCATTCTGAGGGTGTCATGCTATTTATTATTTTTACGACAATTTGATAGTTTCCTGAAGAACTGGACACAAATTGAGTTGAGTTTGAAATGGTATTTAATTTAAGGTTTCCAAAAGGCAGATGCTACAGTGTATCATAGCAGCCTGATGAATGGGAGTGCATTTTAGAATGACAGGTTGAATACTTTAATGACAGGTTTCTCATTTTGGTTGGCCAATTAAATCACTTTTGATGACTTTGAAACATTAATGAAAATTCATGGAAAATGACCATTTGAATTCAGTTATTACAATAATGTGTTTGTTGAGAAGTACTAACCACAAATAATCTTAACCATGAATTAAAAGATTTTTGTATTTTACCACGGGTAAGCCAGAATATTGCTTTGTTTTTTAATGACAAAGAAAGTACATATTCTTTCTTGCCTAAGTTCTACTTAGAAAAGGTTATGATTTTTCATTAAGTGCCTTTTAAAATATAATTTAGGCTGCTAACTATTATGTTACTTCATTATTAGTGGAATAAATTACCAAGACCTAGAAAAAAAGAAGAGGAACATAATACAGTGTATAAAAGAAGAAGATTAAGTTTAAAACGGGTTAGGTATTTGATCTATTTACTGCCTTAAAAAAAACTCTAATTCTGGAAAAAACAATAGGAAGAAGGTAACTATTATGTGGGAACATGCAAATTTACTTAAAAGTAATACAAAAATAAAATGTAAATAGAAAGCTTCATGACCAGATTTTTTTTTTTCTTACACCTATTAAGGGACACATTTTCTTCTTCTTCTTCTTCTTTTTTTTTTTAAGCTTTTGTGCCCCTTAAAATATATTCTGTTATTTTTGCCATACAGTGCGCAACAAATTCATCTGGAAATGATGTTTTTCTTTAGTTAGCTTCATTTTCTCTGAAACTTTGACCTGTTTTGGTAGTTAAGACAGAGTGTGTGTTCTTTTGAAATGCATGCTTTTCTCATTTTGTTATTTGTAAAATGGGCCATAATCTCAGTCCAAGCTTCCTTCATCTCCATTTCATAGTTTATAGAGAAAAGAGACACTGTGGAGCACGGGCTTCCCCTGGGAATACATTGGGCTTAATGAGCTTGATAGTCTGGTGGGCTCAATAAATCAAATAAAGCAAAACATTTCTCATTTTTGAATAAAAGCATTTATCACACAGTGTTTGTTCATTCATGGTCACAAGATTGATTGGGTCCCAGCATCATAGTGTATATTGAAGCATTTTTGATTTTGTTTTTCCAGTGGGCAAGTTACGGAAGCAGTGGCTAAAGGAAAGTATCTCTGATGTCGGCTTTGGGATGCTGAAGTCTGTCAAGGAATATGTGGACCCCAATAACATCTTTGGAAACAGAAACCTTTTATAAATTCATTACTGTTGTTACAAAAAATGTCAGTTTTTTTTTTTTTTTAAAACTCTTCAACTGTGGTTATACCAGTAATCAAATATATCATGGACTGTATTTCAGCTATATTTGTTCATTGGTTTTAAGATAAGTTTATTTTCATTCTGTAGTTTGTTTTGTTTCTACATCTATGGATTGACAGATGGTATTCCTAAATCTCTCTCATTGTAGGTGCATCAATTTATAGCCAAACGGCTATCATTTCAAGTTTTACTCAGGCAGCACAAAGCTGCCAGTTGTTATAGCCAAGGAAGATGCTGCCAGCAGTTTTGTACTGAAGCTTCCTTTTGGGGAACAAAGGCAGGTTTTGATGTCGTCTATTCCTTATCTAACCTCTTTTTAAAAAGAACGTTTCTGGGAAGCAGGTATCTAGGGAAGGATTGTACTGAGGAGTGATCTACATATATGCTTTTTAAGAGCACATTCTAGTGTGAGTAGGCTGTTAAGAGAGAATATTCGTGAAAGAATATAGGCAGCGTGTTATTTGGGATGCCTTGAGTTCTGTCAGGTGCTTGGCCTGCATTTTTCTTTGTAGTTAGTATACCAATTTAAACATCAGATCATCAGTATACAAATTGTACTGTTTGGGGACACGTTTTTGTTCTCCATGTTTTTGTTTCTGCTGAGGTATGAGCTGTATTTGTATCACTGAGATAACGTATTGTTATATCCTCGTTCATTCATTATATTTTGTAAGAAAAGCTGACTTTCACTCATTGTACACAAAGAGCAGGTTTACCATGAAATTAATGTCTTTCTTCACCTTAGAGACCTGATGTTTCTTGTTTCACTTTCTTGTGCTGAGATGCAGAAGCAGCAGCTACAACAGGGCAGAAGGAAGATTTCTTACCCTTAATAATTCCAGTAGGAAGGACTATTTGACTAAAGACACACATTCATTGTCCAACTATTGAATTTGAAAGCCTCAACAGTTTCAATAACAAAAAAAAATTTTTTTTTAATTAATCCAAGAAGCATAATAAATTTTCATCTGAAAGTAAAATTTCCAGTTAGTTTTTAATAATGGTTTAATGCCTTTTTTGAATTTTGAATTACTGGTTTAACCTAAAATTTAAAAAATATAATGTAGTAATATATATGCCATAATCAAAAGTTAGAAATATCATATTTCTTAAATAGGGAAAACATTATAATCACATTTAGCAAGCATTTTTACATTCAAACTGGATATTAAAATAAGTGAAATGATTATTTTGAATTACTGTCTGTCAGGGTTCATGATTCACAATTTGAGATGGATTCTTTTCTTAATACAATACTTAGCTTTTGATAATTTTTTAAAATTAATATTTGATCAGATAATGTAAGTCAAAATGCAGACGATCCTTTAAAAGGACATACCGTCTGTCTATGTAGCAACAGCTCCCAAGTATTTTTGGGCAGTTTGATACCTTTTATATCTGAAGTAGCCTTAACCAGAAAAGTAAAAAATTTAAAATTAACAAAATGATATTTTTAAGACTTCAAAATGATAAATCATTTTTAACTATTAAAGTTGGCCTCAAACTAATAAACTTAAATCTGTAAGCAAATCAAAATTAAATAATATTTAACAACAAAACTAAATATATATTTATTAGAAGCTGCCTCTCTTCATTGGTGATTTATTTTTAAGTATAAAATTTCCAGCAGATCTTTGCTTGAAGCCCATGATTTTTGAAATAGTTGGACACTTGATGAGGAAATTGCTTCTAAAATTATAAAAATCTCAGCTTTATAAAATGCATCTGTTCGTGAAGGTAATTTCTCTAATTAGTGATCAAAATGTAAAATTTAATAAGGTACTAATATCTCATTAGAAGTGTATACATATTTCTGAGTAATTTTTTTTTTTTTTAATAAAACTTAACAGATTCATAAGCAGATCCATTCCCTTGCATGCGACTGTTATACTTTCCGAGGGAGTTCAGATTTCAACAACCTTAGAAATCAGTACTTGGTATTAGGAAACTGTAAGTATAACAGTACAGCAGAATGCTCCTTAGAAGCGTGGATAGCGAGACTCCCTCTCACATACTTTGGACGTGTTCTCAGGAAGGACCATTCCCTGGAGAAGGACATCATGCTTGGTAAAGTTAGGGGGTCAGTGAAAAAGAGGAAGATTCTCAACAAGATGGATTGACACAGTGGCTGCAACAGTGGGCTCAAACATAACAATGATTGTGAGGATGGCACAGGACCAGGCAGTGTGTCATTCTGTTGTACTTAAGGTCGATACGAGTCAGAACCGACTCAGCGGCACCTAACAAAAACAAAAAGTAAATGTAACACCTGAAATTGTTGTGTTCACTATTCTAAATGAACCTTCTGGAAATAAGTGATTTATTTTGGTTTTTCTTTTTCCATGTACGCAGGACTCCACAACCTTGCTTTTATAATGGTGACTACATTTTGTAGTTGGAATCATTTCTACAGGGATCATTTTTGAAATACATGAACATAAATCAATCCTGCTTCACGCTGATTTAGCAGATCAGAAAACCTTTCCCCTTCTTTCACACACTTGGCTTCTGAGAGGTGCCTGGGTATATACTTATGGAGGACTGAGTTCATGAAGGAAGCACTTAAATCTTGCCTCTTAACACTGAAATACCTGAAAATGGCTTCATAAAAGTTAAAGCCAGGAGAATGTTGTTTACGTAAGGCTTCTTAACCCAGTTTCAATAAGTTTATATTAAATATTAAAAGCCCTTAGCCTATTTGGTTTTTAGTACGGCATAACACGTATTTGTCTTTCCTAAATTAGTTATATTTTCCTTAAATTTGACGACACATTTGGATTGGGGTTTCAGTGGGGATGGGAATTTCCTGATAGTTGGAAATGGTATCGAATACAACAACTCAACATGAACAGGCTTTATTGACGCTAAGAAAGACTGTTGCCTTAATGTTTGGTGTAATCTACAGTGCATAAGTGAATTTCGTCTTAGGCAAAGTAACTTGAGCTTTTTAGGTTTAGTAAAGATTGTGAAAGCCACATGTTTATTGTGCCCAGCATTTTACCACGAAGAGGATTAAATTATTTCATTTTCTGAGGAATTGAGAGTTGTCTTAAAATTGTTTACATATTACATTACCATTGCTTAAAAGTGGTTTATGAAGCTGGTAGACTTTTAGTGTACATAGCTGATGTATTTTGAGAAACAAAAGCGCAATAAAGGATTAGCTTCCATCAGTGTATATACTATACAAGATACCGATGGTTGCAAAGACACCTCTTTCTAAGAATATTCTATTAGTAACTGCTAAATCTTGGCTTGCATTTTGAAAATGCCTTTCTGCATGTTGGCCCCAAAGATTTTCCTTTGTCGTATTCTTTTGTGGCTGCAACTTCTTAACCATAGTTGATCAGAGAAGCTCTGTAGCCCCAATCAGAAGTGTGATACATAACCTCTTCATATAGGGGCTGGGTTTTGTTGAGCTACTATTCCACGGAGATGTAGAACGTGGTTATTTACATGGATTGATTCACAAACTGCCTGTGCTGCTGGTGTTTGAAGCAGCCAAAAAGGAACGCTGTGGAAAGCATATCTACATTTCAAGAAACTCAGACAGGAGTTAAGGACAGCTTTAATAATTTTTTATTCACCACTTTAGTAATTTTGATTTTAAGTAGGGCTTAGTTCATGGTGGGAGAAAAGCCAAAAATAACAAACGTAGTTTAGAATTGAAGAATCCAGAATGTTTCACCTTTGACTTTATGAATTATGGAAGCTTAGCTTTGCTGAAGGTGCATGTCAATAAATTCATTTAATTCTTATTAATTTCAATTTCCTGAAAAATAAACAACTTAAATGCTGAAATCCAGAAAGTATAAAAGGTTTTCTCAAACTGTTGAAATATAAGTGTCTCATGTGAAGGATGTAAGTTACTCAGCATTCTGCTCCCTAAGCCAAACAGTGTTTGTCTTTAGTGTGAAATTTAACTGTAAAAATTATTTGTAATGTCAAGAGATTATAGAAACTTATATTATTAATAAAAAGGACCTGAGCCTAAGAATTTTTTTCTTCAAAGGGAGTGTGCAACTTGATTCCTCTGTTTGCGTATGGGTTTTTCTTTCAACTTTAGTTTTTCATCTTTATCTATATTTCCACTGATTTGAAAGTAGAGAATTCTTTTTTATAATTTCACCAAGGTAACATAATTACTGCATGCAACCTAAATATGACTAAATCCTTTTTAATTTATAGCTGAGTATATTAATGTTAACTAGGTTTTATCAATCTCTATTTTAAAATCAATGTTATATTCTTAAGAGGTGTTTAGTCTCCTGTGAACTTGAAGCATTCCCTCTTGACCTTTGGAAGATCCTCAAAGAATGAGCACTCTTGTGTTCTGCTAACTGCAACAATTACTTCCTTAATAAACATGAGTAAGGACCACTGATAAGTGTGTGTATGTATATGTGTGTGTATATATATATATACATATATATATATATATATATCTGTCTATATATGTATACATACCATTCAAGCCAAAGAACCATCAAAGAATTAAGTAATTTTAGTTCTGTGAATATGAAAAATTCCTTTTTTGATTCCCAAAGGAGGTTATTTTGTACTTTTTTTCCTACAAGGAAGAAAATAACACAGTAAGTATCATTAACTCAGACTCTGAACTTCCAAATCAGAGAGAAAAAAAAAGAAAAAAATTTGTTTTACTGTGAATTTCTTAGTAACATACATTTTTTAAAAGACATCTTACTGTTGGTAGTGTTTTGTTTTCCTTCTCATGAACAACATGAACACTTATAAAACACATTTAGTCCTTAAAATGTGCTTGTTCATATTCCGAAAGGACATGAAATGCTCCTACTGGTATATAGTTTCTATAACTAATTATTTTTTGAGCTTCCTAAAAGAATATTCCCAGAAGCTCACAGTGCCTTGTTGGGATTTTTTTCTTTTTGTGAAATAGCCTTTTAAAATGAGTGGAGAGGATAGGTTTTTATAGACAGAGTTTGTTTGGAGGTTCACGGCTATTTCTCTTCAAGAACATGTCAGGCATTAAGTAGTTGTGTGTAGATACACTGGTAGTCCTTTCCGCAACATTGGTTTGAATCACCTCCTCTAGCATTTTAAACTAATTGTATGGTGGACCTGTACTCTCACATAAATCTAATCAGTCAGTGGGATTTATATGTACTTTTCATTCCTACCATCCCAACATAGTCGCCCTAAAATGGCTTGGCAGATGTGACATACTCACCACGTGCTTCTGGATGTTTGCTCACACACTCCCCGAGGAGCAGAGCCTGTGAGGGGGGTTTCTGTTTCTTATGTTGTGTGTTGGTCCTTTTTTGTGTGATGGTGCCTTCAGAATAATGAATATTTCTGTTCCTGGACAATGATAAATATGAGAAATATGTATAGGTTATTTTTCTTAATTTTTGTCCTCTCTGCTAAGCCTGTGAAATACTTTGGCTCTGACACAACTTGACTTAAATAATATCTTATCCTGAGTCTTCCTCCAAGGCAGTACATATTCCTGCCAGTACTGTAGTAATCTTTTGGGAACTACATGTGGGTAAGCACTTGTATGTAAGCCATTATACTGCTGTAACTAATGCATACAAACAATTCTCCTCTTTACATTTATAGTCTAAATGTGAATATGTAGTGGGAAGGAAAATTCCTGAGAGATTCCAGCATAGCTTTTGTCAATTCAGACTGAGCCGTACTGTTTTCCACAAAGGCTCAACACGTAGTCTAAATACTGTGCTTTCAGTGTATATTCAGATTCTTCTTTTATTGGTTGTCCTAGACTGTATGAGCAAATGCCTATGTGTGATTTTTAAGATGTGCTGGGAGAAAATAAAACAATACCAAAACCACTCATTGTTACAAAAATTGTTGCTTCTTTCATGTTGATCCCTTTGCTGACAGCATCGTGCTGTGTCAGGTACATGGAGAAAATGAATAGGATACAGTCCATAACCATGAGTAGCTTCTTTAGTTAGTGAAGGACATGTGCACAGGTGTTGCTTTCATCTCTGCCTGTGGCTTCCATGTTAGAGTTAAGGTATTGCTGTGTCTGGGCTTTGGAATGACTGATAGAAGATCAGACCTGTTGAACTCAATCGAATCTTAAGATTTTATCTCTTCTGTTGTTTAAAGAAAGCAATTTTCTACCTGAGTCATACAAGTTGAGACTGAATGAACCTTAGAAATTGTATGCATTGCACATGCAGGCAGGCAGGCAGCCATGAGACTGCTAGGAATGAGGCATGTACACCCACTGGCATCACCCATTCCATGGGTGCTGACTTGGTCTGTGATTGAGCTGGACACATGAGATGCTTACACAGTGTTGACACAGTGAAAGCCATTATTATTTATAGAAAGCAAACAGTAAACAATAACAACAGATTCTCAAAGGGTAAAAGTTTACCCCTCCCCAAATTACCCATGTCCATTCTTTTGTCGCTGGGCAAGCATGCCGTGGCTCAGATCAGATGCTGTATTCACGTCACTACTGCCTCTGGCTACCACCACGCTGCTTGGGGGGCCTGCAGGCTTCAGAGGCTTTTCCTTTTCCACTGAGCCTCACTGAGCCTTCCCTCGCTGGCAGGAAGACGCCTGTACAGGATCTCCTGAACCTCTGCCGCTGGGCCCTTCCAGGTCTCTGCTACTGGCTCCCACCACGCTACCCAAGCCCACGTGGTTCTCTCTCTTGCCACCACATTACCTAGGCCTGCACTGCCCCAGGGCCTGTGTGGCTCCCATCATGCACAGTGAGGGAGGCGTGTTGTACCAGGCACACTCAGACCTCAGCCCTACATGGGCAAGTATTACAACTCTTTGTTGTTGTTAGGTGCTGTCGAGTTGGTTCCTACTCATAGCAACCCTATGTACAACAAAATGAAACACCACCTGGTCTTGCGCCATACTCACAAATGTTATGCTTGAGCCCATTGTTGCAGCCACTGTGTCAGTCCATCTCGTTGAAGGTCTTCCTCTTTTTTGCTCCCCCTCTACCCAGCATGATGTCCTTCTCCAGGGACCGGTCCCTCCTGATAACATGTCCAGAGTACTTAAGACAGTCTCACCATCCTTCTAAGGAGCATTCTGGCTGTACTTTTCCAAGAAAGATTTGTTTGTTGTTCTGGCCGTCCATGGTATAGTCAGTATTCTTCGCCAACCCCGTAACTCAAAGGCATTAATTTATCTTCAGTCGTCTTTATTCACTGTCCATGCAGATGAGGCTATTGAAAATACCATGGCTTGGGTCAGGCGCACATTAGTCCTCAAAGTGGCATCTTTGCTTTTTAACACTTTAAAGAGATCTTTTGCAGCAGATTTGCCCAGCGTCATCATTTGGTTTCTTCACTGCTGCTTCCATGGGCTTTGATTGTGGATCCAAGTAAAATGAAATCCTTGACAGCTTCAACCTTTTCTCCATTTATCGATGATGCTTACTGGTCCAGTTGTGAGGATTTTTGTTTTCTTTACGTTGAGGTGCAATCCATAATGAAGGCTGTAGTCTTTGATCTTTGTCAGTAAGTGCTTCAAGTCCTCTTCACTTTCAGCAAGCAAGGTTGTGTCATCTGCATATCCCTCTTTAGTAACTCTTGAGTAGCCAGGCAAACCTCCTGCATGGAGGCACCCAGCTCTCTGCATGGGCTGGCAAGCCCACCATCTGTCCAGTGTTACAACTCTGTCTTCTGGGCTTAGGAGGTTCTCAGTGCAGGGATCCCGAGTCCAAAAGATGTGCTGTGCTCCAGACTCTTTTTGATGGTAGTGAGGTTTTTTGCTTTTCCACTGGGCCTCACTGAGCCTTGCCTCGCTGGCAGGAAGACTCCTGTACAGGATCTCCTGAACCTCTGCCGCTGGGCCCTTCTAGGTCTCTGCTGCTGGCTCCCGCCACGCTCCCCAGGCCCACATGGTTCTCTCCCTTGCCACCACAGAGAATACCCTCAGGAAACTACAACTTTCCAGATGCTTTCCGATCACTCATGGTCATTAAGAAAAGGAAAGACTCAGGAACCTAAAACAAAAAAATTGTATTTGAAAAAGCTGATGTTCACCTGAAAGGGATTATCTCTGGTGATGTTTTTCTTTTAAAGTCAGGTAGTTTATATATCCACACCCGACTTACCTAGAGGTCAGACTTCCAGCAGTGTTACCTCTCAGAGATGCCAGCCTGGAAATGAGCCAGGGAGGATTATGGGGCTGAGCGGTCAGAAAGTTACTCTCTTAAACTTCCCCTCAAAGTCATTTACCCTTTTTTAAGCTCACATTTCTTAAGCTTATTTGGCCTTCTATCCCATAGCCTTCTATGTATAAACGGAAACAAATCATTCTAACTGCAGGGCAAACCTATCACAATTTTGTATGGATTCCATCTGAGGTGCTTCTCTGAGGTCTGAGAGGTCATACCTATATCACCTCTCTGGGAGGCAGTGTCATCGGTTACAGGCATCTTTTCTCCACACAGTGCTCCCAACTCCCTGTTGTCTGCTTTTCATGAATGGGTTAGAGTTAGCCACTGCATACTTAACTTTCACAGATGGGATTAGTGTGAACACCCATGCCATAGCTGAGGCCACATTCAAAGAGGGACTGTCATGAGGACCACAAATCCAGCGTCACATCACTGATCACAGGAGTCTGTGCTTGGTTGGTCTTCTCAGAAAGATCAAGTTCTTAGTCATGTCTGAGAATGTGGATGTAACTACTTGTGTAGAAACACATGTCCATACTCAGCTCATGCATGTGTGGAGACCAGGGGATTGACTAAGATTATGAAATACTGGATTTAATATTTGAACTCTAAAATAGACTACTACACAGATAAACAAATCTTAAAAGAGTACAAGTTTTAGGAATTGAGGTAAATCTCAAGAAAAGTGCTTTTAGAACTTATGTATGTTCTAACAGCACAGAGCAAAGCTTTTCATCAGAGCTTGTAGGAATGGAAGCTTTTATTCAGATGGCAAAATATGGGATAAATGTAAAATTATATGCCTTTTAGGCTCAAGAAGCAGAGAAGGTTACTTTGAACATGAGCTTAAAAGATCCATATACAGAGGTGGGACCAAGATGGTGGAGTAGTCCGATCTTCCTGTGGTCCCTCTTACAACAAAGACCCGAAAAAACAAGTGAATCGATTATATATGAAAATCTAGGAGCCCTGAACATCAAAGGTAAAGTTGAAGAATTGGACTGAGTGGCAGGGGGGAGGAAGAGAGAGTTTGGAAGCAGTGAGGAGTTGCCAGACCTGACCCAGTGGTAGCTGGCACCCTTCAGGCCAGATTGGATGGCGTGCACGGTGAGGCCAGCAGCGGCGCTCGGGAGGTATTCTCCGCATTGGGAGAGACCAACTGGCAGAGAGTCTACTCAGGCGTCCAGAACCAGTGAAAAGTGGTGCTCCGTCGGCAAAAGATAAGTACATGTGTCTGACCTACCGTGAGGGTCAAATAACACCCCCTTTGGGAAAAACTTCTCTCCCATTTACCTGCCCCCTCTCCACTCTGCGCCAGGTCCCGGGCCAACTTCAGTGCTTGCTGAGTCCCCTGGGCCAGAAGTAGGACCCATCAAGTGCCCTGAGCCATTCTCCTGGCCTCAGAGAGGGAACAGATTAACAGCGGGAAAAAATAATCTGCCAGCTCCCCTAAGCCAGGTACTCAGGGTAAGCACAGCTCTTTTGCCTAGGCACAGGCATAAGGGGTCCACGGACTTTGAATACTTTTCACCCATGCATAGACCTGTGTGGGCCCATTTCAACAGCGTAGGCCCTCATTACCACAGTACAACAGCATATAAACCTGAAGCACAACTTCAGCTGTATCAGCTGTATGATGAAGTAGCAGGTTCGTGACATTTGACACTGTTCTGCCCGTTAAGCAGGGTCCTTACCTATCCACATCAGGGTCCTGAGGACTGGTGCCTCCACCCACACCACCAGCCAACGGTGTCAGGGATCTAAGAATAAGTGGTGCCTCCCAGACCTTACAGCCAACAGCACTGGGTGCTCATACTCCTGCTGCAAAACCCACCACCTGCGTGCTCTAGGGAATAGGGACACTCTTTCCTCCCAGACACTTGGGGATGGCCGTCAGCCCCATGCCTCGCTCAGTGCGTGACCCCCTACTGCAACCAGATACCTGTGCCTACACCAATCACCCCTGCCTGTCTAGGACTGTAGGTGAGAGCCTGCACCACACACTTGGTAACTGACTACCTGAACACCTGAGCTGAATCCATACAAGAAAAGTAAACAGACTCCTGGGCTCACATACCTAGTAACAGATCTAACTACCTGGTGACAGGACGGTAGAGCTTCAAAGGCACCAATAATGAAACTAGCTCACACAAGCAGCTTATTTGGGCATATCAAAACAAAAAAGAAGCTAGGACACAGTAAGCAAACATAAAATAAATAGATACAATGATGACTCAGAGAAAACAGTCAATATGAAATCACATAAAGAGGCAGACCACGATAGCTTCAGCAAGCTCCCAAAAGAAGAAATTTTCCGAAGGAAGAGAACTTCTTGGAATTACCAGAGGTAGAATACAAAAGATTAATATACAGAACTCTTCAAGACATCAGGAAGGAGATCAGGCAAAATGCAGAATAATCCAAGGAACACACAGACAAAGCAATAGAAGAACTTAACAAGATTAGAGAAAAGCATAATGACAAATATAACAGGCTGCAAGAATCCATAGAGAGACAGGAAACAAATCTAGAAGATTAACAATAAAATTTCAGAATCAGACAACTCAATAGAAAGTCATAGGAGCAGAACTGAGGGAATGGAAGTCAGAATTAGTGAGACTGAAGATAAAGCACTTGACACCAACTTATTTGAGGAAAAATCAGATAAAAGAATTTAAAAAAATGAAGAAACCGTAAGAATTATGTGGGACTCTATCAAGAGGAAGAACCTACAAGTGATAGGGAGTACCAGAATGGGAGAGATAACAGAAAATAGAGAAAATTGAAGATTTGTTGGCAGAAAACTTCCCTGATATCATGAAAGATGAGAAGATACTTATCCAAGAAGCTCATGGAAGCCAACATAAGGTAGATCCCAAAAGAAAGTCACCAAGACATATGATAATCAAACTTGCCAAAACCAAAGATAAAGAGACAATTTTAAGAGTGGCTAGGGAGAAAGGAAAAGTCATCTACAAAGGAGACTCAATAAGAATAAGCTCGGACTACTCAGCAGAAACGATGCAGGCAAGAAGGCAATGGGATGACATATATAAAGCCTTGAAGGAAAAAACTGCCAGCCAAGAATTATATATCCAGCAAAACTGTCTCTCAAATATGATGGTGAAATTAGGGCATTTTCAGATAAACAGAAGTTTATGGAATTTGAAAAAACCAAACCAAAATTACAAGAAATACTAAAGGGAGTCCTCTGGTTAGAAAATCAGTAACATCAGATAACAACCCAAGACTAGAACACAGGACAGAGCAACCAGATATCAAGATAGGGAAGTCACAAAAGGACATCAAAGCTAAAACACTGAAAATAGGGAAACAGATGTCAATAGGTAAAAGATGACAACATTAAAACAAAAAGAGGGACTTAAAAAATGTAGACATAGATTTTTCATATGGAGAGGAAGTCAAGGCGATATAAAGAAATAAAAGACTGGTATAAACTTAGAAAAATAGGGGTAAATACTAAAGTAGCCACAAAGGAAACTATCAATCCTACAAGTCAAAATAAAAAACTAGAAAAATATAAAGACTCAGCAAACACAAAAACAACAACAATGAAAAAGATGAAAAGAAAATACATAAAGAAAAACAACTCAGCACAGAAAATTAAGTGGAACAAAGAAACTGTGAACAACACAAAAAAAAAGACATCAAAATGACAGCACTAAACTCATACCTATCAATAATTACGCTGAATGTAAATGGATTAAATGCACCAATAAAGAGACAGAGTGGCAGATTGGATTAAAAAAAACACAAGCCATCTATATGCTGCCTACAAGAGACACACCTTAAACTTAAAGACAAAAACAAAACTAAAACTCAAAGGATGGAAAAAAATATATCAAGCAAACAACACTCAAGAAAGAGCAAGAGTGGCAATATTAATCTCTGACAAAGTAGACTTTGAAGTAAAATCCACCACAAAGGATAAAGAAGGGCACTATATAATGATTAAAGGGTCAATACACCAGGAGGACATAACCATAATACATATTTATGCACTCGATGACAGGGCTCCAAAATATGTAAAACAAACTCTAAGAGCATTGAAAAGAGAGATAGACAGCCCCACCATAATAGTAGGAGACTTCAACACACCACTTTCAGTGAAAGACAGAATATCCAGAAAGAAGCTCAATAAAGACATGGAGGATCTAAATGCCACAGTCAACCAACTTGATCTCATAGACATATACTGAACACTCCACCCAACAGCAGCCAAGTATCCTTTCTTTTCCAGCGCACATGGAACATTCTCCAGAATAGACCACATATTAGGCCATAAAGCAAGCCTTCATAAAATCCAAAGCATCAGAATATTAGCATCTTTTTTGACCATAAAGCCATAAAAGTAGAAATCAGTAACAGAAAAAGCAAGGAGGAAAAATGAAACACATGGAAACTGAACAACACCTTGCTCAAAAACTAAAGAGTTAAAGAAGAAATTAAGGACAGAATAAAGAAATTCACAGAATCAAATGAGAATGGAAACACATCCTACCAGAACCTTTGGGATACAGCAAAAGCAGTGCTCAGAGGTCAGTTTATAGCAATAAATGCACACATCCAAAAAGAAGAACAAGCCAATATCAAAACATTAACCGTACAACTCGAACAAGTAGAAAGAGTGCAGCAAAAGAAGCCCTCAGGCACCAGAAGAAAGGAAATAATAAGAATTAGAATAGAATTAAATGAAATAGAGAATAGAAAAACAATTGAAAGAGTTAACAAGACCAAAAGCTGGTTGTTTGAAAAGATCAACAAAATCGATAAACCATTGGCCACACTGACAAAAGAAAAACAGGAGAGGAAGCAAATTACCCAAATAAGAAATGAGATGGGTGATATCACAACAGATCCAACTGGAATTAAAAGAATCATAACAGAATACTATGAAAAATTATACTCTAACCAATTTGAAAATCTAGAGGAAATGGACAAATCTCTAGAAACTCACTACCTACCTAAACTAACACAAAGGTAGAACAACTAAATAAACCTTTAACAAAACAAGAGATTGAAAAGGTAAGTTAAAAACTACCAAACTTTCAGAGAAGAGTTATCACTACTACTACTATAAGTAGTTCAGAACATAGAAAAGGATGGAATACTCCCAAACTCATCCTATGATGCCAGCATAACCCTGATACCAAAACCAGGTAAAGATACCACACAAAAAAAAAAATTACAGACCAATATCCCTTATGAACATAGACGCAAAAATCTTCAACAGAATTCTAGCCAATAAAATTTAAAAACATATCAAAAAAAGTAATTCACCATGACCAAGTGGAATTCATACCAGGTATGCAGGGGTGGTTCAACATCAGAAAAATAATCAATGTAATCCATCACTTAAATAAAACAAAAGACAAGAACCACATGATCTTATCAACTGATGCAGAAAAGGCATTTGACAAAGTCCAACACCCATTCATGATAAAAACTCTCAGCAAATTAGGAATAGAAGGGAAATTCCTCAACATAATTAAGGGCGTTTATACAATGCCAACAGCCAACATGATCCTAAGTGGAGAGAGTCTGAAAGCATTCGCCTTGAGAACAGGAACCAGACAAGGATGCCCTTTATCACCACTCTTATTCAATACTGTGCTGGAGGTCGTAGCCAAAGCAGTTAGGCCAGAAAAAGAAATAACGGGCATCCAAATTGGTAAGAAAGAAGTAAAAGTATCTCTATTTGCAGATGATATGATCTTATGCACAGAAGACCCCAAAAAATCCACAGGAAAACTTCTGGAACTAATAGAAGATTTTAGCAAGGTATCAGGATACAAGCTAAACACACAAAAATCAGTTGGATTCCTCTACACCAACAAAGAAAACTTCCAAGAGGAAATCACCAAATCAATACCATTTACAATAGCCCCCAAGAAGATAAAATACTTAGGAATAAATCTAACCAGAGATGTAAAAGACCTATATAATGAAAACTACAAGACACTACTGCAAGAAACCAAAGACACCTGCATAAGTGGAAAAATATACCTTGCACAAGGATAGGAAGACTCAACATTGTGAAAATGTGAGTTCTACCCAAAGCAATCTACAGATACAATGCAGTCCCAATCCAAATTTCAATGGCATTTTTTAAGGAGATGGAGAAACAAATCACCAACTTCATATGGAAAGGGAAGAGGCCCCAGATAAGTATTACTGAAGAAGAACAAAGTGGGAGGCCTCACACGACCTGATTTTAGAACCTATTCTACTGCCATGGTTGTCAAAACAGCCTGGTACTGGTACAACAACAAATGTATAGACCAATGGAACTGAATTGAGAATCCAGATGTAAATTTATCCAGCTGTGAGCAGCTGATATTTGACAAAAGCCCGAAGTCTGTTAATTGGGGAAAAAACAATCTCTTTAACAAACAGTGCTGGCATAACTGGATATCCATCTGTAAAAAACTGAAACAAGACCCATACCTCACACCATGCACAAAAACTAACTCCAAATGGATCAAAGACTTAAATATAAAATCAAAAACAATAAAGAAAAAATAGGGACAATGCTAGGACCCCTAATATATGGCATAAACAGAATACAAACCATTACTAACAATGCACAAGCACCAGAAGAGAGACTAGATAACTGGGAGTGCCTAAAAATCAAACACTTATTCTCATCAAAAGACTTCACCAAAAGAGTAAAAAGACAACCTACAGACTGGGAAAAAAATGTTGGCTACGACCAATCTGATCAGCGTCTAATCTCTAAAATCTACAAGATACTGCAAAACCTCAACAACAAAAAGACAAATAACCCAATTAAAAAATGGGCAAAGTATATGAACAGGCACTTCACCAAAGAAGACATTCAGGCAGCTTCCAGACACAGGAGGAAATGCTCAGGATCATTAGCCATTAGAGAAATGCAAATCAAAACTACAAGGAGATACCATCTCACCCCAACAAGGCTAGCATTAATCCAAAAAACACAAAATAATAAATGTTAGGTTGTGGAGAGACTAGAACACTTATACACTTTTGGTGGGAATGTAAAATGGTACAACCACTTTGGAAATTGATTTGGCACTTCTCTAAAATGCTAGAAACAGAAGTACCATATGATCCAAGAATCCCACTCCTTGGAATATATCCTAGAAAAATAAGAGCCGTCACAGGAATGGACATATGCACTCCCATGTTCATTGTAGCACTGTTCTCGGTAGCAAAAAGATGGAAGCAACCTAGGTGCCCATCAACGGACAAATAGGTTAACAAATTATGGTATATTCACACAATGGAATACTACACAATGATAAAGAACAACGATGAATCTGTGAGACATAACATGGAGAAATCTGGAAGGCATTATGTTGAGTGAATTTAGTCAGTCGCAAATGGACAAATATTGTATAAGACCACTATTATAAGAAGTCAAGAAAAGGTTTAAACACAGAAGAAAACATTCTTTGATGGTAACGAGGGTGGGGAGGGAGGGAGAGGAGTATTCGCTAACTAGATAGTAGACAAGAATTATCTTAGGTGAAGGGAAGGACAACACACAATACAGGGGAAGTCAGCACCACTGGACTAAACCAAAGCTAAGAAGTTTCCTGAATAAAACAAACACTTCGAGGAACAGAGTAGCAGGCACAGAGGTTTGGGGACCATGGTTTCAGGGGGATATCTAGGTCAATTGGCATAACAAAGTTTATCAAGTGAGTGGCCATCTAAGATGCATCAATTTGTCCCAACCCACCTGGAGCAAAGGAGAATGAAGAACACCAGAGACACAAGGAAAATATTAGCCCAAGAGACAGAAAGGACCACATAAACCAGAGACTCCATCAGCCTGAGACTGGAACAACTAGATGGTGCCCAGCTACCACCGTCAGCTGCCCTGAAAGGGAACACAATAGAGAGTCCCTGATGGAGCAGGAGAAAAGTGGGGTGCAGAACTCAAATTCTAGTAAAAAGACCAGACTTAACGGTTTGACTGAGACTGGAGGAACCCCAAAAGACATGGCCCCCAGACTCTCTGTTAGCCCAAAACTAAAATCTTTCCTGAGGCCAACTCTTCAGACAAAGATTAGACTGGACTACGGGACATAAAATGACACTCATGAAGAGTGCTTCTTACCTCAAGTAGATACATGAGAATAAATGGGCAGCTCCTGTTGGGAGGCGAGATGAGAAGGCAGAGAGGGTCAGGAGTTGGTTGAATGGACATGGGAAATCCAGGCGGGAAAGGAGGAGTGTGTTGTCACAATATAGGGAGAGCAACTAGGGTCACATAAAAATGTGTGTATAAATTTTTGTATGAGAAACTAACTTGAATTGTAAACTTTCACTTAAAGCACAATAAAATATTTGTGTATGTATATATATGGTTCTAGCAAAATCTTGCAGTATTTTAACGTTATGTCTAACTCTACTTTGTGATACTCAAATGATCTACCCAATATCTGTAATATAAAACTGCCATTTCTTCAGATTTTTCACTCAAAAGTGCATTATGAATGTACTTATTTTATTAAGGATGTAACGTTTTAAAGTAGAATGAGGAGTTGAGAAGAGATTTTTGCAGGGAAGCTTTGATTTGAGACTCAGTAAGAATATTTTAACCAATTATTTGGCTATTTGTGAAGCCCATGGTCCTTCTGGATTTGCTTGCTAGCTAAACCTGGGGTACAAATAAACATGTTTTTGCTCAAAAAAAAAATATAGATATACTAAACAGTCGATAAGTATCTGGGAAGCCAGGAATACCCTCACCCTTCCCATTCCCCTCCCATGCTCTGGATCTTACTTGCTGGCTTTGTAGATTTGGATCATGAGTCTGCTGTTATCAGGCAGCAATCCTTCATTCTGGGGTGGATGCCTCCCTGGAGAGTTAGGGTAAGGAAGGTGACAAATGCTATGATTGACCATTATTCCTTTATTCAGTGGTAGGAGCAGTTGGGCTTTCCTGATGCATTACTAACCAGGAAATCCCAACTGCCCAACGCCAAGGGGTTAAAAACTGTTCTGAAAAGCTTTTTATGTTCTGAAAAGCTAAATTATACATGCATAACACAAACACATAGCACCTGGGTAAATAAACTGTGGCTGAATAAAGGTTGGGCTATTTGCAAAAAGGAATCTGGAAAACATTTGCTTCTGGATGGTTAACATTACTCACACTTTATGCTTTTTTTTCTTTTTAAAGAAAAAGTAGTTTGGTTTAGAGGAAATGGGAAAAAAAATCAGAATTGTAGCTGTTGAAAATAAGATTCCAGTTTCATTTACTTTATAAATCATAAAGGGACTGTGTAGATTTAGAGGGGCACAAAGCCACTACACAAAGAAACAGCAACACTTTTAGCAGAAAAGTTGTTAAAGAAAGAACATTCCCTGGAGATAGAAATGTGCTATGGAAGGCACTGAAGAGGTCATTAAACATTGTCTTCCAAACGTGGGATCAAAGCATCAATGGTAAATGGTACCAGCTCAGATAATTCCAAGTAGAAAATTCAACACCACACATTGGACTTCACAATGAGCTAAAATCTCCAATACATTTGATAGAATTTCAGCATCAAAATGGGTCATGCAACAGAGGAATTATGCTGAGCATACTTCATCTGGGTACCTATATGGCTAAGGGGTTCTTCCTTGAAGGGAGAAATATATATATATATAAAACCTCCTTATGGCAGGGATTCCTACCTGTCAGTGGATATATTAGTTTGAACCTTAGGTCAGAAATGTTCAAAATCAGCAATTTCATATGATTCCATGTAATACTTTTGATTTTTTTTTTCCTAAGCCAGGTCACGGGAGGTTAGCAGTTACGTTTAGGAAAAGGGGTGAGTGGTGGCGAAACAAATAGTAAAGCTCTTGTAGGGTTCAGAAAATAGAATGCCTAAGCAGAATGAGTGGTGTTACCACGGAAAACACCAGAAAACTATTGAGAAGGTTGTGGATGTGAAAATGGCATTATGAATCCACTAGGTAATGTTTCAGAATCCACTCATTGACCTTTCTATCTGTGATGTGCATAGGAGAGGAGGTTGGTGGGGTAATGGGAATAGTGTAGAATGTTTTTCCTTACCCAAAGGCTACAAGGTGGAAACAGACCCCAACATTAACATATGCTAAGTTGAAAAAACAAGGGTAGGAATTAAGAATTGAATTATACGGCCATCTCTGCTATTAATCACTGTTAAAGATCAATGGAAGAGTTATTACCAAAAAACAAAACAAAACAGTAAGAGCATATCTAGTTCATGTATTCAAACTATTAACAAGTGGAGCAAAAGAAAATCAGGGAAATATGTTTCTTTGTCAATTGTTTATTGTCTCTACACCATAGCACCATAATTCTGTTAGGGCATAAGATTTCTTACTAAATGTTACACATTAAAACCAAACACAAACAAAAGCATTTATAACCTAAGGAATTTTGGTTAGGTAAGGCATTACATCTGTATTGGGATACCCTGCCAGAAGATCCTAAAATCTATGCAAAGTATAAGTATTACAAATTAATATAATTATGAGGGTAAATGAGAGCAGAACATGAATCCCTGATTTGATTATTAAAGCCCCGACGTCCGCTACATTAACTGCTGAGTTCTGAACTTGATAGTACTGAGTCCCTGAACGGCATAACCCATTGCACTGGGGCTCCCTAAGATACAGCAAAGCACAAAGATAACAAAGGAGAGAGAACACAGTCCTTCCAAGAGCTATTGGACACAACTTCCCCTCTCAGTTTTGAACCCCCTTCAGGGGTTAAAATTCCTTTTATCATACTCATTTTGTGGGATTATCAAAAGTTTTATCTAACTATTATAATTTTAAAGTGTACAAAGTTCAACATGTAACAAGTCTAAAGGTGCCAAAGGCTAAATACAAATAAAACAAAGTGCCAGATACAGATAACAAAGCCATTATGATAAAAACCATTATCAGCCATAACTACATATTCCATCCAATAATCTCATAAATCAAAGCTCTTAACTGTCTGGATTCATATGTGACTGTATTCTTTCCAATATGCATTCTTTCTTCTTCCAGGGGTTGTTCAATAACTGCAGGTATGTTCCTGCCATAAAGTTCACAGTGGTCTAGAAACTGGAGACATTCTTGTATAACATTGTCACGCAACATGATGGTGTGTTTTGACATGTTTTCTAATAAGGATAGAAAGCACCTTTTGGCATAATACCAAGTATCAGTTCCAAGTTTTTTATTATATGGTTCCAAGCTTTTGATAACTCGAGAAATACCAAAGTCATAATTTCCTTTGGCACAATAAAGTGTTCCTATCACCAAGTTGACAATGCACAGATGGTAGATTTTCTTTTCTGGGTCATCATAAGATAGCTGCTCTTCCTCCTTTTCAATCTTCCTCATCAACTCCTCGGCTTCTTCATTTTGACTTGTCATAATATATGAAACACAGAGGTTAGCTAATACAATAGCACTGACATTCAGGATGTTATCATAATGCTTCTTGACAATGGGCTCATAAAAACCAATTGCTTCTTTGTATTTGTTTTCCTGCATGAACAGAACATGAGCCACATTCAACTTCCACACATCATGGTCATTACAGAATTCCACAGATTTGCGGAAGATCTTTTCCACCATTGGGTAATTTTCAAGGTTCCAGTAGATTTTTGCCTGGGCCATCAACACGGGAATATACTTCTCAAGGGTTTCATCGTACTCATTAACTGCCCTTTTGACAGCTTCATCATCTCTATTGTGTCTTGCTTCCTGTACTTGAATGGTGAGTTTCCGGAGCTGCTCAGTCAGCATCCCAGCTAGTTCATCCAGCTTAATGAAAGCCTCTTCAGGAGCGGTCTGGCAAGTGATCATGGCATCCAAGAAGTCATAGAGATAGGGTGTGAGAAACTTGTACGTCAAATGGGCATTTTCTGCCAGGACATCTGCTGCCAAGTCAAAATATTCATACTTACAGTAAAGCAGCAACAGGTTGCCAAAAGTTTCTGGGGGAAAGGGGTTCTGTTGGAGCAAGAACTGAAGCTTTTCAAATCCTTCTGTAGGTCTGGCATCCATGTTCATTAGCGCTTGGTTGTGTAAGGTCACAGGGTCTAACTCCTCCTCTGCCCTAGGTGGCATATCAGTGAGGGCTTCCTGGGCCGCCTCATGGTTTCTCAGCTGATATTCTATAGCTGCCTTGAGGTTGAAGGCTTCCACCAGAGCAGTCTGGTGAAGGACTAAGGTGTTGCCAACGCTGCGAACATCAATGCCCTCCGTGGTCATGCCCACACCTAGCTCCGGGTGCTGACGGATGCCACGCTCGATAATGTCGGCGATATGCTTCAGAGCTGGGGCATAGTGCCTGCTGCTGTAATAAGCCAAAGCCAAGTTGTAGGAAAGGTCAGGTCGGTAACCCGAGGCCTGCAGGGCCGCAGAGAACTTGGAACACGCGGCTTCATACTGCCCTTCCTTGTAGAGCAAACAACCCAGGTTGACCTGGCCATCGGGCTCACTCTCGCCCCCACTGTCGTCCCCTCCTTCCCCACTCAGTAGCTGTTCCACGAGGCTCCTGGCTCCGGGCAGATCGCCCTCGCTGTACTTGATCGCGGCTTGAAGGCGGAGTACCCGATTGTGGTAGACTGGGTTGTCCAGGAGGAGGAAGGCGACCCGGGTCGCCTCTTGGTAAAGGCAGGCCTTGTATAGGGCCTGGGCTTGATACAGGCGGTACTGCTCCAGTTCCGGGTGCAGCTGGCCCAGCTGCTCGTAGCACTCGGCCGCCAGCGCGAATTCCTGCAGGCGGTAGTAGCAGTAGCCCAGCAGCGACAAGCCGGCGCGGCTCCTCGGGCAGCGTTGGAGCTCTCCGCCTAGCAGCTGCACTGCCTCGGCGTAGCGAGAATCGCGGATGAGCCGGTACACGGTCGCGGTGAACTCCCCATCTGGTATCTGTCCACCGCTCAGTCCCGCCATAACTGCCAAGATTGTTGTGCGTCTTCGTAACCACGGCAACAAGCCAACTGGAAACGGAAGACGATGAAAAGATTTGCTCCGGAAGTAATTTTGCAGTGTAAGGCTCTGGCTAGGATTAGAAAAGGACCACTGAAATGAGTCTCTAAATTCGTGGTTTGGTCTCCGTAGAACTCCAGACTGCAGAAGCGTGAGTCAGGGAATGGGTGAGGGGACTTCTCCAGTAGTTCAGGGACGGAAACTCTAGGTCCCGGCATGCACCTCTCCAGACGCGCCACCGTCCGGAACTAGCCGCGCTGCATGCTGGGAAGCGTAGTTTCGTCTGACTGATCCACGGCCTCCGGGAGAAGTGGTTTACAAAGGCCTTTTTTTCCTCAGTGTTACAAATGAGGGTTACTGGTTGTTTCCCTTGTACCCCTTCAGACCCTTGTGTGGAGGAGGAAGGTTTACAGCCTGAAGTCCTTTGCATTTTTGAGCCTTGTACAAAGGATGTCCTTTCGCATTTCGTTTTTGTAAAAGAACTGGAATGGAAAACGCGGAATGTCTCCTTGGAATTCTCCCCAGAGTAGTTTCGGTTTTAAAGGTGCCACGAAGGCACTCTTTTCAGGAACAGAACAGTGCAGAGATCATGACTCCTTCCTTTTATTCGTTCTAGAGGTTGGCTAGAGAAAAGTGTTGTGAATCTCATCTGGTACTGGGAGAGAGGATTGCTTTAGTTCCAAATATCTCCAGGCCCACTTTTTCATAAACAGTAAATGTTACTGGGCATAAATTGGCTCAACCCACTGCCGTGGTCCTCCAGAATTCGCTATTGTTGTGTACCATCTAGTCGATTTCGATTCACAGCAACCCTATAGGATAGAGTTGAACTGCCCTCTAGGCTGTAATCTTTATGGGAACGAGTCGATAAGTCTGCCTTAAGTCTTTTCTTCCACTTAGCGGCTGGTGGGTTACAACAGAGGACATTTTGGTTGGCAGCTAAGCGCTACTAGTTGGAAATGTTGGAGAAATACACGACCTCTTCTACAGGGAAAAAAAATGGAAGACTGAAACGTGCTTCTTTCTCTATGCACTTACTTTTCTAACTCAACCCTACCAGATGAGCCTGGTGTGTGTGTGAGAGAGAGAGACCCAGACCGAGCTTGAATTTGTCAGATTTGTAATGATGTTTTTGGATGTCACTGCTTTGATAAAAATGGTGCAGTGGTTAAGCCCTTGGCTGCTAGCCAAGAACCCATCAGCTGCTCTGCGGGAGAAAGACGTTGCAGTCTGCTTCGGTAAAAATTTACAGCCTTGGAAACTCTATGGGGCAGTTCTACTCTGTCCTGTAGGGTTGTTTTGAGTCAGAATTGACAAGGTTGTTTTTATTGGGGGGGGGGTGTTGATTAAAAAGTGGATTATTCCTTCAATTAAAAAACGGCAACAACAAAACACCAAAATTTGCCTACACTTTAATTTTTCCCCCCAGATTTTAGTTTGAAGGTCTCTAAGGAGATTTTTCAAGGAGCCCTTGTGATGCAATGGTTAAGAGCTCAGCTTCTAACCGAAAGGTTGCTGGTTGGAACCCATCAGTATCTCCATAGGAGAAAAGACCTGGTGACCTGCTCCTGTAAAGATTTACAGCCTAGGAAACCCTATGGGGCAGTTCTGCTCTGTCTTCCAGGGTCTCCATGAGCCAGGATCGCCGGGGACGCACACAACAACAACAAATGCAGATTTGCTGGATTATACAAGAAACTATTCTGAGTTTTCTTTTGTTTCTCTGTCAGATATTTAGAATAGATGTTCTAGATGCCACATTCCTACTCCATGTTCCTACCCTGGGACTATTTTTGTATAAATTCCTTTGAACTTAATAATGGGGCAGTGAAAACCCATTGCTATTGAGTGGATTCCAACTCACAGTGACCCTATAGGACAGTGTAGAACTGCCCCAAAGGGTTTCCAAGGCTTTAAATCTACGGAAGCGGACTGCTGCATCTTTCTCCCACAGAGCGAGTAGTGATTTCAAACTATCGATCTTTCGGTTACCAACAGAGTGCTTGACCACTGTGCTAGGAGGGCCCTTTCGGGCAGTGAAAAAGTAGGGACTTAATTATGCCATACAATTATATTGGATCACTAATAAAAAAACATACTCAAAGATTAGACTGACCTGGGGACTGTAAAATTTGTGAGAGAGCAAGTAAAGTTTTTCAGTTGAGGATTAGGGAAGTAGACAAGATAGCAAAAGAAAACTGCCTTATTCTGGTGGGAAAAAAACAAAAAAAAACCATTGCCGTCCAGTCGATTCCGACTCATAGCGACTCTGTAGGACAGAGTAGAACTGCCCCACAGGGTTTCCAAAGAGCGTCTGGTAGATTCCAACTACCGACCTTTTGGTTAGCTGCCGTAGCTCTTGGGTGGTAAATTATGCAGTTTTCAAGATAATAATAGCTACAATTTATATATGAATATATATAATATGTGTATATATATATGTTTGTATCCATATGTATTTATACTTAGCATCTATCATATGCAGACATTGAAAACCCTATGGAGCACAGTTCTACTCTGACACACATGAGGTCTCCATGAGTTGGAGTCACCTCAGTTGCAACTGGTGGTGGTGGATCATATGCAGCAGTGGCAGGAGATAGTGAGTATTGTCCTTCATAGTCTTCCATGATCTCTGTTAGCCTTTCTGCGCCCCAAGATAAGCATAGCTCAAGTAAAACATGTCTTTGCTATATAACTAGAGACTTCACGGCAAGTCCCTTAGCTGCATCCTCAATAGTATTTCCTCCCATAAATCTTTTCTATATATAAATTTTGGAGCCAACACCAACTGTAATTTATGATACTCTACAAGACCATTTACACATCTTATTTGAAATCTTAATAACCACCTTGTAGTCTGCATATGACTGGCCAGGATTACAGCTATGAGCATATGTTAGCAAGTGACTAGCAGAAGCGCTGTAGCTCCTAGTCACTTGTTACAGTTAAGAGACTTCAGTAGGCATCTCATTGCTCATACCATAAAGCAACTTAATTCTTGTATTCATTCATTCTTCTCACTTGCTGAGCAGTTTGCCAGAGCTGTGTCCTTTTGGGTGGGACTGGAAAAGCAGCCTCCCACTGCATCAGTACCAAGAAAGACAAACTATATACATTTCATCCAGGTTGAGTGTGACTCTGGACCACCCAGTATCCCCAGAGAAATCAGCTGAGCAAGACCCCTATAACCTTACTCCAAGGCTTCTTCCTACCCAGTCTCCAGACTCACCCCTTTTGGGTCTTTAACCAAGGGAAGTATATAGGTTGAGGGATGCTTGCTACTCCTGCTGAGTCATCAGTGAGTGGGGAGGTTTTCTCCTTTATGCTTGCCTGCCTGACATTTGTGCCTTAGAAACTACTTCAATTTTTTAATATCTTTGTATCTTGACCTTGGGTAATTTGCTATTTAAGACAGCAGACCATGGAAACATGAAAGTAGATTTTATATCTTTAGCCTGTCTCTCTCTGCTGTTCAGATTTGTGTATTTGTCATGAAAGCATCCACCTTCAAATGGTTTCTTAAATATATTAAAAATAAAACACTATCTGCTTCCCCCAAATATCACTGATCTCTGCAGGCCTCAGTTGGGGTTCTCCTCTTTGTGTTGGTACATATCTGTGAGTGTGGCAGCTGAAGTGGCAGGGGGAGGCTGTTGTGTGCCTGCCTCCTTGTTTCATGTGATGCTGCTCCAGAGGCCTGGCTTGAAAAAAAGCAGGGCATTCGGCTTAGACAGATGGAGGGCAGGGTTATTTTCAAAATGAAATGAGTGCACAAATCACACTGTGAAATTGGCATGACCATCACTGCTGCTGTGACAGAGCAACTTTTATGTAGCCTCTGATAGGCAGCTGGGGAATAGATTAGGTTTGTGGAGTCGGGGTGGGTGAAAGAAAGCCCTTTAATTAACGATAGAAATTCTGTTAAGCAATAAATGAGGTGGAATATTATAAAATGCCATAAAGGATCATTTTGTTTCCAATAGAATCTTGAAAAGCTGGAGCATATATCAAAAAGTAAGTGTATCATACCATTCCAAGTAATAGGAAAGCATTTGGTGGTTGCAATAAAATGATTTCGTGACTGATAGAAAGGAATTAGGCCATGAGAAAACAGTTTTGGACTCAGGGTGAATTTTGCTGCTGAAGTGGAGACCTGTTTGCCATGCAGAAGAATTCCGTTCATGCAAAATGTATAAGAGCTAAAAGCTGGATGTTTTGTTCTTAATGTGTTATATTTCTGCCCGGGGAAATACGAGGTGGTCAAGTCTTATGTATGATTTATTTGGCATTCTCTTTTAAAGCTAATTGAAAGAATTATTTTCTTATTTATCCTCTAAATATAACCACTTCTTGTTGGCAATCATTGTTAATTCATGAGCATCTCAATAACAACTGTGGTCAAACATCTTTCATGATAAAGGAAGACCTTCTGTAAAACCATTTTTCAGTTTTATTTCTCTCTCCTGTTCATCCCAGGCCATTTTCTTTAGGATGGCTAGTTTGAGGGCTCAGTTTCCTTCCTTCCTCTGGGATCTAGGTTGATGTTTTGCCCCTGTGTGTCCACTGATGATGACAGGACTGACTCTCCTGCCACTACCTTCCTCCTCTCACCCTTCTGTAAGCAGGGAAGAAGAAAAATAAATGAGTACAAAATTGGTAATGTAGTTGACTGATTTTTAAGAGCATCTGTTCAATCTTCTTGTCGTTGCTGTTTAATCTTTTAAGACTTTTTGAAAACACGCTACATTGAATCAACATGGAGAAATTTAACCTTATTGTGAACTTAATTTTTTTTTTTTTGCTAGTTCCCAGCTTTATTACTATTTTTAATAAGTAATATATTCCCTTCTTGAATATACCTTGCTTTTGGTCAAATAGTTTGGGGTTTATGGTGTTTTATGAATTGAATTGTATCCCCTCAAAAGATATGTTGAAGTCATAACCCCTACACCTGTGAATGGGACCTTGTTTGAAAATAGGGGTTTTCTTTTGTTATCAGTTAAGTCGAACAAGGTCATACTAGAGTAGAGTGAATACTAATTCTGCTCCCTGCTGGGTGGTGTCTTATAAAAAGGGAGCCACACATGGGGGAAGACAGCACATGAGGATCCATCTACAAGCAAAAGAACACCAACGATTTCTAGCAGCCACAAAAACTAGGAGAGAGGCATGGAACGGTTCCTCTCTCAAAGCCCCTAGAAGGAACTGACATGGCCAAGACCCTGATTTGGACTTCTAGCCTCCAAAATTGTGAGAAAATAGATTTCTGTTCTTTAAAGCCATCTACTTTGTGGTGTTTTGTTATAGCAGCTCTAGAAAACTAAGACATAGTAGTGTTATCTAAGTTAATATATTAGGCAGAACTCAATAGTATTATGGTTTGTAAAAAGCAATTAGCAGAGAAGACACAATTGTGGGTACTGCCATTGATATCGCCATTCCCTGGAGTTGGAATGTGCTGAGGGATGCATTGACAAGGCTGTTGCCCATTCTCCACATTTGAGCATATTATGGATTGAATTGTATCCCCTAAAAATATGTGTCAAGGTGGCTAGGTCATGATTCCCGGTGTTGTGTGATTGTCTACCATTTTGTCATCTGATGGGATTTTCCTATGTATTGTAAATCCTGTCTCTGTGACGTTAATGAGGCAGGGTTAGAGGCAGTTATGTTAATGAGGCAGGACTCAGTCTACAAGATTAGGTTGTGTCTTAAATCAGTCTCTTGAGATATAAAAGAGAGACACGAGCAGAGAGACTGGGGACCTCACACCACCAAGAAAGCAGTGCCGGGAACAGGGGGCATCCTTTGGACCCAGGGTTCCTGTGTGGGAGAAGCTCCTAAGACCAGGGGAAGATCAATGACAAGGACCTTCCTTCAGAGCTGACAGAGAGAGAAAGCCTTCCCCTTGAGCTGGCACCCTGAATTTGGACTTCTGGCCTCCTGAACCGTGAGAGAATAAATTTCTCTTTGTTAAAGCCATCCCCTTGTGGTATTTCTGTTATAGCAGCACTAGATAACTAAGACAGAGCATCTTTCACAGCTCTCATTCTCAAAGAGGCAAGAAGTGACTATAAGTGTCACTTCTTTCCTCCAAGACCAGTACCTTTCACAGTCACATATATCCTGTCTGTACCTGTTTTTGTTTCTTCAACAAAATCATGAAAATAATAAAGAGGATGGAAAAGGTCTTTGAGATCTATAAGCAGAAGACATGATTCCTAAAAGAAAAATGTCATCAGTCTCTGAACATGCTTACTCATTTGCAAAGCCTCCAAGCTGCTTTTCCACAGTGTCAGAGAGCCATCCATGAGGTCTCTCGTGGCCGGCCATCCAGCTGTCTGAAATGGTACCCATTTGAACTATGTTATTTAGTTTTCAGATTTTCATTGGGTACTGCCTGAGATGTTATAGGTCTAGTCTGATTTCTCTTTAAGTCCCGGGTAGGGGTAATATGCAAACTGCCCTATTGGGTTATGATTTAAATTTTCTTACTAAGAATTATATGGTGTATACATTTAGCTCTCCCTAGTCCTCATCAACCTTAAGATTAATTAAAAAACTGGGTGACAATTGCCATGGAATTTGAGCAGCAACCTAAGTATCATACTGTTCTTCTCTTTTTAATTCCATATTTCCCAAGTTTATTTTGCCTGCAGAACTCCCTACTGATTTACAGAACACTGATTAATATTACACAAAAAGCCTGCTTTTACAGAACACGCATTAGGAAGGATTGTAGAAGCAAAGGGATGCTTCGTGCTATTAGAGTTTAAGTTTATGGGGGTGGACCAGTAACCCAATGCTGGACACAGTACCCTGTATATAACTGGTGTATGGTAGCCAGTGAATGAGTGCAAGAATGTGGACACCCTGGCAGGGCTAATGGATGTAAGTGATTTCTGTTGTTGCTTCTTTGTTTGCTTGCTTTGAAGGGTAGGGAGCTCCCATGGAGCCCTTCAAATTACAGCTTTAGGCCAATGCTTTCTTTGCCTAGTGCCAGTTCTTAGGGAGTAAGAGATAAAATACTAATTTCTTTGTAATTTTTCTCTCAGACTTGAGGTGATTTCAGTCATATTGGTTTTTGAGGCTCTCTCTGGAGAGTTATGGAACACATTTCCAGGGCCTTTGCTGGCATACTGAGCCAGAAACCAAACCTGTCTTTCAAGACTCCTGCTCTTTCACTCCCCACATCCAACTAATCAAGTTCTGACAATTCTGCTTCTGAAATATCTCAGCTGCTTATACTTCTCTCCATCACTACTACTGCTGCCCTGCCACCACCATCTCTCTCCTGGATACTGCAGCAGCCTCCTAAATGGCTTTCCTCATCTCTACTGGTACCCTTCCAAAGATTTCAAGGCAATTTGTCACCCTTTTTTGTTCAGGATTTTACTTTGGGGACCTTGTTAAGCCTCAGTGCACTTTGACATTTCTCCCAGGAGACTGCAGGATCCATGTGCAAAACAGAATTCCCAGTGGCTTCTCTTCCTTTGTCAGAGCTCCTCACCTAGGTATTTAGAATGATGCCACCCATCCCAATGACTCTTGCTGCCTAAGTGTCTGGGAATGTCTTGGGAGTGAGGCTTCAAATGGCTTTGGAAGGAATGGTTTCTATATATATGGTATTAGAGGTCGAGGGTGATGTAGAGAAAACTTCAATTGATTTAATCACTTTCTTCTAGGAAAGAATTTAATAACTTGATTTTGTTTTACAAACACACCAAGTACTTCACTTACCTCTGGATCTCTGTCCTATGGTGGGATTCTTCTGAGATGGTTTTGTCCTTCTCTGGTTTCAGCAAATGGAATTCTGCAGACTTTGCCTTCCATTTCTAAAGAACCTATAAATACAAACAAAAAAGAAAGAAACAAACAAAATTAATCAAGACATGAAAATATCCCCAGGTGGCATAATATATTTGAAAGAGATAGGGTAGTTTAGTATAAAGCAACTGTAGTCAAATCCCTTTTCTACCATCTCCAACAGCATATCAGAGGAAAAGATTCTTAACTGGCTGAATTGCAGTTTCCTTATTGGTAAAATAGGGATATACGGTATTAGCTTCTTATCACCGCTATAACAAATTGCCACAAACCCACTGGCTTAAAACAACATAAATTTAGTATATTACAGTTCTAGAGATCAGAAGTCGAAAATGGGTCTTAAAGGGTAAAATCAAGGTGTCAACAGAATTGTGTTGCTTCTGGAATCTCTAGCGGAGAACTGTTCCTTGCCTTTTCCAGCCTCTAGAGGCTGCCCACATTCCTTGGCTCATGGCCCTCTTCTGTCTTTAAAGCCAGCAATGGCTGGTCGAGAGAGAGAGAGAGAGCTGTAACCCTGAAGATGGTGAGCAGCGGTGGCAGCAGAGACCCCGGCAACAGAAGACGGTGTGGTAGGCTTCCAAGACCAAGAAGAGAGAAAGCTGAGTGCCTTTGGGCAGAGGCCTACGGCCAGGAAGAGGAGCTCCTGATTACACAGCTGGGAAGAGGCTATCCTGATGGAAGAACTGTATCCTTGAGTGTTCCTGAGAATGAATTGTAACCTGTTACTTCCGTAATAAACCCCTAATTGTGAGTATGGTCTCTGAGTTCTGTGTGGCCATTGCAGTGAAAAATTGAACCCAGCAGAGAAGTGAAGAGTGCGATGTGAGGGATGGTTGGTGTCGTAATTGGTAAAGATGGCAGAGAGAGGAGGCCTGTCTGACCACTGCCTCATATGAATCAGCCTTGGACTATTGATCTTGAATCTCCTTCACTCTTGTGAAGTTAGAGGAGGTCAGATACCTCCCCCAAGTCGTTTTTGCATCTGTGGTTCGAACTCACCAACTGCTCCACAGGAGAAAGATTTGGCAGTCTGCCTCCATAAAGATTTACAGCCTTGGAAACCCTTTGGAGCAGTTCCACTGTGTCCTGTAGGGTCGCTATGAGTTGGAATCGACTCGATGGCAACCAGTTTGGTTTTTTGGTTTATTGAGATTCCTTGGGAAACTTACTAGAGTACTATAGGTTTAAACAACAATGGGCTTGAATTACTGAGCTAAACATCTACCATATAGGAGTAGATGCTTTCCTGACACTTTAGATGTTACATCCTTAAGAATGCCTGGTAATGTGCCTGGAATGTGGAGGGGCAATTATCTGGCATAAATTAGTGTCAGCATTAAACTTGCTTCTCCAAGAAATAAAAACACAAAGTTAGTGAATTTTGTCCTTTCAGCAAATTTGTGAGCGCTTCCTCCCCCCAAGGCACTGTGCATTGTGGGGGATCCAGAACCTTCCAGCAATTTACAGTCCAGAAGTACTAGAAGTACATTAAAATTACAATCCAGAAAATATGTGTACAGTGCCTTATGAGTGGTACAACACAACACAGAGGTTCAGAAGTCACAGTAAAAACAAACCTTCATTGGGGCTAGAGCAGTGGTTTGCAACCCTATCAGATACCTTGTCCCCCTTTTGTAACAAGTATTTGCTAAGGCCCTGTTATGGATTTAATTGTATCCCCCAAAAATGTGTGTCAACTTGGCTAGGCTGTGATTCCCAGTATAGTGTTGTTGTCTGCCATTTTGTGATCTGATGTGATTATCCTATGTGTTGTAATCCTAACCTCTATGATGTTAATGAGGCAGGATTTGAGGCAGTTATGTTAATGAGGCAGGACACAATCTACAGGATTAGGTTATATCTTGAGTCAATCTCTTTTGAGATATAAAAGAGAGAATCGAGCAGAGAGGAGAGGAATCTCATACCACCAAGAAAGAAGCGCTGGGAGTGAAGTGCATCCTTTGGACCTGGGGCCCCTATGTTGAGAAGCTGCTCGACCAGGGGAAGATTGATGACAAGGACCTTCCCCTAGAATCAACAGAGAAAGAAAACGTTCCCTAGGAGCTGGTGCCCTGAATTTGGACTTTCAGCCTTAAAAGCACCCAGAGCAGAGTGCGTCCTTTGGACCCGGGGTTCCTGAGTGGAGAAGCTCCTAGTCTGGGGGAGGATTGACAAGGACCTTCCTCCAGAGCCAACAGAGGAAGCCTTTTCCTGGAGCTGACACCCTGAATTTGGACTTATAGCCTCCTAGACTGTGAGAGAATAAATTTCTGTTTGTTAAAGCCATCCACTTGTGGTATTTCTGTTATAGCAGCACTAGATGACTAAGACAGGCCCTTTTTCTATTTGAAGTGAGATTTATATATATTATATAACACCTCTCATACACATAACTTCTTTTCCTTTCTCTACTCATCCATTCCCTTACTTTCCTTTCCCTCCCCTCGCTTCACCTCCTGTCTCGCCTTCTTCTGCCTACCTTCCTTTTTTTTTTTTTTTTTTAAATTTCAGGTTCACATGACTGATTAGTTATAACCTTTGATCACTGACCCACTCTTATTATGGGTCCTTGCATGGTCCACTTCTAGTTATTTGGGGTTTTTTTGTTTGTTTAGTTATTTTTAATAATGTAATAATCACCACTGAACCCATCACCCAAAACAAGAGGACCTTTATAATACCATACTACCGACTATGGAGATTGCTTCAAACCATCCTCTTCTCTCTATCTTAGGTAACTGTTATCCTGAATCCCATGTTTGTCATTGTTTTGCTCCCCTTTTTATATAGTTTCATTGTATCCATATGAATTTCTTGACCATATTCTTACTTGTTTCAGCTTTATGAAAAGGGTTCATGTAGCATATACTGTTTTCACTTAATATTATAATTCTGATTCATTCATGTTGTTGTATGTATCGCTGTGGTTTACTGGTTTTGACTATTATATACCATTGTGTGAATATACCACAGTTTACTCATCCATTCTCTTGTTGATGGACATGTGGGTTTGTTCTAGATCTTTGATGTTTTGAACATTTTCATACATGCCTCATGGTGTATGTGTCCTAGATTTTTTTCTTATATATATACTTAAAAGTAGAATTATTGTATCATTAGAATATTTGAATGTTCAGCGTTAGGAGATAAAGCCAAACTGGTTTCCATAATTGTTGTCCACATTTGCATTCCCACCAACAGTGCATAAGAGACTTTGTAAATCCACACCATCTCTGACACTTGGTATTGTCAGACTTTATGTTTATTAGCCATTTATATATTTTCTCTTTTATGAAAAAGCCATTCTTGTTTTCTGCTCATTTTTCTATTAGTTCATTTGTTCTTTTGATCTGTAGGATGCCCCCTATTAGTAGTCCATCCTCTGTTGAGAACTGACAGGCTAGAGAACTGGAGAGGTTCTGTAGAGGAGGTGGTATTTCAGTTGAGTCTTAAAAAGGATGAGTAGATTTAAGCTGGCAGATCTAAGAGAAGGACAGTGCAAAGGTTAAAAAAAGCACAAGGTATATCTGTAGAAGGTTCATCTTGATGAAGTTGGAAATTAGTTGGAAAGATTTTTTGAGTGTGTTTTTTGTTTGTTTGGGGTGTGCTGGCACAGGCCAAGGTTAGTTGATGCCTACTTCACAGCGGCTTAGGTTGGTGTAGCCCAACATACAACAGACCCACCAGCTTTCCTTTGGACAGCTGACCTAGAGATGAATTTAGGTTCTGAAAACATAAACCAAAGCAATAAATTCAGTTTTAATAAAAATGAAACAGGTTCCCCACCTTTCACTTTAGGTAGTAACTTGATAAGTACATTTACATTGTATTTTGTTAGGTACATTTATAATAACTTTTTTTTTCCAACTGAAAAGTATTTTCTATTGTTTCACTTTGCTGCTGTGGATGGCTTAGGTCTTTTTAAAAACAAAATTTGGATATTTTAAAAGCATGGTTGTATGTGGTTGCTGATAAAGCCTAGTAGTGGGAGAGTGGGGAAAGGGCCCCAACTGGATTATGTGGTGTTAAACTGACTTCATTGGGAACTGCAGTCTTTGTTAGGGGTCCTCAGTCTACATTTCCCTCTGTTGTTAACTCTCTGGGTGGGAAATGGGGGTGCTATTCACTTGCCTCTGTAGTAATTAGTTTCTCTGTAAGTTTAAAGGATCTAACTAGCATTACCTTTTAAAGATGGAAGAGCTAGATTTTTAGGCAATCTCTAGGACAATGGTTTTACGATCTCCTTAAAGATCTCATGGCTTTTTGATGTGGGAGGAGGATGTTCAGATTATAAAGTGTGGAAAGCCATGTCACTGATGTGAATTTGTGACGGGCTTTAGGCTAATTCTAAATACAGTACCTCTGAAAATGTGCAATATTACTTAACCCAGACAATTACTGTACCTGAGTCATACTTATCTATGATATTTAAATTAAAATAGTTAATTTAAAGTTAATTACTGCTGACACATTCCAGCATTCCCCCAACCTAAGGTTGCCAGATTTTGAAACAGAACTATGAGACATCTAATGTAAGTAGTATATTTGGGACACATTTTGTCATGGATTGAATTGTGTCCCCCCAAAATATCTGTCAGCTTGGCTAGGTCATGATTCCCAGTATTCAGCTCCTTTTAATAAAGACTGGCATCCATGGCTGAGTAAACAGCTTTATACTAAAAAGACTAGATATTCATATTCTAAGAAGTCCATCGGTCATATGCTGTACTCTGAATTTCTCACTCACTTTCTCTTCTTCTTAGGTCTCAGACTCCCACTCTTGCTGGGCCATCTCTTCCCATCACCTTTTCTCATCTCTCCTAGCCTATCCCCATTCCCAGTCCCCTTTTCTTCCAGCATTGTTCTAGTAAATTAAAAAATTCTTCTCACTTTATAGTCCTTCTTGGCTCATCCAGCCCATGCTGGAAGGGCCATCTTGCCAAAGCCAAAGTGGCTTTATCAAAATGTTTTGGTAAACAAAACGCAAGTCTCTACCAGGTGGATTCTGCTAGTGCCTGGAGGCAAAGGGAAGAGAGATACAGGGTCAGAAATGCCAGTGTAACCAGGAGAATGAAGGATGGAGGGACCCTCAGTGGTCTCTTGGGTTAATTTTGAGCACCTGTGGAGAGAAGGGTGACGATTAGAGGCTGATGCAGTGGCTCAAGAGAGACTTCTTTGGGCCTGGACAGAGATGTCTGAGCCAGGTAACAAGGCACGGCTCTGAGTAGGAGAAGCAGAGGCCCTCCCTTACCTTTCACAGCTTCCTCATGGTATCTGGAGCACAGGAAACCTTACCAACATCCAGGGACAGATATTGGTATTCTTTTGACAGGCAGTGCACTCTTCAGGCTGGGTTGCAGTCAGCTGCCAGGGGAGTCACTACAGAAGAAGGGTGGGGGGCTACGCTTAATAGGCGGGGTTGGGGCCTCTGTGAGGCTCTGTTTTGGGTCCCCCAGAAATATCTAGGGGACACTTTGATAAGTGACAAAAGAGAGGTCGGGGGAAAGCGACCCCATACGTAGTTATTGGGTCTATGGAGGAGGCATTAGTTAACTGGACCTTGAAGGATTATTCAAGAAGGATTATTCAGAATCACTTTAAAAAGAGGCAGCTGTTATGTAAAAAGAGGTGAATTTATACATGATTTTTAGTATTGTTTTTACTATCTAAATGCAATGTAAAAACAATGAGTTCCTCCAAGGAATCCATTGCATTGCTTCTAGTAGATTATGATAGTTTCTCACCCTCTGTTTTTTATAAGTTAGCACTGTGATGGCTTAAAAATGAGAAGACTTGGGATATATGAGGGCCAGATTAGTCCATTGAAACAGTGCCCATGGGCCATGGAATGTAGGACCACAGGCTTTTTACGGCCCACAAAGATGTATCTTTAATAACACACCTCCCAAAGAAAAAAAACAAACAAAACCATCACCGCTATTGAAAAAGAAAAAATGGCAACTAAGACTTATCTCAGAGAGTCCTGGAAGCAGAGTCTGTCTCCTGTCTCCTGGGAGCCACATTCATTACAGCTCATCAGGGTTAACTCCCACCCTCAAGCTTAGAACCTGAGTGAAGTGTGTGGAGGAGAAAAGTTGCCATCTCTGGGTGGCCACATGAGAAGCAAATCCATTTGGCTGACGGACATTTTAAAAACTGCCACATATGTTAGCTATTTTTATGGCAATTAAATTGTTGGGGATCTGTGAGGCGAATGTGCAATAAAACCTCTCACAATAAACCATGTGGGAAACCATCTAATCCAACCCCTGGAGGTCAAAAGCCACAGTAACATGTTGTTTTAGACCATGAAGAAGAATTAAGACTCTTTAGACAACTTGCTTTTTCCGTTTTTCTTTATAGACTGGGGCTCCAGATTTGGGGTAGAGGGGAAATTGTATGAAATGGCACCAGTGGTCGGGGAGGGCGGGGAGGCCTTCCTTGCCAGATTGAACCTAGAGAGCACTTTACCGGTAACTTCCAAAGCAACCTCACTTCTATGCCACCCTGGTGCCCCCCCTCAGGAAGTAGACAGTCTTCCTGAGAGTGAAGGGATGTAAGGATAAAAAGGGAAATATTTACTGGATACTTTTCTCCAGGACAGGGAGGTAAGGCACATACATCAGAACAGATTTTCACAGTGAACCAGCTTGGGGTTTGGGAGATGTGCAAGAGGTATTATGATAACATTTACTGAGTCATATGTGTAGGAGTGCACTTAACTTCAGAACACTGGGGATCCCTTTTGTTTTCTTCTGAGAAAAGGCAATGGCCTAACTGAACGTAAAAGCTTATAAGAGGGCTAGGACACATTCTTACTGATTTGCACTTTGAGGATTTAAACAGGAGTCGTTTAGCTGTATGGGAGTTTACAAAGTCATTAACATTAAAAGAAAAACGTCTCGGGGCCAAAATACATTTGAAGTTTTTCGGTAACTTCTGAAAAATGGCTAGTTACGTTTATCTCTGTTTGATGTTCGTTTGGAAACTTCCATCATTCAAGTTAATTTTTTTTTATTACCTAAAAATAGGTTTCTAATGAAGTCAGCGTGTTATTCAATCTTCTTTTCTTCTTTCCATCTAGCTGTTTTAAAATTTGGGATTTAGAGCACATCTGAATAATGTGAAATGCATGATTAGAGCTGTTTAAAAAGAAAGAACAGGGTTGGTTTTAGCAATCAGAATACAATCAAATCTCAAATTCTCGCCTGAAATAGCTGGGGAGCGATCTCGATCTCATTCTCATTGTGCGATGGTCTAAGTGTTGCCTGAGGAATGACACAGACATTCAGATCGTACTCACCAACCTCGAGTGTGAACCCAAGCCAATTCTGGATGAATAAAGGTACCTGGACAGCAGATATGTCTGCCTGATTCTAAAACATCTTCATGATGTGGTCCATTTTGTTGATTTCTGATCAACAGAGGATGTGCAGATGAAATGATTGGTCATGGATCGGAATTCCTCTTCTCAGTTGGTTGTCCGATGTGATGTAAGGGACCCGAATTGTATAATTCGCAGAAGAAATCTCTAAGACCCTGCATGTGGCACCTTCAGCCCAGCATCTGGGCTGAATCTTAGAGAACATCTGGCACAAAACTGTCATTTTACAAGTGACAAAAGGAGGTTCAGAAAAATAGGGGTGACTTCCTAATTCAACAGCCTAGGGCAAGAACCAATGTTACCTGAATTCGAACCCTAGGTCTTCCACTAAATAGTAGTGTGATATTGGGCCAGTCATTTACCCACTCTGGACCTGCTGCTTCTCCTATAAAATGAAAATGAAGTGTTGGGCTCTTTAATATGGTTTTCCTCTCAGTCCCAATATCCCTCAGTTCTTTCCACTGCACTTGATCTTTGATTTTGTTCATTCATTCCATAGTAAGGAGTGGTTGCTTGGAAGCTGCCTATCAAGGATTATATTTCTCAGCCTCATCCTCCTGCCTTCTCATCCCTTGCATCTAGCTGGGTCAGTTCTTACCAATGGAATGTGATTGGAAGAGAAATGATTAGGAAGTAGGTATGTCTTCTCCACCCTTTCTTTTCCCATCTGCTGACTGGAGTAGAAGGACTCCAAGGCCCTAAAGAATGGTGAAGCCACAAAACAGAAGGAACCTGAATCCCTGAATCACCCTGTGGAAAGTTGCCTGCTGAGCAACTACACTGGACTGTTGTGTGCATGAGAAATATATGTCTTAATTTTTTTTTTTTTTACTTGTTACAACAGCTAGCTTTACTCTGACTAATGCAGTCAGGCAACAGGCACTTACTGAATGCTTACTATGTGCATGACTCCATGCCTGGGAGTAGGAATCATCAGGGAATAACACACAGTTTCTGCCCTCAGGAGTTCAGCTTGGTAGGCAAAGACATATAGGTGTACAGAGAGTTGCAATAAAGTGTGGTAAGTACCCTGATAAGCATGGGTTGCTGTGAGAGAACATAGCCTTGGGCATTTCAGGTAAGACTCTCAGCAGAAGGTATCATTTAAGTGAAGTCCAGTGGTGGGATGGGTATTTCTAGCTAAGGGACCAGCCTCTGTAAATACCCCCAAAATAAGAGCGAGCATTATCTACTCAGGGAGTTTGGTGGCTTCAGATGAGGATGGAGAGGCAAGCTGAGGTTGGATCTGAAGGGAAGGCCTCACATTATACTAAGACCTTTGAATAAGGCTCCCAGGAAGATGGCTTCTGTCACATGCATGAAGCTGTAGATGATGGGATGAGCAGAGAGATCTGTGGGCATGGTCTAATGGTTACACAGATAGAGAGAAGTGAGGAATTGTCCCAGAAATGGTAGTTGTGGTATCTGTAGCTTCTTTAATGAAGAAGCTATCCAAGTGCTATCAGCTTCTAGGTCAGTTGGATTTGACACAGTTTAGCAGTAAGACAAAAGAGAAATAGATCTGAAAACTACAGTTCACTCACTGATGTCATTGCTAAGCAGGCATGGGCTTCGACTCTCAAATTCACCAACACAGAATACTGTGGCCCTTAAGATTGGTGGTAAAAGCAAGTGCTTCAGGGCCATTGCTGGACTTCAAGTCTAATACTAATGAATTCCTCCCTCAGAGAAGGAAGTCATTATCTGCATCATGATTTCTGACTTGGCAAATAACCAGAGGAATAAATCAGAAATTTCCCAACACATTTTCCAGTGAACTTCGTTTGGTGGACTTTTTTATTGCCTTTATTCTAGGCTTTTCCTCACCCTCAAATCTTCACAAAAGAGGGAAGAAAAACAACAAACAGAGCCTCCATTCTCCCAAACCTTGTCTAATCCTTTCATAATTCAACATCACAGAGCTGCTGTAAAAGCCCAGCTCAGTGCTGTGCTTATTCCCTGTGTGCTTGGCAGAGCAAGCAATTCCTTTTACCAGCCCTCCAGTGAGCGTGTGGTGATAAATAAAGCTGCCACCCTCTGCTTGCCCAATGTGTTTAAAATGACACATTGGACAAGTGGGTCTCTATTGCCTCCACTTTTTTCATAAAAAGGCTAAAAATGGTCTGCAAATGCAGTAAATCTTAATTTCTAATATAAACGCCAAACACAGGAGGAAAAAAAAAATCATAGGGCAGTTTAGGCTGAAGTGAATTTGATGATCAGGTGGTGACACTTGAATACTAAAGAGATAAAGCAATCTGAAAACTAACTCCAGCAGCTGCCTAGGTACGTGGGGCTTCTCCTTCTCTCTCCTTGAAGCAAGCTTGCTTTCGCACAGCACAACTTTATTGGAAACTAAAAACACAAATGCAGGCAGAGCAGAGTCAACATTTAAAAAATGCCAAGTTTCTGACTGTGTTGTTGTTAGCTGCTGTCAAGTTGGCCCCGGACTCATGACGATCCCATGTGTTACAGATAGAGCTGCTTCATAGGATTTTCTTGGTTGTAATCTTTACAGAAGCAGATCACTAGGCCTTTCTTCTGCGGCGCTGCTGGGTGGGTTCGAACTGCCCACATTTAGGTTCATAGTTGAGTACTGACCGTTTGCACTACTCAGGGACCTTTTCTAACTGTAGAACCCCAGAATGTAAAAATGCCCTTTTGTTATGATTGTTAATACTAATAGTTAGCTTTTATCCAACAGTAGCTGTGTGTCAAGCCCATGCTGAGTTCTTTCATGCATTATCTCACTCAACTTCTCTGGGCCCATGAATTTTTTTTTTTCCCCGCAGATATCCCATTCTGAAATCAAGGGCATTCTTTACAACATTAACCAGAGAGTTGAGTTTGAGATACTCATCCTGTACTGAGGCCAGATGGATGATCTCTAAGATGAATGAGTCAAAATTAAACTACCTTGTTGACTGACAATAATAGATTCCTTTGCCTGGCAGTCACAGTATTAAATTTGGAACATAGAATAGAGATGCACAAAGCAGAACCAAAAGCACACATTACCCTGTCACTCTGAGACAACTGCTGTTAACAATCGGTATGTCTTTCTGGTCTTATTTTTTCCATGATCAAATAGACTAACAGCCATGTTACTATGCCTGGTCAAGCATGCTTACTCTTCAAAATGATTCTTCCTGACCTTTTTGGCCTCATAGTACTGAGGGCTCCTGATTTCAACAGTAGCCCACACATCAGTCCTCTGTGCTGACCTTGTCTGCCTTCCAGTTTGGAAGCAGAAGCACAACTCTTGGTTCTGGAGAGTGCTCATTGGAGTCATCTAGAAAGCCTCATGTATGAAACTATCCCAGTTCTAAACTTATCGTATACTCAAAGAAGGAGTAATGTAAAATATTTCCATGTCAAGAATTCAAGAACTATGCCCAGGGCTCTGCCTTGCTTTACTTTTACCCATCTGATCCTCTCATTTCTTTCTGAAACTGTCTGCTTCAGAGGCACAGCTTGGAATCCCATTTTCTGTTATTTATTTATTTATTTTAAATAAAAGCCTTTCTTTGTTGGAATTGCCTGAAAATGAGTGTTGTGAAAATCAATCTTAATAACTTATCTCCTCTCTGCTCTTGAGCAAATATACTCTGCCTTTTGAGAGCTACTTGAGAGCTCAACACAATTTACCCTCTAGCCCTTCCATTTTAGCACTGTTCTTGGCACCCAGTAGGTGTTTTGTAAATATTTGTTGGTTACATGACTCTCAACGACCTTGCTTTCCCTGTTTTTGAGAACCATAAGGGATCTATTTGGAGAGATTCAGGCCAGCACCTATGCACGTGCAGGCACATATGTGTGCATGTCCACATACCTACACACACAAAAACACAGGCACTCTTGTCTGCATCAGCTTGGAATGATATGTCCTGGCTTTCGAACCATAGACTATGAGTACCTCCAAATGTTGACCTTGAGGTCTATAAGTCATAATAAATTAAAAATGTTTTTGGTGATGTTTTGTTTTGGTCAGTAAGCAGGCTCTTAGATAATGAAAAAGGCAGTCTTCCTGTTGCAGCCCACATGAACAAGTCACAGGCATCCATGTCTGTGAACACGCACATCTCCAGGTGATACGAGCCAAGGCTGCATTCGCCATCCTTCTTTTTTTTTTTTTTTTTCCTTCCATCATGGTTCTTGCTAGGAGAGTTCTTGGATGCAAGGAGACCTAACGTTGATTGAATCCCCTGGAAGGTAAATTTACCACCATTTCCTGTGTTCCCACTGTATTCTGTACTTATTCTGTGTGATGAGCCTGGCACATAGTAGGTGGCAGTCAACGTTTGTCGAATGAATAATGTACATTTGGACTGATGTAAAAGTCTAGCGTTTGCCAGTAAAGAACCACAAAACATTCTTGGGTTCATTAGTTGGAGCCATTATTATACCTGCTTTGCAATAGCAGACATCACTACAGGTTTGCCCTCGTGAGCCCAAACCCATGGCCAAATGTGGAGCCAATACTCCCCAAACCCCCAACTCCTGCTTATTGTCAAAAACACCACACATTGTAGCAATCATATCCAAAACTTTACGGCATCCATAAATTGAAAACTACTGCCTCTGACAGTTATGGGCCTGTGTCAACACCAGATCATGTTGACTCTCCTGGAATGTGTTTGCAAATGCACCACGCCAGCCTTGGGAGCTGTTGACATCAGAGGCTGTAAGTTAATTAGATGTGGCCCCAGAGCATTGTGGGTCTTGTCATCTAGGAGAATTTTTTTTGTTGTTGTTGTTAAATTCTTCTCTTCTTTGCTTCAGTCCTAGGGCAGGAGCTGTCTTGGCAGCCAGGTTTGGCAGACAAGAAAGGCAGTTTAGATGAGGAGTCCAAGTTGCCGGTCAACTGATGATGTCTGTGAGCTGCTTCCCTTTCTTCCCTTCGGCAGATTGCAGTAGGAATGGCTGGAGACAGCAGGAAATGGTGGTGGCTGTGAATTCTGCTGTGAAGAACTTGCGTGTTTTAAGCAGCCCACAGGGATCTGACTGTGCCAGTGCGACCACGGAAGATCATGTTGCTATGTTGTGACTCCATTCTAGTGGCAGTGCAAGCTGCAGCCTCCCTGGCCCATGTACCTGTGTGTGTTCCTGTGTGTGTATATGTGTGCATGTTTGTATGTACATGTGTGCACGTGTATACGTAATGGAGTTCCCTGAGAGGACTTTGCATGCATGTGTGCCTGTATGTCCATGTGTGGGCATAGGCCTGTGTGTGTGTGTGTGTGTGTGTGTGCATTTGAGTGCATGTTTGTGTATGTGCGTGTATGCGTCTATGTGTGTGCCTGTATATATGTGCGTGTGTGTGTATGGGAATTCCCTGAGAGGACTGTGTGTGTGTGCCTCTGTGTGAGTGTATGTGTGCGTAATGAAGTTTCTAACAGGACAACCAGGCTCTTGGGAAGCCTTCTTGCTGCCTTATTTTTCTTCTCTGCTTTAGTATTCTTGTCTCTCACAGGAAAAGAGAATCCCCTGCTAGTTAGAATATGCCTCAGAGTATATATCCAGTTTCTATTCTGTAGAAGTCAAAGAGGGAAGAGAGATCTGACCAGTTCTTATCAGGCTCTGAGGAAAATTTGCCTTGTGAAACCTTCAAGACTTGGGTCCCTTCTCCCATTGCCGGTGCCCTGGTGCAGGGCATTATCCTAAACTGACAGATCTGCACAAACACCCCATCTGACAAGAATCAGGCGGTGTGACTGAGAGAAGTGGGCATCTTGGGGAGTGGGAATGAGGCCAGGGAGGTCATGGAGAGCCCCGCAGACTTGTTTGCTCCAATTAACTTCCTTGCTTTCATCAATATTCACTGAGTTCCATGTGCCAAGCACTGAGCAAGACCAAGAAGGAGACAGATAAAAACCCATCTCTGCCTTCTAGTTTGTAGAAAGTTTACCTTCTAGTGGTGGAAGAGACACACATGTGAAGCCATATACGCACATACATACCGACATAGAAACATAGCTAACATAAGTTATAATGTTAGCCTGAGTGCCACAGGAGTTGAGAGGAAGGCAAGAAGGATCCCTGTGGGCTGAGATATTTAGAAAAGGCTCAGTAGTCAGGTGAAACTTGACTGAGATTAAGATAAGTGCAGCTCAGGTGGAGAGGGTATTCTAGGCCAGGGACTAATGGGGGTTAAGGCAAGGAAGTGGGGATGAGGAGGTATGTTCAGGTGATGGGGAGCAGGTTAGGAAATATGGTGAAGGGAGATAAGGCTGGAAGGATAGAATTTGAGATCCTGAGGGCAAGGATACCCCGGCACACCGTGACAGCAGTGTTGGAAACTAGTAAACATGCAATTTATATTTTTTGAATATTGTTGAAAGGTTAGCTGAGGCTAGAAATCGGAGGAGCTTAAATACCTTAGGGGGCCGGGGGTTGTTCAATGGTAGTCTTCCTTGCAGGAGACCTGGTTCAATTCCCAGCCAATGCACCTTATGCATAGCCATCATCCATCTGTCAGTGGAAGCTTGTGTGTTGCTGTGATGCTGAACAGGTTTCAGCGGGGCTTCTAGACTAAGATAGACTGGGAAGAAACACCTGGTGATCTATTTCCAAAAACCAGCCAATGAAAACCCTGTATCACAATAGTCCAATCCCGCTGTACATAGGGTTGCCACAAGTTGGGGGCCAACTCATTGGCAGCTAACAACAACAAAATACCTTAGACCATGTTCTTCAGATGTGTGGAGGACTTAGTGGGATTTGAGGTGGGGTGAGTAATTGGTAGGTGATATACAGGGTGATGGGAGAGGGAGGTGCTCTTAGGTAGGTGCCTAATTAAGAAATAAAGTGTGCTAGCCCAAGCACAAGATGATAAGGGGCTCAAACTAGGTTAGAGGGAGCTCAAAAAGGGGGAGCAGTGTTCAGTGACAGAGGCAGTGAGATTTTGGAGAATAGGCTCACACAATCCAAGTAGGAGAAATCTCAAGAGACTGTCTAAGCAGTCTTCTCTACCTTTAAAGGTGCCTGAATGGTCATGCCTTCTGGGGAGGGGGCAGATCTCTCCCTGTCTTGATGCTACTGCTGTTTAGGAATGAAAATTTCACTGTTTGTGGGGCATTTCAGCGTTGTGTCACCATCCCCAAGTATATCCCACAGAAATGACTCCTGCTTTAATTTAAGCTCGTTTGTGACTTCATTCTTTCAGCAATTAACCAGCATGTGCTTTGTGCTCGGCCTTCTATTAGGCCCTGGAGATTAACCAGTAAACCAGACCTCATGCCTGCCCTCAAAGAGCTTACGATCCAGTAGAGGACTGACATATAAACATTCATGTGCCCACTAAAGTTACAGTGAGGGCATCAAGAAGGATGGTCAGCCAGTTGAGATGTGCAGCCAGAAGTGTCTTAATGTGGGGGAGGTAACAATTGAGTTTTTGTCACCAAGTGGACAAAAGGGAGTCAGGGAGAGTACAATCAGGCACAGAAAGCAGAGTGTGCAAAAGCCTTAAGGTGGGAGACAACTGGGGTGGGCTCTGAAACAGGGGCTGTAAACGCCGTTGGGGTAGTGTGCCAGGGATACCAGAGTCAGCGGCTAATATGGCCCAAAATGCTATGTACATGATTTAAAACAATATGTGTACATTAAAGCAAGTAAGTCTATGATGAAGTAGAATGCACAAATATCAAAACTTATTCTAGAGCAAAAGACCTCAAAGAGATGGCAAGGTTTTTGCAGACTGCTTCCAGGTATGCCCAAAATCAGGCAGTGAGGGAAGATAGTTCTTTTACCCACTCTTCAATCAAATGGTTAATAGATACTGGTACCTGTGTTCACAAGAAACTCCATGTGAAAGCTGTGGGGAATGGAGAGACGAGCAAGATGGCTAGAGAAGGAAGCTGGAGACAGATCACAAGGGGCCCTAGGTGTGTATGCTAAGGCCTTCCTCTCCCGCTAAGAGGGAGAGATGTGATCAGACTTGGGTTTCTGAGAGATTCCTCTGGCTACATCAAAGGAGAGTATTGGAGGAGGGAGCAGGCTGGAGGCAGGGAGAATGTTTAGGAGACTCTGGCCCTGGGAGGGTGAAACAATGAGGTGTGAAGTGTTGTGTATAGATGAGAAATGTTCAAAGGAGAAAATGAAAGAATTTGGAACCCGATTTAATTTGAGGAAAAGAGGGAAGAAAACAGAGGCATTTGGTAACTTCCAGGTTTCTGGATTATAGATGATGTTTCTCTATTCAGGTTTTCATGGAAATGGGAAACAGCTCCAGGACACCCCTCTCAAGGTCCGCCCATTTGTAGACAGTAACCGGGTCCCTTCCTGTCCTTGACTTCCTTAACTCTTCCACTGTTTTTTTTATTCCTTTTTTTTAAAAAATTGTACTTCAGATGAAGGTTTACAGAGCAAGTTAGTTTCTCATTAAACAATTAATACATATATTGTTTTGTGACATTGGTTGCCAACCCCACAACATGATGACAACACTCTCCCCTTCTCGATCAAGTTCCCTGTTACCAGCTTTCCTGTCCCCTCCTGCCCTCTTGTCCTTGCCCCTATATTGGTGTGCCCATTTATTCTTGTTTTGTTTTATGGGCCTGTCTAATCTTTGGCTGAAGGGTGAACCTCAGGAATGACTTCAGTACTGAGTTAAAAGGGTGTCCGGGGGCCATACTGTCAGGGTTTCTCCAGTCTCTGGCAGACCAGTAAGTCTAGTCTTTTTTTCTGAGTTAGAATTTTGTTCTACATTTTTTTCCAGCTCTGTCTGGGACCCTCCATTGTGATCCCTTCAGAGCAGTCGGTGGTGGTAGCCAGGCACCATCTAGTTGTGCTGGAATCAGTCTAGTAGAGGCTGTGGTAGTTGGGGTCCATTTAGTCCTTTGGACTAATCTTTTCCTCGTGTCTTTAGTTTTCTTCATTCTCTGTTGCTCCAGATGGGGTGGGACCAGTGGAGTATTTTAGACAGCTGCTCACAAGCTTTTAAGACGCCAGACACTACCCACCAAAGTAGGATGTAGAACATTTTCTTTATAGACTACACTATGCCAGTAGAGCTAGATATTGCCAAGACCATGGTCCCCACAGCCCTCAGCCCAGTAATACGATCTCTCAGGGAGAATCTACATTTTAACAAGATTCCCTAGGTGATTCTTATGTATAACTTCCTGGGAACTTGTTAGCAATGCAAATTATCATCAGGGAACTTGTTGGTGAAAACATGGGAGTAAAGAGAAAGGGATTTTGTGGGCTTGGAGTGGTGTGTGCCCGTGGCTTTTGCCCACCCAGTGTCCATCTCTCTGTTGGTAGAGCTCTGGTTTGCCTCTGGAAACAAGCCCTCCCCTGTACTCTGGGAAGTCTGCATGAAACTGTCAATCAAATTAAGCCAATATGATTGACTTTGATTGGGTCACTTGATCCAAACATAGCCAGTCGGATTCTCCCAGGAATCTTGTCAGATTGATTCAGGGACAGCAAATGTTCTGAAAGGATTAGTCTATTATGAGCCCTAGGGGCTCGAGCGTTAGCACTTGACTACTAATAAAAAGGTCAGGTTTGTACCTACCAGTGACTCCGTGGGAGAAAAGACCTGGCGATGTGCTCAGGTAAAGATTACAGCCTAGGAAAGCCTATGGGGACGTTCTACTCCGTCCTGTAGGGTTTCTATGAGTTGGAATTAACTCAGAATTGACTCAGTGATACACAACAACAACAACAACATGTGCCCTGTGATCTAGATCCCAGAACTTTCTCCTCACCCAGCCCTTTCTAAGACTAAGGAATTCAGTCTTTTCCTTTGATTTTGTGAGCTACCCTATATTCTTTTTCAGTAATTCCTTTTTTTTCCCTACTTCTTTTACTTAAGTTAACCATGCTTGATTTCTCTTGCTTGCAACTAAGGAACTTTAGCTGATGCCTAGGGGGTGACTGGAAAGCCATGTATCCCAAAATGGTCTGTGTTGGGTCCACCCTGGGCTGCAGGAGAAGATCTGAGACCACAAAACCACTCCCTGCTGCCCCATTAAGGCCACGCTCCACGCAGACCCTCTGCCCATCTGTGGCAGGGAGTTAGGTATACACCCTGTACATCTAAACCATCTTCCCCTCCATCTCGGTCTTAGCTGACAACCTCAACGGGTATTGCTTCAGCTGCCCTGCCCAGCTGTCAGACTGTAACGATGAGGGATCTGTAAACCAGTGGACAGCAGAAGACCATCCGCAGGACCCTCCCCATCGAGGGTATGGAAAGGACAGCAGAGGCTCTGATTGCTAAAGACAAAGTGAAAATGGAGAGCCGTAAAGGGAGGCAACGACAGATGGAGGGGCCTCAGGTGAGCTTCGCCTACATGACATTAGCCTTCCCCACATTTTTTTAGAGGTGCCATTTCCCAGGTTCTGCTGCCAGAACTTTCTGAAATGCCGGTCCTGAATGCCAGGGCAAGCTGGAAAGCCAGCCAGCCTGGGCTGCAAGTGCCAAGGAGATCACAAATAGCCACTAGTAGCAGCTTGCCTGATATCTTGGTGCTTTTTCGATTCTGCCAAATTGATAGGGCCACCAAGGTAATCTTTCAGGCCCTGTGGCCCAGGTGGGGTACCCAGAGAGTTAGACTCAGCCTGGAGCCCTGATGCTGGCCTCAGCAATGGTTCCTTCTGGAGGCTTTAACGAATGGCCCTCCTTGTCACATTCAGGCTGGTCTGCAGCCACACAGGAACTTCAGCTCTCTCGGCGTCTCCAGCAGCCAGGAACAATTGCAGAACATCTGTCAGTACTTGGACCAGAGCTCACTTTTGTCTTTCTCTGTAATCCTTTGAGCTTTCTTTAAACAAGAAAGCTTTCCTCCTCCTTCCTCAACCCCCACCCTGCTTCTAAAATTCAGCTGTCAGAGAACATTAGTATACAAATATTTGTCTTATATTTCTACAAAGAGATATCAAAGGCAGCAATAAAAAGTAACAACAAAACAACTGCCTTGAGCAGGCACCCATTAACTATACCATATGCACACCTGGTCTAAAATATCAGGCAACTGATAGCCTCAAGTGTAAACTTACTTATCATTTATTAGGCACCTACTGTGTCTCAGGTATTGTGCTAGGTGCTATCCAGGAGCCCTTAAGGAGCTAGATTGTCTAGTGGGGGACAAAAAGAAGGTCATAAATAACTGGAACTCAAGGTCTAAAGCCCAGCTCAGGTTCAACTCAGAACATGGCAGTTGTGGTGGGGAAGAGCTGATTGTAAATCCCTTGTCCTTTATAATGAGATGTGCTATGCCATCAGGAGAACATCTCTGCCACTCTTGGGAACTTATCACGCACCCCCTTGGATCATCCACCCTCCTTGTAGGTATGTGCATTTCTTTGCAACTACAGAGGTGGGCAGGGAGAGAGCCATTCACCTTTGACTTCATCCCTCAAGAAGTACACACTGATTGATAGGCAGGTTGGCTCATGCAAACTCAGAGGTTTTCAGGAGTCCTCTCTAGGGCTCCTCATGGGTTATGAAGTTCATGGAATGGCACAGTCAACTGTCACTTCCTTCAGTTGGTGGGCTTCCCTAATCCCTGCTCTGGCCAGCTTTGCTAAAGCATATCTGCAGAAGACAAAAAAAAAAAGAAAAAAAAAATGAAACCACAAGCCTGGTCTAGTCTTGTTTTATATTCTGCCTTCCATTAGAGCAGTCAGTCTATCTTCTCCTCACTTGATACACATACATTATTATAAGACTGATCACTATCAGCAGTGAGAGTATGTTAACCTAAGTTAGGCATCCCCTTCTGAAGAAAAAAGCAAAAATATGGAAACCAACATTAATATTAATATCTGTCATTGGGCAATTCTATGCTCTGTTTAGTTTAATTCTCACAACAATCCTGTATAGTAGGTATTGTTGTCCCCATTTTGTTGACTGTGAAATTGAGGCTCAGAGAAGTTAAGTAACTTGATCAAAAGTTTAAACGTATTGAATGAAGGAGTTGGAATATGAATTTTTTTCTCAACTATGCTACACTAGTGGAAAGGTGAGATGTTCTAAAATCAGCATTCCCACAGATCTCAGCTGGATGGGGGAAGAACCTTCCAGATACCAGCCCCTCTCTCCACTCAGGGCCTTTGGAAAGGGTAAATTCTTCTTCTCTGTGTGGCACTGAGTGGTGGAAATGGGGAGCTTGGGAAATCTCCAGAGTGAGTGGCACAAGGCACATGCCTGCTGGGAACAAATCTGCATGTTCTTCTGCAGGGCCCGTGAGATGTCATCACAGGGACTGTGGGGGGAGCAAGACAAGAGTCGGGAGCTTACTTGTGAGACAAGTGACGATGAGGGCATTATAAAGTCAGCAGCAGCATGGGCTTCCTGGCCCAAGTCTCCTGAGGCAGGTTGGGACTCCCCAGGTGTTTCCGTGGCTTCTTTCATCCTATAAGTAAGGGACTAGCTTAAGGTCAGTGTCATGGATTTAATTGTATGCCCCAAAAATATGTGTCAACTTGGTTAGGCCATGATTCCTAGTATTGTGTAGTTGTCTTCCATTTTGTGATTGTAATTTTATGTTAAAGAGGATTAGGGTGGGATTGTAACACCCTTACTAAGGTCACGTCCCTGATCCAATGTAAAGGGAGTTTCCCTGGGGTGTCACTGCACCACCTTTTATCTTACAAGAGATAAAAGGAAAGGGAAGCAAGAAGAGAATTGGGGACCTCATACCACCAAGAAAGAAGCACCCAGAACAGAGTGCGTCCTTTGGACCTGGGGTTCCTGTGCACAGAAACTCCTAGTCCAGGGGCAGATAGATGAGAAGGACCTTCCTCCAGAGCGACAGAGACAGAAGGCCTTCCCTTGGAGCTGACACCCTGAATTTGGACTTCTAGCCTACTAGACTGTGAGGAAATAAATTTCTCTTTGTTAAAGCCATCCACTTGTGGTATTTCTGTTACAGCAGCACTAGATGACTAAGACAGTCAGCCACCCCCTAGGTTAGCACTCCCTCCAGCTGTCCTCCACTCCTGTAAAATCCAGGTGGAAGGCCTGGAGTAGACCCACACCCTGGCGTTCAAGGCCAACAGCTCTGTCCATAGCCAGTAATGTGGTCAAACATTATTTCTTCACACTGACCAGTTTGGAATCTCAGATCCTTTAACCAATATCCCGCTGAAGTTGATCTTTGTTCTAGCTGTTCAGAAAGTGTTTGCTAAGGTAATTAATAGGAATCTGAGTTAAAGGCTTTAGAATATTTGTTGTTGATGTACAGCATATGAATTAACAGCATATCAGTCTTGCTTTTTCCTTAATTAAGGCAGATCTGGCAGGAACTTGAAAAAATGTTTTTAGTCTTATTAAGAATCTGTGTATAGAATTATCTTGTAACTCAGACCCATTTCAAATGAGTTAGTGAGATTTTAGAGGTGTGAATGGAGGTTGTCAAAGAAATGCTGAACCTGTTCCAACTCCCTCTCCCAGCCCTGTTTGTTTGGAATGTCTCAATGAGGAATGGGGTGGAGGTTAGTACCCACCAATACTCCTGTGCTCCTCACTTGACTGATGAGGGGAAGGGGACTTTCAAAAGCCAGAAGGGAGAACTGATTGGGAAATAAGAGTGGGGCCCATGGGTATTTTACAGGTAGATGAGCATCTCAGGGCCATATCAAGGTATAATATAAATATATCTTATTCATTTATTCATTCACAATTCATTCATTGTGTCATTCAAAACCATTTAATAATACATTTATAGCATGACGTAGTGGATATACCAAAGTACAAAAGGGCATCTGTAATACGAACTCTTTTTTTTTTTTTTAAAGGATATATACATATTCTATATATATGCTTAGGTAGACATGGAAACACATCTGGCAGGATACTTAAGAAATTGTCAACAATAGTTCTCTCTGGGAAGGGAGTAAAATGGGTGACAGTTCAGGAAGGAGACATTTACTAGTCATTTTATACCCTTATGTACTCTTAGTTACGTATCCTTAAATCTTTGGTGCCTGATACCACTTGTCTCTTCCTAACAGTGTCACTAGTTTGCATGATGGAATTAAATGTAGCAATTTTTAATGGTGTTCTACAAAGAGCACTGTAAATTCTGGGTCCTCTACTAGGGGAACACGTTTGAACATCATTGCATTAGCTGGACCAGGCAGGCCAGGTGTGCTTATGGTATCTGAAAATCAAAAAACAGGGACAAACAAAAATATATTAACAGTTGTGTTGCCTTATTAATGGTAAGCAGCCTTAAAAACTACACATTCTGGACTGCTAGTGTTCCTAGAAACCTCCTTTCCTATCTAGATAATCTATGGCAGCCAACTTCCTAGCTAGAGGCATATGGAGTCTGGTCCTCTCCACCCTCCCCATGCTGTCTCTGTCCTGCAACAAAAAAGACCCCACGGGACAAGGTGGGACATGCTAGGTTTCCTCATACTCGGAGTAGTGTGCAGTTCCCTTAGCTTTGTTTATAAGTTTGTATTAGATTTAATCCCAGGGACCTTGACCCTGGGGACCTCAACCCAGAAGAAACCGATCATTTTCAGGACAAATTTTATATACTCAAACTTTCCCATGGTCTCCACAATAGTGCCTTCCTCCTAGGTGCCCCTTCACTTCCTCCCTCATCATAGTGAAGTGTGTGTCCAGCCAAGGTAATTACAGGGTCGGGTAGGAGTTTAGCAACTTGAAGACAAGTGCGAAATCACTAGGATGCACCCATACAGGGCGGTCATATTAGTCATTAGACACTGGGGACACAAACAGAGGCTGGTGAGCTCTGGAGCAGGCCTGTTTAAATCCAGGCTCTACCAGCTACATGACCTTATTTACTTACTTATTTAACCTCTCTGAGTCTTGCTTCTTCATCTGTAAAATGGGAATAAAATGTCTGTCTCGCAAGGTTATTGTGAAGATTTGAAGTAATACATAAATCCATAGTGATATGATTATTTTTTAATCCTTCATTCATCCATCAAACATTACCTATTTATTATACATAAACAACATTACCTATTTACTATGCATGAAGCAGTGTGCTGGGTACCAAGAGAGGTTTCAAATATTAATAAAGAATAGATGTTGCCCCATAGGGACTCAAGTCTAGGAGAGGACATGAAAAAGTCCATTATACATGAGATCAGGGTGATAAATGCAATAATATATACCAAGTTCAGTGGTGTTACAAACATGAGAGTGATCAAAAATTCAGAAATTACTGTTACAGGTAATGTCTTGATAACTTAGAGTATTTTCTTCTAAAGAGCTGTTGATCATATACTTCACTCACTCATTTATTAAACAATTGTAGATAACTCCTATGTGCCAGAAAATTAAGAGACGGTCCCTGTCTTAGTTATCTAGTGCTACTATGACAGAAATACCACAGATGGGTGGCTTCAAGAAACAGAAATTTATTTTCTCACCGTTTAGGAGGCTAGAAGTCCAAATTCAGGGTACTGGCTTTAGGGGAAGGCTTTCTCACTTTGTGGGCTCTGGAGGAAGATTCTTGTCTCTTCAGCTTCCTGGTTTCCTGGTTCCTTAGAAATGTCCATGTGGCTTGGCATCTATCTTTCCCATCTTGGCTTGCTTAATCTGCTCGTTTTATATCTTGTAAGAGACTGATTCAAGACACACACTTCACTAATCCCACCTCATTAACATAACAAAGACAACCCATTCCCAAATGGGATTATAACCACAGGCATAACCAAACCAAAACCAAACCAACTGCTGTCGAGTCGATTCTGACTTATAGTGACCCTAGGACAGAATAGAGCTGCCCCGTAGGGTTTCCAATGCTGTAACTCTTTACGGAAGCATCTGGCCACATCTTTCTCCCATGGAGTGGCCGGTGGGTTCGAACTGCTGACCTTTTGGTTAGCAGCCAAGCGCTTTAACCACTGTACCACCAGGGCTCCTACCATAGGCATAGAGCTTAGAATTCACCACACATATTTTCAGGGAACACAATTCAATCCATAACAGTCCCTGTCCCTTTTCTCCATCCCCACTGCCTCTGCCTTGGTTTGTATTAGAATTACCTGTAGGCTGGTGACCTGCAGCAGCCCCCTAACTGGCCTTTTACCTCCAGATTTGCCCACAACCCAATCCATTTGTTTGTTAATTACTTTTTGATGCTAGCAACGTTCCCTCACATCTGTACAATGCTCCACCCATTTACAAACTATTTTCTCAAATGTCATCTAAGTTGGTCTTCACTACAACCAAATGAGATGTGAGAAGGACAGAAGTTAGTATACTTATTTTAAAGGAAAATGAGTGCCTCAGAGGTTAAGTGACTTGTTCAAGGTCCACCAGTTAATTAGTGGTCCCCAAACTGAAACTCACGCCTTAAGAGTCCAAGCCCATCACTTTCCTGTCCATGCCTCCAAATAAGGGCATTGGACTTTTAAGCAGTATTATTGCTTCTTGTTCCTCAACATTGTTGACAATTTCATTAGTTCTCAGAGCTCCTGAGAAACATCTGTTTGACTAGAGATTTTTGACACTGCAAGTCACTCTTGCCAAACCTGAGATTAATTAGGGAGTGTAACTCAAGTCGTCTCCAGTGCCAGAGGCCCCTTGGGTCAAGCTCCTATCATTGGCACAGGGGTAGTGGGGCACTTTTTACAGCCAGAGGGAGGTTCTGGATGAAACACCTAGCAGACGGCATTTTTCCTTGCTCATGTGCTGAGAGGACGGCCTGTTAGGAACATGACTAGGTTCTAGGGACACAAGAGTGTGATAGGAAGAGCTCTGGGCTCAGGAAGGCTCCTGAGCAGTGTCTGGATTCCTTCTTGTCCCAATGTTAGAGTGATTGTCTTCTAAGTAGCACTTGCTTCTGCTTCATTAATTCAATTCAAACACTCAGATAGGCCTGGGAGGATATCGTAAGATCATGATTTTTCTTTGTTTCTTCAGGGACAGCTAGAAAGACTGTAGACCTCTCAGAAGACTTGTGATAGGCATGGGTCCCACTTACAACCTGACGCTGGAAGGATAGAAATGGCTCAAGGAGGTATCCAGATAGATGAACTGGAGCTAGCACTTCCTGTGGCTCTTGATTTTTAAAAAGTGAATAGTCAAAGCCAAGAAGTTTCTGCCTGGCCCAGTGGTTTCCAAGAAAAATGACAGACTTCATGGGTCAGGACAAGAATGTGGTTCATAACTGCAGGGAAATGGCATAAGTCATGAGTAATGGGTTCTAGCACATTGTCCCAAAAAACTAGTGGACCAGCCACACTTGAGTTTAGTGGCTGTCAGTGCCACTGAACTCTTTTATCAGAGACAAGATCAGATGATCCATCTTGAAATGAAGACCTACCCTAGTTCACCAATCCATGAGGCAAGTTATCATAAAATCTCAGGGAAGGAGTCTGTTCAGTCCAGTTTGGATGATCTGTCTACCCTTTTATACAAGTGTATGAGGTACTATGATTGAGCCAAACTTTGTCACATGTTCCCAGACCTGTGGCCAGAAGAGTTGGATTCCTCCCAGGAGAAGGGGTGTGTTTTGGAGGAAGGGTGTTGAGCAGATAATTATAATGGATGTCTACTGCATAGGAGAAGCTGTCATAGCTGCATATCACTTACTGTGTGTCCCCTAATCCCGAGGGTCACAGTCCTTCAGTTAGCCTTAGAGGCATTTTCACCTTGCAGCCATTCCCCTGGTCTGGTACATGATCCAGTTATTTCATCCTCATACATCTCAGCTTCGTTTTTGCATAGGGCGGCTTTAGACTCCCTCCTAAAAATCAGTTGTTGTTGTTAGGTGCCATCGAGTTGGTTCCGACTCATAATGACCCTGTAGGACAGAGTAGAGCTGCCCCATAGAGTTTCCAAGAAGCAGCTGGTGGATTTGAACTGCCAACCTTTTGGTTAGCAGCCGAGCTTTTAACCACTATGCCACCAGGGCTCCTAAAAAATCAGTTACTCCCATAAAAAGAACTGGGGACTAATGTGTGCAAAGGAATATTCAGGCACTGAAAGATGTTGGATTTGTAATAGGGATGTTTTTAGTTAATCATCCTCACATCTCAGATGAGGACAGGGCAAAGAGCCACTGAGGGCATGTCAGCACAGGCCTGCTTACATGGGTTTCAGTTAACAAAAAGCACTGTTATGTGAACAGCCAGAGCCAGGACTAATCCCCCACCCCTGCCCCAACCCCGTCAGTGAGCATACCGCTCCGAGTTAAGTGTTTCTGGGTGTGAGGGTTCGCAAGGTCATAATTGAGAACTGCTGTGCTCTTCAGCCACTTACTCAGGTTGCGTTCCAGAGATAAGTGTGTCTGTGTGTGAACCTGCAGTTAGGCCTCGGTAGGGCATTACTGGAGATTAGTTCTGTGTCTAGGCAAAGCCAAAACCTTAGAGGAAGAGGTGAATAACTCAGATTGGTTTCTGGGTTGACTACATTAAATAAAATCCAAAACCTACAGATGTGGAAACATCTGCTCCATGAGCCAGAGTTCTCTCTTATCACTTGACTCTGAGGTGGGACAGAGGAGATGAAGCCTGCTCAGAGCTGTTACTACCTGAGTCTCATGCAAAAGTGCAGGGACATTTCAGCCTTTTAAATTTGATCTTGTGAAGGGGTTCCTGGGCCAGGCTACAGGCCGAGTGGAAGTGAGGTCAATGCAAATTATGGAACTAACACAAGGTCAGGGGTGAAGGCGTCCTAGCTCTGAGTTGCCTGCCCCTTGGGACTGGACCCGTTAGAACTGATGTTTATTCTTCTTTCTAGGTCACACCTTCCTTTCTGGGCCACACTGCATCCACCACCAAACTGCTTAGCATCATCATGTGGCTCTAGATGTCTTTTTTTTTTATAGAGGGATTCATATTCATGAACTATGTTTGTTGAAGAAATGTCCAGCTTCCCTCCCCCACCCCCCATACTAAGAAATGATTGTAACTTTTCTCACCTGCTACTACATTGGTCAGAAATACTTCACAGTACTTGAATTACCCTCTCCAGATCTCCATAGCTGTAAGTTCCAGATGGTCAGCCATGCCAGATTCTGTATAAGTCATTTATAAAAAATCCACAGAAGTCATGATGCCTTGGTCTTTGCTCAGACTTTGTTATAATCAGACATCACATTCTCTTCAGTCACTCAGGTCTGACCAGTGTCTTTTTATCATCTATGACTTTTCTTTTTCATTTTCATTTATTTCCAGACTTCCAGCTCCATATGTTTGTTTGATAATTGAGCCTATGATGGATTGTATTATTGTTAAAAATATTTGCTTTTCCTCCCTTGTGGTAAATTATACTTTTCCACCCTATTGATGTCAGGCTTGGCATATGATTTGCTTTGGCCAATGAAATGTGAGAAGTGACACCTGAGCAGAAGCTTGAGAGGCATTGTGTGGCTTCATCATGTTCTCTTTTTCCTTCGTCAGACCTTCAGTTCCCCATACAAGGGCTGCTCCATTAGCCTGTCCTGGAGTGCAGACCAAGCACAACATCACCACAGCTTCTCTGAAGTAACATGCAGCCTGAGCAAGAAATAAAGCTTTGTTGTTAAAAGTCAGTGAAGTATGTGGGACTTTTTTTTTTTTTTTTTTTTACACTGCAGAATAACTTAGCCTAACTTGATTAGTAAAGGGCCCATAAAGTATAGCAGGTAGACTGTGGAAACATTTCATTTCTTAAAAAAGAAAGAAAGAAAAACTGTCAACATCCTTATATTATTTACCTCAGGTGAAGGTTCAGGAATTCCAAAACTTGTATATGAAACTATAGGCATTTGTTTCCTTGTATTTATTGGCCACCATTCCAGCTCAGATGGAATTTGTTGGATCTCAGTAAAAACAAAAGCTATCATTTAGTCAGAGCCTGAATGCCAGGTATTGAGATCTGGGATTTACACACTCCTCACATATCAGCCCTTCAAGGTATATAAAATCACCACCATTTTCCAGATGAGATAACTGGAATCCAAAGAGATCAGATAACTTGTTCAAGGTCTTAGAGACGGTAAGTGGAAAACCAGAAAACCAGATCTCAGCCAGTTCTGTCTGGATATTTTCACCATGCCATACAGTGGAAGAAAGAAGAAGTGGTTCTCCTGCCAAGATTAAGTATTTTGGGATGAAGAAACAATGTAGATTCCTTGTTTTGGGGAATCCAAGATTCTCAATTCTCTTTCTAGGTGTGTTAGCACTGGAATCTGCAGAAAGGAAAATTGATAAACGGGAAAGAAATGGGCTCCAGGACACCCTGGTAGGCTCTGTGGTTTAATCATAAATGCACAGATCACTTCTGCTGCCCAAAGAAATGCTGTGAAGGTAAGGCTTGGTGGGTACGTGAGTTACTGTTTCTACTGCTTATTGTGGTCTTTGGACAGCCGCTGTGCCCTTCTTTTCTTTTAGCATAGATAGCTAGGCTTAGAACTTGGAAAGATATTTAGTCAGGTCTTACATTTGTGAAACAAATTAAAATTTCATAAAGCCCCAACCCCAAATTCCAGATTTTGCATTTTACTGAGGCTGGTCCTCATGGTGGTCCCTCATTCTGCCAGAGGAAATAGAAACCTGAGAACAAATGGTATGTTGGTCAAACAGTTCTGGCCACCTCAGCTTTTTGAGCCTTCTTATGAGACTCATGTCATTTTGCATTTTATTAAGCAGCAAAATCTTCCATGGTCAGTGGGGATAGATGAGGGGTCCTGCATGGACTTCACAGTGCCCAGCCCAAGCTTTGGATTTTTCTTGCCCCTGAGAGGCACTGTGACATGGAGGGAAGGATGTGAGATTTAGTTCAGGTGACTATGGCTTAAAACCTGGACTCGGAGCTTACTAGCTCTATGACCTGGAGCAAATTCGTAACTTCTGTGGACCTCTGTTTCCTCACCTGTACCTGCCTCATAAGGTGTCATGAAGAATAGAAATTATACGTGTCAGGCTCCTGGCCCACAGTTCTTGGCACACAGTGGGCACTTTAAGTCCGCGGATGCTTTGCAGATGAGTCACAAATAAACCTATAGTAGGATGGGAGTTGGTAGGCTGATTGTTGATTCTTGCATTTTGGTTGGAGACCAAACTTCTTGCTCTGATTTAGTAGCATGCGTGCACTATCTCTGATGTAGAAAGCCTTGGCTTCTAGGGACGTTTCTGTAGAGGGGTTACAATACTGGTGCAAAGTGACATCATCAGTATTGGAGTATTTATTTTGGGTAAATAACTTTGTGGAAGTTATTTTATTAAGTAGTGCTTAATTCATAAAAAAGTTTTAAATTCCCAGTTTAAGTAAATATTTAATATATTTCATATATAAAAATTATTAACTTATTAAAATATCAAGTAAAAACATAAATTTTTTTAACTTGCTGATTTTCTTTATTGTGCTTTTTTATTTTATTTTTTTATTGTGCAAGTTTACAGTTCAAGTTAGTTTCTCATACAAAAATTTACACACACATTGTTATGTGACCCTAATTGCTCTCTCTATAATGTGACAGCACACTCCTCCTTTCCACTCCGGATTTCCCGAGTCCATTCAACAAGCTGCTCTCCCTTTCTGCCTTCTCATCTCGCCTCCAGACAGGACCTGCCCATTTAGTCTCATGTATCTACTTGAACTAAGGAGCACACTCTTCACGAGTATCATTTTATGTCTTATAGTCCAGTCTAATCTTTATCTGAAGAGTTGGCTTTGGGAACGGTTTCAGTTCTGGGTTAACAGAGAGTCTGGGGGGCATGCTTTCCAGGGTTCCTCCAGTCTCAGTCAGACCATTAAGTCTGGTCTTTTTACTAGGATTTGAGTTCTGCACCCCACTTTTCTCCTGCTGCATCAGGGACTTTCTGTTGTGTTCCTTGTCAGGGCAGTCATTGGTGGTAGTCGGACACCATCTAGTTCTTCTGGTCTCAGGCTCATGAAGTCTCTGATTTATGTGGCCCTTTCTGTCTCTTGGGCTAATATTTTCCTTGTGTCTCTGGTGTTCTTCATTCTCCTTTGCTCCAGGTGGGTTGGGACAAATTGATACATCTTAGATGGCCACTCACTAGCTTTTAAGACCCCAGATGCTACTCACCAAAGTAAGATGCAGAACATTTTCTTAATAAACATTGTTATGCCAATTGACCTAGATGTCCCATGAAACCATGGTCCCCAGATCCCAGCCCCTGCTACTGTGTCCCTCAAAGTGTTTGGTTGTATTCAGGAAACTTCTTAGCTTTTGGTTAATCCAGTTGCGCTGAGTTCCCCTGTATTGTGTGTTGTCTTTCCCTTCACCTAAAATGATCTTGTCTACTATCTAGTTAGTGAATACCCCTCTCCCTCCCTCCCCACCCTCATAACCAACAAAGAATGTTTTCTTCTGTGTATAAACCTTTCCCTGAGTTCTTATAATAGAGGTCTCATACAATATTTGTCCTTTAATGACTGACTAATTTCACTCAGCATAATGCCATCCAGATTCATCTATGTTATGGGATGTTTTGTGGATTCATTATTGTTTTTTATCGTTACATAGTATTAAAAACATAAATTCTTGAAGGTATAAAGGACAAGCATATATCATCATTCTGATATTAAATGTCAGCTGCTTCTGGCTCTGCTGTTTTACGTCCCTTCAGTTCCTTCCCCTACCTCATGTCCCACATGCCCTTGGAACTCCTACATCCTTTGAGGTCACTGGCCCAGCCGGACCATGTTTGGCTCTCTTGAGTGGTGCTCTCAGAATCATCATATCTGTACTGCTTCTGGCTCTAGCCAACCACTTCCACTTGTAACAGGGTGATTTCTCTTCCACTGACCAAGATGGATGAGCCTACCTGGGGTCTGCTCCTCCCCTTCTCCAGCAGAAAGATCTGACTCTTCCCAGCAAATCCAAGTAAGCATTGGGGTTTTGGGTGGGGCTGGGAGAGCAGAGGAGTTACAAGAATTGAGTAGTAAAGAGGCGCTGAGAGGACTTGTGGTGAGGGTATCAGTGATGGGTAGAGGAGATAGGTAGGGGACAGGTGAGGTTGGGATTAGAGAGACTCAAGTTGACTGATGTCCAAAAAACATTATTATGCCAAAGAAAATATCAGTATTTCCGTACATAAAAATAGCTTGTTATACTAAACATTGGAAAACTGAAAACAAGTATTGCAATCACTAGATAGGTCTTTCATGATTATTATTTTTTTATTTTATTTTGGTTATTAAGAATATACACAGCAGAACATATACCAGTTCAACATAATTATTATTTTTTTAATGCTATATACAGTAGGATAAGCTCTCAAGGCTTAATCCAACCATGGTTGCTATGTACTTCCCCTTGCAGTCCAAGGCAAGCACTCCTGATCAGACTCCAGCAGGGAATGAGATAAGCTAATTGTGGAAAGGGAATATAGGGAGGGAGAAAAAGAGGGGGCAGTGTAGGGAAAGATGTGGCTCTAGAGAACCTAGCCCAGAACTGAAGGTGGCTGAGCTGGCCATTACAATATGCAGACTTCCCTCAGTGCTGTGTCTGGCAGCCCTCTTGGGCCAGCACAGAAGGCAAATCTAGTTGAAGCGGGAGCAGGGAACTTTTACGATGCCTGAACATTTCCCCAAGGCAGATGTTTTTGCTTCTTGACAGCTCATTCCTGGAGGGAACGGCAGAGAGATGGACTTGCTGTCATTTGGAATGACTCTTTGTCCCTGTGGTAAAGTTGGCCCAGCCAGGACTGGTAATGCATTGACGTGGTTCCCTAGTTTGGTTCGTGTCCTATAAGTTGAAAACCTCCTTTCTCTGAGCATGTTTCTCTTTAATTATTGTGCTTTCCAGGGACCCAGCCTTCAGCTTTACCCTCGTACAAAACAATTTGGGTACAGGCCACAAAGAGGACTCCAGCAGCGTATATAGGGACACCAAAGGCTTGAAATCGATGTTTTCTTTCCCATTACTGCTATTCTCACACATGCCTGTGACATGAATTTGAAATGCCTTATTCATATGAAGACTCCACGTGGTTTCAAGCCACCCCAACAATGAGTAAAAAACATTGAAGCCATCCCTTTCAGTGCAAGGGACAGAACTACACTAAGCTACCCTGCAATTAGCTTTGTATGTTTTTTATCACAACACAGTCCGCCATACATGAGAACACGATGAAATGCCATTCCAGCTGACTCTGCGTGAGTATGTGCGTTTAGGCACTTATTTAAAACAACCTCAGGCCAACGTGCCTTTATCAAAGCACATGGATATCATTACTGCCCTTGAATTTGGGGTTGGAAGGAAATACAGCAGTTAACCACCTGAAATCTCAGTAGACAAAAGGAGAACACCATAAAGTTTTATAACAGTGGGGAAGACCATTGCAAAACGTAGGGTCCATTAAAAAAAAATCAGGAACTAAGTTATGTTATGTACCCAAGTAGTTTGTCGCAGAGTTGATTAGTTGAGCTTAGTTATTACCTGTTCCTAGATGATTCCACTTTCACTAAGAAATGGAATAAGAATTAGAAAAACACCAGTTGGTATATCCTTGATGCCAATTCCATTGTATTCAGACAAGGCAAACAGAACTGCTTCCAAGCTTTCAATATATAAAAACAACACACTATAGTATTATTAATATTTTGAATTAGTGTTGCTAGCCATTTGCCAGCAACAAAAATGACCATCATTAAGATGTCTGTCTAATACTCACCCCCCCCCCAATTAGGTGTACCACCAGATACATTTTAGTACAGCAAATCTGATGCAAGTCCTGGAAAGATTAAAGCGCCTTGACCTTTAGTTCCTTAGTATCTCCGGAAAACAAGTTGAGATCTAGAAGTCCTGAATGAAATGGAATGCTTTGGGAGACAGTTTGGTTTGGCTTAAATTAAAGCTTGCTCTCTTGAGGGCTCTGGAAACCACAAACAAAGCCTTCTCTTCTGTGTTCAGCTACTGTATTCAATGTACTGAATAATTCTTGATGTTCCTAGGGTTTCCTAAATGGCCTAGAAATAAAGCTAACGTGAGAGGGCAATATATTTCATTTAACTGACTTAACAGCATACCCAAAGTTATTTCTTTTCAAATAGCTCATGAAAGGCCTTGGTCAGAATTTTGGTGGCAAAAGAAATACTTAAACATGAATCCATCAGCTGCCCCTTAAGTCTCCAGACCCTGAGCACATTAAGATGAAACACCACCCTGGATGCTATAAATTTACAGGTCTGTATTTCTTCTCCAAAAATAAAAAGAACAAAGTTGCTTCTTATCCCTGCCTCCAACCACTGGAGGAAAATTCAGTAGAAACAACACTCTTTTTCAGCCAGAAATACCTGATGTCATATATTTTGTTTAATAAAGACTGAGTAGGCTGTACACTAAGCCAATTTAAAAATGCGATCTGTAACTCACAGTCTTAATTACATGGAGAAAAAGTGAATGGGTTCATTAATGCTGTGAATAGGAGCAGTGACCTACCTGCCAAGTGGCAAGGTGGAAATAATTAATCTGGTCAATTAAAAGGAAACAGATAATTTAAAATGCAAAGGCTTCCAGGTGGTGCACTGCGTTCGGCTATCTGGATTTGCAAATTTTTATTGTCAATTCTGATCTTCTCAATGTTTTCTTCCATTCTTCTTTCCCTCCTTCCCTCCCTCCTTCCTTCCTTCCTTCCCTTTCTCTCTTCTCTGGTTCTCTCTCACACTCTTTTCTTTTTTTATTTATTTATTTTATTGTACTTCAGGTGAAGGCTTACAGAACAAATAGTTTCTCATGAAACAGAAGTACACATGTTGTTTTATAACATTGGTTAACAACCCCACAACAAATCAACCCTCTAACTTCTCAACCTCTTTTTTTTTTTT
>NW_004443973.1:6621614-6650737 GCF_000243295.1 Trichechus manatus latirostris | reverse complement strand
TCTACATCCTTCTCCAGCTCTGTCCAGAACCCTCTGTTGTGATCTGGTCAGAGCAGTCAGTGGTGGTAGCCGGGCACCATCTAGCTGTACTGGACTCAGTCCAGTGGAGGCCTTGGTAGCTGTCACACTCTTTTCTTTTGCCATGACTCAAATCTAATAGAAAATTTTTTCTAAGCTATAAATCACGACCTGTTTCTTCATGTCTTATGTTCTAAAATACTTAGTTATTCTAACCTGTATTCTAGCAATGCTCCGAGGGGTTATCAAGCCCCCCGTTCCACATCCAGGATTCCTTTCTCTCTTTGTGGGGGTCTGTTATATCTTACTTTCTCTTCAAAGTTGTTTGCCTTTTTCTGGGGTTTTAATACAATTTTAAAAATGCTGGAGTCTGAGCCACACTGTCTGGGTTATCTAATCCCATTTATGATCCTGTAACCTTGAAGCTTGCCACAGCCTAGCTGTCAGCACCAGACTCTAAATACGTACAGCATAGTGTATTTGCTCCATGGAACCGGAAATTAGTCAAACGGTTAGTTTCTACAAATGTTCATAATTCCTCTTGACGTTTACAAGCAAGTAGCAGGTCTTAGACATAGGGTGATCTCAAGACACCTAAGGGAGCAGTGAGTGGTTATTTGCAATGACGCGTGGGTGCAGATATTTGTACTGAACTGTCCCGCACCCTGGGCGGTCACTGCGGAAAACCTGCACATCCAGCCACCCAGCGCCTGCCGGTTCCCTTTGTGCGCCGCAGATAGGTGGAAAAGAGAAAGTGTTACTGGCTCACTCCTTTTCTGCTGCTGGTCCAAGCTCAGTCCCAGGACACATACTAGTATCATTTTTTCATTTTAACCACAGCAAAGCTTAAAAAACAAAACAAAACAAAAAGCAGCAGCCGAGGTTTTTAATCTGTTAAAGTGAAGGCTGTTTTTATGGTGCGAGTTTGGCTGTAAATTTCTGGTTGCTAAGGAGGAAAAATCTCATCTAAAAAAACAAACGCTGCCGTGGCGAAGTGCGAGGTGAAAGTTTCTATTTCCTAGGTGTTAGACTTGGCAAATTACAAAAAGCCACGGTGGAGAAAAGACGTTTTTCCTTGATGTGGTCAAACAAAGTAGTACATATTGTCGGCTCCGCAGGAGGCGCGCTGTGGCCATATGTGCGTCGCGGAGCGAAATGGAATAAACAGCTGCTGCCAGGAATCCAATTCCAGGCAAGGAGGCAAACCCAAGTCCTCTTGTTTCCAAAATAAAAATCACCAGAGGGATTCCCCTTCCTGCAGTTCCAGCCAGTAGTTTTATAAAAGCATAAAACATCGCTGTATTGTGGTTTGTAAAGCATTTTACAGTTTACAAAGGGCTTTACATACATTATCTCATTTGAGCTTCATAACAGCCCTGGAGAGCACAAAGCACGGATATTGATTCGCTTTTTACAGATGGAAAAACAGAGGGTCAGGGAATGATGTGGTGAGCTGGGCGCGCAGCCCAGGTCTCTCCACGCCTAGGCCAGCAGGTCCACGCAGAGACCACCTGCAGCTCCGCGGGGAACTTCAGGACCCAGTGAAGACATCCGTTTTGTGTACTTGGGGTGTGAGCAGCGGGACACTTATCTTTCTTTCCATTGTGCAGGCATCAGTTTGCTCTGCCAAAGGTCTTTGGCACTTTTTGGAGAGGCGAGGGAGGGAAGTAGGTTGGAAAGCAGCAAGAGGCAAAGGGAAAAGGTACTCACTGAGTACTACTCAACATGCTGAAAGTGGAGTCTGATTTTCCCTTGATGCTTGGATCAAGTACTGCAGAGCTCAGCCAAGGCCACCCCCAGCTTCAGGACCGCAGGGAGGAAGAGACTGAGATACTGCCCAACTATTCTTGGACAATGCAGCTTTGTACAACCCTTTGCAGAAAAATGGGCTTTTCTCCCTGAACTGCCCAAGTTTATGCTTGTTGTGAAAACGGATTTGCAGAAAGGATCTACAGAGCCTTTTGGATGGGAATCCTCTCTGACCGTAGGAGCTGGTCGGGTACCAACACCAAACAGCCCTGTTCCGTGCGTCAGAGGACATCATGGCTGGATCCTGTGGAGGCCTGAGCTGAAATCGGACTGCTGTCTAGCAGAGACTTGGAGACTTCTCGGACATGGATGTGGTTTTCTGAGCCCTACCATGTCCTGGGATTTCGTGCTCTTTGGCTGTAGCTGCAGAATCTGGCAGTGTAATCTAAGAGCACAGATGCTGGAGCCGAACTGCCTGGGCTCAAATCCCTGCTTTGCCCTTACCAGGTGTGTGACCTTGAGCAAGTTTACATAAGCTTTCTATGGTGCCAAAAGAGTGCCCTACCTCAAAACATGGGGCTGTTAATGAAACCTGCTGCATAACGTTATTGCAAGAATTAAATGAGCTATTATTTGCATAGTGTTTAGAGCAGTGCCAGGTGTGAGGGAAGTGCTCTATCAGGCTAGTTAGATCCAGCAATGCTGTGCTGCAGGCAGCAGCAGCCCCGCTCCCACAAGCCTCTTCCTCCTTCCAGAGGGCGGCTGCTCTAATTACTGGAGTGGTGTGCTTCCCTGAAGGTCTTGAATCCACACTCCTCCTTCCTATGGCCACCTTGACCCAGACCCACCTTCCCAGGATCCCCCATGAAGATGCACAAACCAACAGGCACTTTTGTATCATGTCATTGAGTCACTGATATTTTCATGCTGCAAAGCCGTCCAAGTTGGCAGTACACAATATGTTTTGGTTGAGTGTATTTACATCGTCGATGCTTAGAAATTGGATGACTATTTGATGAATCCTTCTGAAGGTAACAGAAGCAGTGCCGCTTCCCTACTAGGTGTATCAGTAGGTTACCGGAGTGTTCAGACTCAGCCTGTTGTTTTTCAGAGGGCAGTTAATGTTCACTGTCTCAAGCCCTCTGAATCCCAGTCCACTCCATAAGGTGATGCCCCACCCTCAACCAGAGATTAGCAGCCTGTCTCTTGTGTCCACCCAAAGCTCTGTGGTTTTGGAAAGAACCACGCAGGAAAGGATAAGTCAGGACTCTAGCCAATTTGGACTTTGCTCTGAACCTCAAAGGGGATACACTTTAAAGACTTCGGCCTCTCACAGGGAGACGACTGTCATGGATTGAATTATGTGTCCTCAAAATATGTGTTGTAAACCCTAACCTCTATGCTTGTGGTCATAAAAAAGAGGAAGACCCTCAATGAGATGGATTAACACAGTGGCTGCAACAATGGGCTCAAGCATAACAATGATTGTGGGCATAGCACAGGACCGGGCAGTGTTTCATTCTGTAATACACAGGGTCGCTAAGAGTCAGAACCGACTTGACGGCACCTAACAACAACAACATGCTTGTGGTTGTAATCCCGTTAAGGAATGGGCTGTCTTTGTTATGTTAATGAGTCAAGATTAGTGTAGGTGTATTTTGAGATATAAAAGAGATTAAACAAGTAAAATAGATGCCAAGACACATGGAAATCTCCAAGGAACCTGGAAGCAGACGCTGAAGAGACGAGGACTCTCCTCCAGGGCCGACAGAGAGAAGGCCTTCCCCTAGAGCCGGTGCTCTGAATTCAGACTTCTAGCCTCTGAACTGTAAGAAAATAAATTTCTATTTATTAAAGCCACCTACTTGTGTTATTTCTGTTATAGGAGCACTAGATAACTAAGACGGATTCCCGTCTGCAACCTAGCACATCTGCTGTCAGGTACACACTCACTTCCTTCATGAAAACTCCACTCCTGTCCATCCCCATCACTGGGTCAGCAGAAGCCCTCTGGGGCAAAGTGGGTAGTGATGCCTGTTGCTATTCAAACCTCACAGAACAGCGAGGACAGAGTCCTTGTTGCATAAAGAAGGGAGAACCTGATGTCTACTGGTTGGTCCACGTCATAAATTGAATTATGTCCCCAAAAAATATCGGTCGACTTGGCTGAGTCATGATTCCCTGTATTGTATAATTGTGTACAATTTTGTAATCTGATGTGGGTTCCTTATGTGTTGTAAATTCAATCACTATGATCTAATAAGATGGATTAGCGACAGTTATACTGATGAGGTATACAAGATTGGATAGTGTCTTAAGCCAATCTTTTTTGAGATATAAAAGAGAGAAGTGAACAGAGACACATGGGAACCTCATACCATCAAGAATGCAGTGCTGGCAACTGGACTAAACCAAAGCTAAGAAGTTTCCTGAATACAATCAAACACTTGAGAGACAGAGTAGCAGGGGTAGGGGTCTGGGGACCATGCTTTCAGGGGACATCTAGGTCAGTTGGTATAGCAAAGCTTATTAAGAAAATGTTCTGCATCCTACTTTGGTGAGTGGTGTCTGGGGTCTTAAAACCTTGCAAGCAACCATCTAAGATGCATGAATTGGTCCCAACTAGCTGGAGTAAAGGAGAATGAAGAACACCAAAGACACAAGGAAAGTATTAGCCCAAGAGACAGAAACAGCCATGTAAACCAGAGACTTCAACAGCCTGAGACCAGAACAACTAGATGGTGCCTGGCTACCACCAATGACCACCCTGACAGGGAACACAACAGAGAGTCCCTGATGGAGCAGCAGAAAGATGGGGTGCAGAACTCAAATTCTAGTAAGAAGACCAGACTTAGTGGTCTGACTGAGACTGGAGGAACCGCGGAAAGCATGGCCCCTGGATTCTCTATCAGCCCAAAACTAAAACAATTTCTGAGGCCAACTCTTCAGATAGGTATTGGACTGGACTGTGGGACATAAAGTGATACTCGTGAGGAGTGTGCCTCTTAGCTCAAGTAGATACAAGAGACCAAAGGGGCAGCTTCTGTCCAGAGGTGAGATGGGAAGGCAGAGAGGGTTAGGAGCTGGTTGAAGGGACATGGGCGATCAGAGGTGGAAAGGAGGAGTGTGCTATTGCAGAATGGGGTGAGCAATTAGGGTCACATAACAATGTATGTATAAAATTTTGTATGGGAGACTAATTTGAAATATAAACTTCATTTAAACTAAAATAATAAAAAAGAAAGAAAGAAAGAAAGCAGTGCTGGGAGCAGAGCGCGTCCTTTGGACCTGAAGTTCCTGCGCAGAGAAGCTCCCAGACCAAGGGAAGACTGATGACATGGACCTTCCTCCAGAGCCGACAGAGAAAGCATTCCCCTGGAGCTGATGCCCTGAATTTGGACTTGTAGCCTACTGGTCTGTGAGAGAATAAACTTCTCTTTGTTAAAGCCATCCACTTGTGGTATTTCTGTTATGACAGCACTAGATGACTAAGACAGTCCAGTTTTCAATATTTCTATCAGGTGAGCTACCTGTTAAGTCTGTTGGTCTCATCCGATGACAGACATCCATTTTCAGGGCTGACACAGTCTAAACTAATCTTGAGAAGTATTTCCCAAATTTGCAAGTGCCTTTTCTCTTTTCTGTCTCTTGCCTCCCTCCTCTCCACTCCCCCTTGAGGCAATGAGCCCCATTTGTGTGCAGAACAGTGTTTGGCATCTTTGCTGCTCTGCCCTGGGGACTTGGGGGAAGATGGCTGGAATATTAAAGGAGCTATATTACCCAAGGACCATTCCAATCCTCTTCTGGGCCTTTTGGGTGTAGGGAAGGGCACTGGGGGAGAGGGAAGGATTATCAGTTCTTATTGTAGCCCATGCATGGGTTTTTGGCTGTGGAAATGATCCAGAGTTATAGTTAAATTGTTGTACTTCACCCACTGCAAGGAACCACTTCCAACCTTAAAGTAGACCCTGACCTCTGGAAGACGAAGTGTCATGGATTGAATTGTGTCCCCCAAAAAATGTGTGTAGCGACTTGGCTAGGTCATGATTCCTAGTATTGTATGATTGTGTTATCTGATGCGATTTCCTTATGTGTTGTAAACTCTATCACTATGATGAGATTGTATGTGATCTCCTTAAGTGTTGTAAATTCTATCACCGTGATGAGGTTATAGTGATGAGGATGACAAGATTAGATAGTGTCTTAATGCAATCTCTTTTGACATATAAAAGAGAGAAGCGAGCAGAGACACATGGGAACCTCATACCACCAAGAAAGCAGTGCCGGGAGCAGAGCGTGTCCTTTGCACCTGAGGTTCTTGCGCAGAGAAGCTCCCAGACCAAGGGAAGACTGATGTATCACAAGGACCTTTCTCCAGAGTAGCCAGAGAAAGAAAGCCTTCTCCTGGAGCTGATGCCCTGAATTTGGGCTTGTAGCATACAGGACTGTGAGAGAATAAACTTCTCTTTGCTAAATCCATCCACTTGTGGTATTTCTGTTAGAGCAGCACTAGATGACTAAGACACCAAGTGTTAAGGATCAATGGAAGTTTGAGCAAGATGAAGCAGAGCATCGGTTGCCTGTTTGTTGCTTTTCAATATGGCCTCATTGCCACACACAAGGCCTTATTAACGCCAACATGGAGTTCCCAGAGTAGCCTGAGTTTACACTAATCTTTGCCTCCACAAAGTTTTAAGGACTCAACTACTTTTGATATTAGTTCTAAAATGGGAGTGCATTCTTAGAGCACCCACAGTGTAGAAAGCATGGAACTCTGAACTTTGGAGGAAGAGACAAAATGCATGCTAGACTGTATGTGACAAAACACAGTCTCTGACTTGGAGTTTATAAGGAGAGAAAGTACTAATCCCTGTGGAAGAACCCCACAGATTGCTGCAAGGAACTCATTGGAAGAGACAGACTCCAACGCAGGTGGGCCAGGGCTAAGCATGTTGAAAGGGTTAACCATGGAACCATGATATAAGAAATGTATGTGGCAGTATGAACAGCCTCACAAACACGTCTGGCCAGAGCGGGCTACATAATTTTTGGGGCCCAGTGAAAAATGAAAATGTGGGTCCCCTCTTTCATAAACTATTAAGAATTTCAAAATAGCGACAGCAGAGCATTAAACCAAGCACAAGGTCCTCCTGAGCGAGGGGCTCTGTGTGATTATACAGGTCCCACACTAATGAAGCCTGCCCTGGGTCTCCAACACAGTTAATCCAGATGTATAGGGCACATCATCAAATACTTCTGCATTAACTTTACTTAGCAATCAGAGAGAGCACTTTGCCCTCTCCACAGAGCAGCAATGTCATCAGAAGAAGAGGGTGGCTGACCTCCAGGCTCCAGTCTGAACAAGGGTCTCTTCACTCTGCCATGGAGACTGTGATTCCATCTCCTTTCTTCCTTTCCTTCAAAGGAGGGCTTTCCCTTGATGGCGAGTTTCCTGGTTGAAGCTATCCTGTCTGCCAGTGCCTGTCCTGGTCTGGAGTCCCCTTGGTTCTTTGAAACAGTCTCCTTTTCACGTAGTTTCTCTCCCACCTCCTTCCTTCTGAGCAAATACATACCTCTTTAAAAGATTCTATTTGTGTGTGGGGGCCGGGGGGAGGGCAAGTTCTGTAGGCTTTTATTAGATATACACTGTAATTCCTAACTGTGATTACGTGATGTCTGCTTTTCCTGGACTCAAATTCAATATCCTGAAAAATGGGAAGCTTTATTGCAAGGCTGAAGCACACGAGGAGTGAGGGGCCTGGAGGTGAGCGTGTGTGGGGGTGCTGATTGCTTTCATTCCATCTACTAAAGTCTTAAACTGGCCATAGTTTGATACCTGTTAACCTCTGCTTTGCCATTTTAGATTGGATTTTTTAGTCTTCTTGAATTAGGCTTATTACACAATGGTTATAAACTTAAAAAAGTCAAACCATCCATAATTCTATAGCCTTAATACGCCAACCACTTTCACTTTTCTATGTTCTCCTATAGTCATAATGGAGTTATATCTCCTAGTTCTGGTGTAGTTGAATTGTAATTCCTTCTATACTCATAAGGAGGCCTGGTGGTACAGCGATTGAGAGCTACAGCTGCTTAACTAAAAGGTCAGCAGTTCAAATCCACCAGCCGCTCCTTGGAAACCCTATGGGGCAGTTCTACTCTATCCTTATAGGGTCACTATGAGTAGGAATCAACTCGACGGCAGTAGGTTTTTTTTTGGGTTTTTTTAAATACTCATATAGGGGCATTGGTGGTTCAGGAGTAGAATTTTCACCTTCTGTATGGGAGACCCAGGTTGGATTCCCAGCCAGTTCACCTCATGCACAACCACCACCCATCTGTCACTGGAGGCTTTTGTGTTGCTATGATGCTGAACAGGTTTCAGCAGAGCTTCCAGACTAAGATAGACTCAAAAGAAAGGCCTGGCTATCTACTTCTGAAAATCAGCCAGTGAAAACCCTGTGGATCACAATGGTCTGATCCACAACTGATGATGGGGATGGTGTAGGACCGGGCAGCACTTCGTTCCACTGTGCATGGGATTGCCATGAGTCTAGGGACAACTCAATGGAAGCTAACAACAACATACTCATAAAGGTAAAACACATTTATAAAGAAGATGAAAGAACAATAAAGCAAACAATAGGTCTTGGAATTATCTGCCAGTAAAAGGTAAAGCAAGACTAATTTGGAAGCACAGAGTTCAGCAGAATAGAGCCTAAGTGAACATAGCAAGTACCAGTCCTTTGCCTTTATTTTATAGAAAAGGAAACTGAGGCCCAGAGGTTAAATGACCTGCCAGAAGTACCACAGTCCCAGAGTTGTTCAAAAGGTTAAGCCCTAGGCTACTTGCCAGAAGGTTGGCAGTTCATACCCACCCAGAGACATTATATGCTTCTGAAAGGTCACAGCCTTAAAATCCCGATGGAGCAGTTCTCCTCTCCTCAGAATCTACTCGACGGCAACTAACAGCAACAACAAAGCCCCACAGCCCCTAGAGGCAGTCAGGACCACACAGGCAGTCTCTTGGGGATGACTTTTTACCTAACTTGAATAGTATTTCCCCACTGATAACATTCTTGGTACTTTAAGTTCTGTGACTGGCTAATCTTCGTTTGTGAAATGAGGGAGTTGGAACATATGATCTCAAAAGTCCTTCCAGCTTTATAACTTTGAATCCAACTCCAAACAAACACAAGTGAACCCTTGCCCAGACCAACAAAACAAACCTTTTGCCATCGAGTCAATTCCAACTCGTAGCAACCCTATGTGACAGAGTAGAACTGCCCCCGAGGGTTTGCAAGAGCAGCTGGTGGATTCAGACCGCCAGCCTTTTGATTAGCAGCCTGAGTTCTTAATCACTGCACCACCAGGGCTCTGGCACCTGCCTAGGCAGTCCAAAACTACCAGACACATAATGAAAAAATGTGGTAAATGATCAGAACATTCACGTAACATGATGTGGCGCAGTGGCTAATCCTATCCTTACAAAAGCTTAAGACTGGATCTCAGACAGTACATCTACTGCCAGACTGATGCATTGGCTCGTGGCGCCTCTTTACAGTTACTAACTCGGAGAAAGAGAAATGGAATCCGGTTTAAGCCAACAAGAGGAGAAGCGATCCTGTTTAGAGTGAAGATCCCTTCAGCTGCACTTTCAAGCAGAGTGAGGCCCCCTCTACTGGTAGGACTCGTCATCCACCAAAAAGTAAAAACTTCTTAGGTTTGTAGGGAAGGGAAAAAAACCATAGGATCAGAGCAGATTAGAACTGTAACAGAATGGGAAGAAATATCTAAAGTCTCAACGTTTCGGACAAGGAAACAGAGATCTAAAAAGTTAAAATATTTTTTCCAATAAATTTGTTAGACAACATTCTCTTGAGGAATATGCAGTCGGTGACAAAAACCTCTGTATAAAAATGTGAAGTTAGCTTTCTGAAAATATAAGGCCCTTAAGAAATACAAAGGAGCCCTGGTGGCTCACTTGTTAAAGCACTCACCTGTTAACCAAAAGGTCAGTGGTTTGAACCCACCAGTTTCTGCGAGAGAAAGATGTGGCAGTCTGCTCCCATAAAGATTACAGCCTTGGAAACCCTGCAGTGCAGTTCTACCCTATCTTATAGGATCACTAGAAGTTGGAATTGACTCGATGGCAACGGGTTAATTTTGGTTTTGACAAGCACATACCGAATCAATAATGAGTAAAAATCACGGTTTTGTCCAATGAAGAGTAGGTTTCTCCTCACAACCTTACAAGAAATTCTGTGTTCCATTTGCCTAAACCAAGATTTCCTAAACTTTAGTCATTCAAGTATCACCGACATGATTCTTCCTATAGCCAAGACTACATGTATTATTATTTATTTAATGTTTTTCTTTCGATCAACTTACTTTTTAATTTTAGCCTTATCCTAAGCAATAGAATCCATGGACTCTTGAGTTTGATGTGTTAGGTAAATATATTTTAATAAACAAATAAATACATGACTATTAAAATAAAAAAATGCTTATCTGTGTGCCAACTAAATTTATCTAATTATCTCATGTGTGTACCATGCTTTAGAAACTGAGATAAACATCCCTTCTGTTTTGTTGTTGTTGTTAGTTGTTCCAACTCATGGAGACCTCATGTAGAACAGAATGCTCAGTCCTGTGCCATCTTCGTGGTTGTTGGTATGCTTGAGTCCATTGTTGTGACCACTGGTGTTTTGGGCACATTTCAACCAAGAGACTCATCTTCCAGCACTGTCTTGGACAATATTCTGTTGTGATCCATAGGGTTTTCACTGGCTAATTTTCAGAAGTAGATTGCCAGGGCTTTCTTCCAAGTCTGTCTTAGTCTGGAAGCGCCACTGAAACGTGTTCACCGTGAGTGACTCTGCTGGTATTTGAAATACCAGTGGTATAGCTTCCAGCATCATAGCATCACGTAAGCTACCACAGTAAGACAAAATTCAGATGGGTGGTGGCATGTAAATATACCAAAACCAAACCTGTTGCGGTCAAGTCGATTCCAACTCATAGTGACTCTATAGGATAGATTAGAACTGCCCTGTAGTGTTTCCAAGGAGTGGCTGGTGGATTCGAACTACCAACCTTTTGTTTAGCAGCCCAACTCTTAACCAGTGTGCCACCTGGGCTCCCATATAAATATATGATAATTTAATCTTTCCTTTAAAGGCAAACTGTTTATTTCCCGTCTTCACGTGGTCCTTCGCTAGTGTCTTCCCCTCTGTCTCAAGGCCTCCCCTCATCTCCTTTCCATTCTTCACAGTCGTTTGGCTCAGTATTCATATTTTCTTTTCCCCAGTGTTAAGAGGAAAACTTTCCCTCTTTATCCGTCACTGGGGACAGTGCCTGTTTGATACTGAACTCCAGGAAACCATATTGAAACAAACTGGTATTTGACAGGATGAATAAAAAGACCTTTGTATTTCTGTCTTTTTCTAGGCATTGGGGCTTGAGGAATATTGAAAAGCGATGTTATTTCTATTTTATCCTTATAGTCAGCCTTCTCTGAAGAAATGGCACATAAACACAGCAAGTCCAATTTATAAACACATACTTTATAAATTATTCCTTTCGGAATACAATGGAGAGTCTGTTTTTATTCAGACGCTGTGAAGTCTGTAATACCTATAGGGGAGAACGGAGATGAGAAAAAGGCTGATCTTCTTGAAATCTTTTCCCTTATTAAATATTCCTCTGGAATTGACTCAAGCTTTGTTTCTTCAGTAATAAAGGCAACCATTATGCATTTATTGCTAGATGAACATACTCAATTCCCAGTTAGTTACAACTTGGTACCACCATGAGCCCCGAATTATTTACAATGGATTATCTGTATTGAAGCAGAGCCCCAAAAGATAGAGTTTGAAACCTCTTGTCATTATAATCTGTTTTTCTTTGCATATTATATGGTCTCTGTTGACCTTTAATAAGAAGTGAATAAATAGCCCTTTGACACAAAATATTTACATTTTTAAGCAACTTTGTACCTAAAGAGCTCAGGAGTTGCTTCAAATGCAAGCTGTTTTATAAATACGAAGTACAGTCCTAAAGTTATATAGAAACCTCCTCTCCCAAAGGAAAAAATCTGAGTGATCAAATTTTCATTTTACTGACATTTGCAGAAGTTGTTTCAGAATTATATGGGAATTTTCACAAAATAGTCTATGATAAGCCAAACATGGATGAAAAGTAAAGCTACAGCAATGCAATTCTATATCCCTTCTTATTCTGGGGAAATTCAGCATATTCAGTCCTAACAGCAGGTGATCCTAAAAAGCAGGATGGGAGACTAACATAAGGCCTGGTACCCGTGGAGAGGAATGGGTGCTCTGCATTTACCGTGGTTCCCCAAAGAGGCTCTTTCTGATGGGAAACAGATGGAAACCCCACAGAGAGGCAGATTCCCACTGTGACTCTCCAAGGCCTACACCGTGCCTTTGAAATGACATCAGCCACGAAATCAGTGACTAGGGTTTCAGATTTCATAGAAGGATTTTGCTTTGCTTTTTGTAGGTCCAAAGACGGCAGGGGGACACCATAAATTCTGTGTTAGAATCTCTCCTGGTACATGTTTTAAGAGAGTATGTGAGTAAATCAATTGTCCCAATCCCCTGATGTGATACGGGCCATCCGGTTTGAATTTGAATTTTTTGTGTCTTTCTTCTAGAGAACTGATATAAGCCAACAACTTGGAATATGTTGAGCCAGATACGTGGAATGCAGTGCTGAGGGAGATTATCAGGAAGAACTAAAGTATTTATTTTTTATGAAGCTTTTCCTATAACCAGGTTTATGACTGAAAAGGGCCAAAGCTGAAATAGTGTAGTATACAGGTTAGCATTTCTTACTGGAGAAAATATTAAGTTGCCTCACTTTAACACTTGGGTTTACTATACATGAATAAATGCTGCCATTGTTTTCATTTTTATCCTTTGATTACTTTCGAGCTTTTATGGAAACAATCTTACATGAATGTGAGGGAAATTCTAAAATTGAAGAATACATTTTCCACGTGCGTCACTATATGCATGAGTGTTTGTTCTGTGGTTTTGCCAACACACAATAAGCAAGCTTTAGATTTTGGGCTAGCTCATTTGGGTAGAGCAATTTAATTCTCTATGGGGTCGCTTTAAGTCAGAATCCATGCGACAGCAATGGGTTTTTATATATGTCTACACAAGTGAATGGAGCCCTGCTGGCACAGTGGTTAAGAGCTACAGCTGCTAACCAAAAGATAAGCAGTTCCAATTCACCAGCTGCTCCTGGGAAACCCTATGGGGCAGTTCTACTATGTCCTATAGTGTCCCTGTGAGTTGGAATTGACTGGAGGGCGATGGTTTTTTTTTGTTTGTTTGTTTGTTTGTTTTTTTTACATAAGTGAGTGCTCTCCAAGAAAATGAAGATATCCAATCTCATGAGTAGCTGCTGCAATTTTAAAAGTCTGGATTGGATATTAGCAAAGTAAAGGTGTCAGGTAATGTCTTTACAAAGGTCAATTAACTTTGTCCTAAGAAGTGATGCCTCCTATTTGTCTGTCAGATTGTCATACTGTGGGGGCTGGTATGTTGCTGTGATACTGGAAGCTATGCCAACAGTATTCAAATACCAGTAAGGACACCTGTGGTGGACAGGTTTCAGCTGAGCTTCCAGACTAAGACAGATGAGGAAGAAGGACCTGATGGTCTACTTCTGAATAAATTAGCCAGTGAAAACCTAATAAGTAGCAGCAGAACATTGATATAGTGCCGGAAGATGAGCCCTTCAGGTTGGAAGGCACTCAAAAGACAACTGGGGAACAGCTACTTCCTCAAAGTAGAGTTCACCTTAATGACGTGGATAGTATCAAGCTTTTGGGACCTCATTTGCTGATATGGCATGACTCAAAATGAGAAGAAACAACTGCAAACATCCATTAATAATAGGAATATGGAATGTACGAAGTATGAATCTAGGAAAATTGGAAATCGTCAAAAATGAAACGGAGCTTGTAAACATCAATACCCTAGGCATTAGTGAGCTGAAATGGACTGGTATTGGCCATTTTGAATCTGATGATCATATGGTATACTATGCTGGGAATGACAAATTGAAGAGGAATGGCTTTGCATTCATTGTCAAAAGAAACATTTCAAGATTTATCCTGAAGTATGACTCTGTCAGTGTTAGGATGATATACATATGTCTATAAGGAAGTCCAGTTAATATGACTATTATTCAAATTTATGCACCAACCACTAATGCCAAAGATGAATAAATTGAAGATTTTTACCAACTTCTGCAGTCTGAAATTGATAAAACATGCAGTCAGGATGCATTAATAATTACTGGTGATTGGAATGCAGAAGTTGGAAACAAAGAAGGATTGGTTGTTAGGTGCCCTGGAGTTGCGACTCATAGCTACCCTATATACAACAGAACAAAACACTGGCTGGTCCTGCGCCATCCTCACAATCATTTTTATGCTTGAGCCCGTTGTTGCAGCCACTGTGTCAATCCATCTCATTGCGGCTTGTCCTCTCTTTTGCTGACCCTTTACTTTACCAAGCATGATGTCCTTCTTCAGGGACTGAGCCCTCCTAATAACATGTCCAAAGCATGTGAGACAAAGTCTCACCATCCTTGCTTCTAAGGAGTGTTCTGGCTGTACTTATTCCAAGATAGATTTGTTCATTCTTTTGGTAGTCCATGGTATATTCAATATTCTTCACCAACAGCATAATCCAAAGGTGTCAATTTTCTTCTATCTTCCTTATTCATTGTCCAGTTTTCACATGCATATGAGGCGATTGAAAACACCATGGCTTAGGTCAGGTGCATCTTAGTCTTCAAGGCGACATCTTTGCTTTTTAACACTTTAAAAAAGGTCTTTTGCAGCAGATTCGCCCAATGTAATGTGTTATTTGATATCTTGACTGCTGCTTCCATGGGTGTTGATTATCGATCCAAGTAAAATGAAATCCTTGACAACTTCAATCTTTTCTCCGTTTATCATGGTGTTGCTTATTGGTCCAGCTGTGAGGATTTTTGTTTTCTTTATGTTGACATATAATCCATACTGAAGGCTGTAGTCTTTGATCTTCATCAGTAAATGTTTAAAGTCCTCTTCACTTTCAGCAAGCAAGGTGTGTCATCTGCATAATGCAGGTTGTTAATGAGTCCTTCTCTAATCCTGATGCCCATTATTCTTCATATAGTCCAGCTTCTTGGATTATTTGCTCAGCATATAGATTGAATAAGTATGGTGAAAAGATACAACCCTGATGCACACCTTTCCTGACTTTAAACCATGCAGTATCCTCTTGTTCTATTCAAATGACTGCCTCTTGATCTATGTACAAGTTCCTCATGAGGACAATCAAGTGTTCTGGAATCATTAGTTGGAAAATAGGGCCTTGATGATAGAAACGATGCTGGAGATAGAGTGATAGAATTTTGTAAGACCCACGGCTTCTTCATTGCAAATACCTTTTTTCAACAACATAAATGGTGACTATACACATGGACCTCTCCAGATAGAATACACAGGAATCAGATTGACTACATTTGTTGAAAGAGTTGATGGAGAAACTCAATATATCATCTGTCAGAACAAGGCCAGGGACTGACTAAGGAACACACCATCAATTGCTCATATGTAAGCTCAAGTTAAAGCTGAAGAAAATTAGAACAAGTCCACAAGAGCCAAAGTACAGCCTTGAGTATACCCCACCTGAATTTAGAGACTATCTCAAGAATAGATTTGATGCATTGAACATTAATGACCGAAGACCAGAAGAGTTGTGAAAGATATCAAACATGAAGAAAGCAAGAGATCATTAAAAAAGACAGGAAAGAAAGAAAAAACCAAAATGGATGTCAGAAGAGACTCTGAAACTTGCTCTTGAACATTGAATAGCTAATGCGAACAGAAGAAATGATGAAGTAAAAGAACTGGAGAGAAGATTTCCAAGGGTGGCTCGAGAAAACAAAGTAAAATATTATAATGACGTGTGCAAAGACCTGGAGTTAGAAAACCAAAAAGGAAGAATATGCTAAGGATTTCTCAAGCTGAAAGAACTGAAGAAAAAATACAAGACTCGAGTTGCAATAGTGAAGGATTTTATGGAGAATATACTGAACGACACAGGAAGCATCAAAAGAAGATGGAAGGAATACAGAGTCACTGTACCAAAAAGAACTGGTCATGTTCAGTCATTTTAGGAGGTAGCATATGATCAAGAACTGGTGTACTGAAGGCAGAAGTCCAAGCTGCACTAAAGACGCGACAAGCAAGGCTCCAGGAATTGACAGAATACCAGTTGAAATGTTTCAACAAACGGATGCAGTGGTAGAAGTGCTCACTGGTCTATGCCAAGAATATTGGAAGACAGCTTCCTGGCCAACCTACTGGAAGAGATCCATATTTATACCCATTCCAAAGAAAGGTGATCCAACCAAAGACGGAAATTATCGAACAATATTGTTAATATCACACGCAAGTAAAATTTTGCTGGAGGCTGTTCAAAAGTGGCTGCAGCAGTACATTGACAGGGAAATGCCAGAAATTCAAGCTGATCCAGAAGAAGATGTGGAATGAGGAATATTATTGCTGATGTCAGATGGCTCCTGGCTGAAAGCACAGAATACCAGAAAGATGTTTACCTGTATTTTATTGACTATGCAAAGGCATTCGACTGTGTGGATCATAACAAATTATGGATAAAATTGTGAAGAATGGGAATTCCAGAACACTTAATTATGCTCCTGAGGAACCTGTACATAGATCAAGAGGCAGTTGTTTGAACAAAACAAGGGACTACTGTGTGGTTTAATGTCAGGAAAGGTGTGTGTCAGGGTTATGTCCTTTCACCATACTTATCCAATCTGTATGCTGAGCAAATAACCCAAGAAACTGGACTATATGATGAAGAATGTGGCATGAGGATTGGAGGAAGACTCATTAACAACCTGCATTATGCAGATGACACAACCTTGCTTGCTGAAAGCGAAGAGGACTTGAAGTACTTACTGATGATCAAAGACTACAGCCTTCAGTGTGGATTACGCCTTAACATAAAGAAAACAAAAATCCTCACAGCTGGGTCAATAAGCAACATCATGATAAATGGAGAAAAGATTGACGTTGTCAAGGATTTCATTTCACTTGGATGCACAATCAACACCCATGGAAGCAGCAGTCAAGAAATCAAATGGTGCATTGCAATGGGTAAATCTGCTGCAAAAGACTTCTTTAAGGTGTTAAAAAGCAAAGATGTCACTTTAAGGACTAAGGTGCATTTTACCCAAGCCATAGTGTTTTCAGTTGCCTCATATGCATGCAAAAACTGGGCAATGAAATAAGGAAGACGGAAGAAGATTGATGCCTTTGAATTATGGTATTGGTGAAGAATATTGCATATACCATGGACTGCCAAAAGAATGAACAAATGTGTCTTGGAAGAAATACAGCCAGAATACTCCTTAGAAGGGAGGATGTTGACACTTTGTCTTACATACTTTGGGCATGTTGTCAGGAGGGATCATTCCCTGGAGAAGGACATCATGCCTGGTAGAGGGTCAGCGACAAAGAGGAAGACCCTCAACGAGATGGATTGACACAGTGGCTGCAACAATCAGCTCAAGCATAACAACAATCGTGAAGATGGTGCAGGACAGGGCAGTGTTTTGTTCTGTTGTATATACGGTCACTATGAGTCGGAACCGACTGGATGGCACCTAACAGCAACAACAAGAAGTGATCCTGGGTCTCAAGGAGGTCTAGATTAATAGAGTATTTAAAAATATGCATAAAAACTAATCCTCTCCTGGATATCACTCAGAATGTATGGCCTACATATGGTGAGAGTGGTCTGGGTGCTTTTAGACACAAGTAACAAAATCTGTGTTAAGCAAGTTTAAACAATAAGACAATTTATTATTTATATTCTTCAGGAGACCCAGAAGTGGGCCAGGCTCCAGGGTGGGCAGTACAGTGGTGCAAAGATGTTAAGGACCCAAGTTCTTTCCTTTTTTTGGATATTTTCAGGGTCATCTGCACCCTTAGGCTGGTTCTATTGCGGTCATAAGACGATGTTAGCACATTCCAGATCAACAATGCCCAAAGGATGAAGAGGGACTCTTTCAAGTTTTTTCTATTTTTTTTTAAGGTCTGAAGAAACCTTTCCCAGCAGCCTTCCAGGAGACCTCTTCTCATGCCTGTCCTAAATCAAACATAGAAAAGGGAGTTACAATGATGGCCTTAGGCCAGTGGTTCTCAACATTGGCTGCATTTTGAAAACTTAGAAAAATACTGACACCTGGCTCCCACCCCCAGGGATCCTGCTTTAATTGTTTTAGGGTACAGTCTGGGAAATTTTGGGGTTTTTTTATTCTAAGGAAAAGACTTCATTTATGACAGACATTATAGTGACTTTCTTTTTTATTGTTTTAAAATATAAGTAACATAAAATTGCCATTTTAATCATTTTGAAGTGTACAATTCAATGGCATTAATTATATTACAGTGTTGGGCAACCACCATCACTATTTGTTTCCAAAACTTTTCAATAACCTGAAACAGAAACTGTGTCCCCATTAAGTTTAACTCTACACCCACCCCTTCCCTCAGCACATGGTAACCACTCATTTACTTCCTGTCTCTATGCATTTGCCTATTCTAGATATTTCAAATAAGTGGGATCATATAATATATGTCCTTTTGTGTCTGACTTATTTCACTTAGCATAATGTTTCCAAGGTTCATCCATGTTGTAGCATGTATTAGAACTCCATTTCTTTTTGTGGCTGAATAATAGTCCATTGTATGTATATACCACATTTTGTTTATCCATTCATCTGTTGATGGATGTTAGGTTTTTCCACGTTCTGGCTATTGTGAAAAATGCTGCTATGAACACTGGTGTACAAGTATCTGTTTGAGTCACTGCTTTCAAGTCTTTGGGATATATATCCAGGAGGGGATTTGCTGGATGATATACTAATCCTATATTTCACTTTTTGAGGAACCACCAAACAATTTCCCACAGCAGCTGCACATTTTACATTCCCACCAGCAATAGAGAGTGTCATTGGAAGTTTTAAAATCTCTTCAGGTGCTTCTAATACGCATCCAAGCTTTCTAAGAGCCATGGGTAGACCAGACTACTGGGAATGGGAGTGGGGTGAACGGATATTGGGTTATGAACCACCATGATGACTGAGTATTGTTGTAATTTCAGTGCAAATTAAAAAAGATGTGTGTGTATATATAAATGCACACATAGTATTGAAGTTAGGTTGGAGGAATCGATATTTATAGAGAAATCAGATGTATTTGGCCCATATTAAAACAAATTAGGTCCATCCAAAGCCAACCAAAACTATTTATAAGAATGATTATGATAATGCATGTATAGAGTTACCATTGACTTTAGCAAAGCACAATAAACTAAGAAGTGTTAACAGTAAATGATACTTGTGAGTCTTTGAAGAAAAAAAGGTGTGAGACTACACTTAGATTTTGGAAATCCACTTTAATAATTTCCGCTTATAAATTTTCTAGCTTCTAGCTACTTCAGTATTTTTCAAGTCCCTCCTATGAAATCCAAAGATTTCTTAAGAATCTTTAAGTGTATGATATTTTTAAGATTTTAAGTTTTTACTAATGAAAAGCTGCATATGAATAAACCAGAATACCCCAGACTGAATACCTTTAAAAATTCAGATCCCCTGGTATGTTCCAATTTATACACTTTTTATAATTTCTTTAGGTTGACCATCAGGGTCACTATTCTCAAACAGGGCCCTTGTCCTTCCCCACCCTGTGCCCCATTGTGGAGCACCTACACTTATGTTTGCATAGAACGGTGGTTCTCAACCTTGTCTGCGCATTAGAATCATCTGGGGAACTTGTAAAAAAGTGTCTCTCCACTCCCATTCCCATAAATTGAAACAGAATCCTTAGGGGCTAGGGCCCAGGCATCTCTGTTTCTTAAGAGTTTACCAGCTGATTGCAATGTAAAGTGAGGACCAAGAGGTTCTGGTACACAGGGAAAAAAGAAAGTATATAACAGGGCCTCTATTTTCTTGTTCTTGGCTTGCTTTTAATTTTTCCTCCCTAAAACTTAAGCTAACTGAGTAATCAATCTCCTGGAAGAGGGTAAGTGTTTAATGTTTGGCTCAATGGATTTGCAAGTAAAGGCAAAGTCTCTGATAACACTCTATAAATACTTGTGGAACAGCTGGCCCTGTACTGTGATTTCTGAATAAGTACCACAGGGCCCTTTGCACTTGAGGTGTGGAGAAGCCTTCTGACAGCTGTTTCTCCTGTGGCTAGAAAGTATAATGGGAAGAGGAAAATCACCAACTTAAAAGAAGGATCATAAAAAGTGATATTTTAAGGAGGTAATGAAACAACAATTGGGTGAATAATCTTTGTGCCCAGCCCAGACTGTACCACAGTTAAATCTGTGCCCACTACAAATAATATGTGGTGCCTGCTTAAATCCCCTCCACTACACTTTTAGAAACTATAGTGTAATTTAGGCCAGCCCAGGAATGTACTTACTAAGTGTACTTTGGAAAAAGTTTATTAAATCACCAATTAAATAGCCAGCAGCAATGGAAGTGGTTAAAGTCAGAGCTCTGGAGAAAGGAATGCTTAGCATTGATAGAGTCAGAATAAATTTGGGAAAAACAACCTACCAAGAGGAATGTGGTACAGTGGAAAGACCCCTAGAACTTAACCAGAAGCCTTGGATTCTGAGCCTGCCTTTGCCACTACGGTACTTGGCTTTGTGACCTGGGGCAAGCCATAATCTCTCTGAACCTCAGTTTTATGATTCAAGAGATGAGGTAGTCAAAATCCCTGGGCTCAGTGTTCATGCCCTACATGCAGATATGTTCCAAATGTTTATCATAATGCACAATTTGTAATTTAAAAAATCTACTTAGGTCTTATCTACAAAAATTATACAAACTTTATAGAAGAATGCATTTATCATTTCCCATGTTAGATTTCACATGATTACTCCAGAACAATTTTACAATTTGCCAATAATTTTATTATAAGTCTTGATGGAAAAATAGTCTCTTTAGTTTTTGAAAGGAGTTAATAACTACTTTTAGTATATTGGTCAAATCATATGTTTACCTCTCTTCTTTGGCACTTTGTCAAAGCTTTAAACTGTAATGAATCAGTGCAAAAAAAAAAAAATCTGGAATTGAAAATCCTGCATTAACTACAGGAAAAATTCTTTTGTTTTCTAATGAACATACACAAAATAATGGCTCTCCTTAACACGTGGGTATGTGTATTGCTTTGTAACAGAATCTTTCTCAGCTGCGTTTGTTATGCTCTGATTCCTGAAGATTTCTTTTATTTTACAATGGTAGTGTGACCATCTCTTGCTGTAGCATTTCCTTAGTTAAGGATGGAATAAACATCTATTCCCAAAACTGCATGTTCTTCTTTCCACACAAAAGTACATAAACTACAGGAGATGACTTTGGCAAATTTGGAAAAACAGGGACCAAGGAGTTAAGTTTTTACAGAACAGCCTCTGACTGTATACAGCAGATATAGAAAAACTAACTAGCCAGCAATTTTCTGGTTAGTCTTAAAAAGTCCTAAGGGTCTGTAGGTTCTCTGTGGATATGCTTTTTATAGCAGCTGCCATGAGTGCTGGTGAAACTTTTAGTTATATGTCCTTTATCTTAAGCATTTGCCTCTTCTAATAAAGAGTTGAAAGCAAAATAATAATAGCAATGAATGCTTTCTCCCACACTTTACTAGCGTCTTGTTGGCACAGTACACTTTTAGCCATTTGTTATTTTGAACTAAGTTATCCAGTTGCTGGTAATAATGTGCTGCATTTCACAAACGTGCAAATGTCACTTTTGAGCAAGGTATTAGGCTCAGTTTACATGTTCACCTGGTAACATTTGCAATTAAGTTACTGACAGGTCCTATTTAAATTAACAAATGCTTACTTTTTATAGTATACAGTACATATAACTTTCTATTTTCTAATAATTTTTCCCTATGGAAGCTATTTCTTTTCTAAGACATACACATTATGGTGTTGTAAAAAGGATTTCTGTATGTGGTGGATCAATCTTGGCCCAAATCCAAGGAACTAATTTAATTAAGCAACCAAAAGAATCTCAATTAAAAGTGGATTAAAATATAAGGTAATCACCTTGCATGAACCCCTCTTCCAGGAGAATATTACAGCAAGATTGTTGTATACCTAAGGTTAATTAATTAATTAACTTTTGGCTAATGCTCAGCCCCACTTTTCAATATGAAATTATTATGGATACAGAAAAGCAAGTGTCCTCTAGAGCTAACAGTATATTTAACTTCAAATGTCACATAACATTTTAGTAATAAAAAATATTGCACATCTTTAAAATTTCAATCACCGTTTTATTGAGGTCACAGACAGTTTAAAAGAAAAAGATGGAAGTTACTACAAATATACAAATAAAGCACACTGCATTCAATAAATTATAAAGATCCATTGCTTTCGATGAGTCCTCTTAAAACTTCTCTGGCCTTACCAATTTGAGAGTCACTTTTTATTGATAAACGCTATCTTGATTTGCAGAAATGTATGATTAAAACATACATTTCTAGAGTCACCTTGATTATCACAGAGCTAGCTCCCCTGACATTGCTAAAAGGTTGCTATGCATCTTTTACACTTGGTTGTGGTTTCAACTGCAAGCTATCAGAGAAGAGTGTCCATATAGTTGACAAAAGGGAGAAAATAGGAGATAAAAGAGAGGAAGAAAAAAGAGGATGGTAAGGAGGACAGATTTTTCATCTCTTATCTTGTGATACATTTGGCAACAGTAAACAGCACAATCTGTTAAAAAGACCCTTTGAAGGCAGGAAAAGAAAACACTCCAAGAGAGTTTTATAAACTGGGGATTGTCTTCCTGTTCTATTTGGCTTTGTTTGTCTTTTTGGAAAGTCTGCATGACCTCTCCTCCTTGTATTAAATAAAACAAGGGTGTAAGGACTGATGATTTGATTTGGTGAGTTAGTTACAGAAGTAGCTGTGGCATCTGTTACTTCCACTCTGTTATCCATTACTTCTGTTCTCTTAATGGCAGCAGACATCTGATTAACTACTGAGATTTGGACATGAAGGGGATTCAAGGTGGGTTGTAAAGAAAATCACGTAGCTAAGTCTTCATTTCATCTTCACTTCATTCTCCTGTTTCCAGATTTCTGGAAGACTGGTGGCTGAAGGCCTTTACCTCAGGAGCAGGAGAGGCACTAATTATTCTAAGAATAATTGGAAGAAATTGTACATTATAATAACCTGTCAATAAAGCTGCTGAACTGAGGGAGGGTATAGCATTTTTTGGAAGGATTAAAAGCAAACCTGTCCTTCCCCAACAAATACATGCTTTAGGAGATGAACTAAATGTGGAAGTTAAGAGAATTAATTTTTAAATATTTACAAAATTCATTTATGCACAACCATGGTAGAGAATAGGGACTGCCTTATGTACATTCATAGTTAAAGGTGCAAGCAAAAGCTCCAAGTAGAAAAGGCAAAAATCCAAATTTCTTAGTAGAAATTGATATATTATAGTATCCAACTATATGATAATAACAAACATTTATCTTAGGGAACATTTATGTGAGCCAAAATACCAGAAAACTTTTATTTGACAAATATATATTTCATTTCCTAATTGAGTTGTTTATACATCAAGCTCAGAAAAGACATAATTTTCTTCTATATGGCTTATATAGAATCAGATGTTACAGCCAGAGGTAATTGTAGAGAACATCTAGTAGTTCAAATTACTGTGTGATCCCCAAGACGTAAATGGATTTCTTAAGGCCTGAAACTAGATTGAGGAAGGCCTGGAACTCACACCTTAAGTCTTCTCATTCTCTGTTCAGGGCTTATTTCCCCTATACTGAAAACATTAAGAAGCTTCTCTTAATATTTGTCAGTACTTTCAAAGAGTCACAATAAATTCTGGAAAATAAAAAATGGAAAATGAAGGGAAATTTTGACCTTAAAACTTAAAAATCAATCAACCAACCAACCAACCAACTTTTGGAAAAAAAATTAAGTCACGGACCTAACCTTATAACCTAAAAATACAAGAAAAAAAATTCTCACTCATCTAGTATCTGTATTACCAAATGGGCCTAGGCCAAGGCCTAAATTTGAGTTTGTTGAGATTCAGATAGTTAAAGGCCTAAAGAATGGTGTGCAGGCATACAGTCAAGGTAAAAACTAGATTATTGGACAGCACAGTCTATCCTGAGATGGCAATATAGAACTGTGTTTATTTGCTGACTGAGAGATGGTCCAGCCATGGCCTAGGAATCATTGACATATCAGTCATCTGAAGACTGCAAACACACCTACTCCAACAGTCCATTGGCTCATGCCACACCCTCTTCAACAGTCTAAAGCTCAAACATCAACTGCAATTTAAGGTTACTTTCTTGTACAAAGATGTCTCTAGAAGCTGTTGCTAGAGGGCAAGACTCAGTGACAGACAGAGACAAAAAATAATGTAGAAGTGATTGAGTTCACACTGCATGCTCTCTATACACTTTTTAATGGAAAAGTTCCTCAAACATAATTATACTTTCAACGTGTACAAAGTTCAACGTGTAACAAATGTAAAGATGCCAAGCATAAAAACAAATGAAAAAGAATGCCAAATATAGATAACACATCCATTATGATAAAAACCATTTTTGGCCACAACAACACTGCTTTGGCATAGCAGGAATCCAGGATGAGCCTGTACATGGTCATGGTGAACGCCTCATCCCAGATCTGAGCATCACTCAGTCCCACCATAACCGCCAGGATTGTTGTGTGTCCTCATTACCACCGCAATCAACCAACAGCAATGGAAGACTGCAAAACATATTTTTCTCTTTGGGTTCTGGAAGTGAATTTGTCACTTAAAGAACGTAAGGAACCGGCTATGATTGCAAAGGAGTCTGTGACCTGACCCAGCGTGTTTCCTACTTAAGCAAAGGGAAAAGTTTCTCAAATATATAACTCATAATGAAGATGTTTTCAGATTTCCTTCAAATATGAGATCACCACCATCAACCAGGTAAATGGAAGCAGCTCAGATCATTTAGATTAAGTGCCATAAGTTGAAGACCATACATTAGACTTCACAATGAGACAAACTCTCCCATAGATGTGACAGAATTTCAGCACCAAAACAGGTCCTGCTACAGAGCAATTATCCTGAGCATATTTTATCTGGGTACCTACGTGGCTAAGTAGTCTTACTTGAAGGAAAAAAAATCATGGCAGGAATCCATACCTTTCAGTGGAAAGCTATTAGGTTGAAATAAAAAATTACTGTTTTTATAGGTCAAAACTTTCAAAATCAGCAATTTTATATGATTCAATTTAATACTTCTGATTTTTTTTCTAAGTCAAGTAGGGGTTGACAGTTACATTTATGAAGAGCAAAGGGGTGAGGCATGGGAAAACAAAGCATTTGTCAGATTCAGAAAATAAAATTCCTGTGCAGATTGAGTGAGGTTCCCACTAAGAACCAAAAAAAAAAATTGCTAAGGCTGTGGATGTGGAAAACGGCATTATGAATCTACCACATAAGGTTTTAGAATGCAGTGATTGATCTATCTGTGATGGGCATAGAAGAGGAGTTTGATGGGGTAATGGGAATAGCATAGAATATTTTTCCTGACCCAAGAGGCTACAACATGGACACAAACCCCAACATTAACATGTTCTAAATTGCAACACAAGGGTAGGATTTAAGAATTCAGTTCTAAGGATACCTCTGCTAGTAATCACTGTTAAAGATTAATGAAAGTACACTCATGAAAAACAGTAAGAACATCTTATTCATATATTCAAATTATTAACAAATGGAGCGAAAGAAAACCATGGAAATTTGCTTCTTTGTTAATTGTTTCTTGTACATATACCATAGCATCATAATTTTGTTAGGCCACAAGATCACATCTGTATTGGAACACTCTGCCAAAACATTCTAAAATCTATGCAAAATGTATGCACTATAAATTAATGTAATTATCGTTGTGTGAGAATAGTACAATCCCTAAAATGATTATTAAAGCCCAGAAGTTCTATACACTGACTACTTCATTCTGTACTTGAATGGTGCCTAGTCCATAAATGATGCAATCCTGTCATACAGGGGCCCCTCAAGACACAGCAAATCACAAAAGACAACAAAGAAGAAGGACCACAGGCACTACAAATACTGTTAGAAACAACTTCCTGCATCAGTTTCAATTTTTTTGCATAAATCCTTCTAGGGTTCTTCTTATATTCATTTTATGAGATTCTCAAAAGTCATATAATTATTTTTATTACAGTGTTAAAGAGTACAGAGTTCAATCTGTAACATATAAAGATGAAACAATAAATACAGATAAGAATGTCAAATATTGGTAATGCCATTAGGATAAGTTATTATCAGTCACTTCTATGTATTCCATCCTATAATCTCATAAATCAAAGCTCTTAACTGTCTGGATTCATATGTGACTGTATTCTTTCCAATATGCATTCTTTTTTCTTCCAGGGGCTGTTCAATAACTGCAGGTATGTTCCTGCCATAGAGTTCACAGTGCTCTAGAAACTGGAGACATTCTTGAATAACACTGTCACGAAGCACGATCATATGTTTTGACATGTTTTCTAATAAAGACAGGAAGCACCTTTTGGCATAATACCAAGTATCAGTTCCTAGTTTTTTATTATAAGGTTCCAGGCTTTTGATAACTCGAGAAATACCAAAGTCATAATTTCCTTTGGCACAATAAAGTGTTCCTATCACCAAGTTGACAATGCACAGATGGTAGATTTTCTTTTCTGGGTCTTCATAGGAAAGCTGCTCTTCCTCCTTTTCAATCTTCCTCATCAACTCCTCGGCTTCTTCATTTTGACTTGTCATAATATATGAAACACACAGGTTAGCTAATACAATAGCACTGACATTCAGGATGTTATCATAATGCTTCTTGACGATGGGCTCATAAAAACCAATTGCCTGTTTGTATTTGTTTTCCTGCATGAACAGAACATGAGCCACATTCAACTTCCACACATCATGGTCATTACAGAATTCCACAGATTTGCGGAAGATCTTTTCCACCACTGGGTAATTTTCAAGGTTCCAGTAGATTTTTGCCTGGGCCATCAACACGGGAATATACTTCTCAAGGGTTTCATCATACTCATTAACTGCCCTTTTGACAGCTTCATCGTCTCTATTATGTCTTGCTTCCTGTACTTGTTTGGTGAGTCTCCGGAGATGCTCAGTCAGCATCCCAGCTAATCCATCCAGCTTAATGAAAGCCTCTTCAGGAGCAGTCTGGCAAGTGATCATGGCATCCAAGAAGTCATAGAGATAGAGTGTGAGGAACCTGTAAGTCAAATGGGCATTTTCTGCCAGGACATCTGCTGCCAAGTCAAAATATTCATACTTACAGTAAAGCAACAATAGGTTGCCAAAAGTCTCTGGGGGAAAGGGGTTCTGTTGGAGCAAGAACTGAAGCTTTTCAAATCCTTCTGTAGGTCTGGCATCCATGTTCATTAGCGCTTGGTTGTGTAAGGTCACAGGGTCTAACTCCTCCTCTGCCCTAGGTGGCATGTCAGTGAGGGTTTCCTGGGCCACCTCATAGTTTCGCAGCTGGTATTCTATAGCTGCCTTGAGGTTGAAGGCTTCCACCAGAGCAGTCTGGTGAAGGACTAAGGTGTTGCCAACGCTGCGAACATCAATGCCCTCTGTGGTCATGCCCACACCTAGCTCCGGGTGCTGGCGGATGCCATGCTCGATAATGTCGGCTATATGCTTCAGAGCTGAAGCATACTTCCTGCTGCTGTAATAAGCCAAAGCCAAGTTGTAGGAAAGGTCAGGCCGGTAACCCGAGGCCTGCAGGGCCGCAGAGAACTTGGAACACGCAGCTTCATACTGCCCCTCCTTGTAGAGCAAACAACCCAGGTTGACCTGGCCATCGGGCTCACTCTCGTCCCCACTGTCGTCCCCTCCTTCCCCACTCAGTAGCTGCTCCACCAGGCTCCTGGCCCCGGGCAGATCGCCCTCGCTGTACTTGATCGCGGCTTGAAGGCGGAGAACCTGATTATGGTAAACTGGGTTGTCCAGGAGGAGGAAGGCGACCCGGGTCGCCTCTGGGTAAAGGCAGGCCTTGTACAGGGCCTGGGCTTGATACAGGCGGTACTGCTCCAGTTCCGGGTGCAGCTGGCCCAGCTGCTCGTAGCACTCGGCCGCCAGCGCGAACTCCTGCAGGCGGTAGTAGCAGTAGCCCAGCAGCGATAGGCCGGCGCGGCTCCTCGAACTCCGCTGGACCTCTCCGCCCAGCAACTGCGCCGCTTCGGCGTAGCGGGAATTGCGGATGAGACTGTACACGGTCGCGGTGAACTCCCCATCGGGCAACTGTCCACCGCTCAGTACCTCCATAACCACCAGGCTTGTTATGTGCCTTGGTTACCACGGCAACAAGCCAACCGGAAACGGAAGACTGCGAAAAGATTTGCTCCGGAAGTAACTTTGCAGTGTAAGGCACTGGCTAGGCGTAGAAAGCAGTCACTGATGCGAGTCTCACAATTACTGGTTTGCTTTTCCTAGAATTACGGATTGCGCAGAGGCATGAGTCACGGAGGGGTACAGAGAACTCCTCCAGCCATTCAGAGACGGAAACTCTAGGTCCCGGCATGCCCCTCTCTAACGCGTCACCGCCCGGAACTGGCCGCGTTGCATGCTGGGAAGGGTAGTTTCTGTGTGACGGACATCAAAGAGTTTTTTTTTACAGGCATTTATACAGTCACTATGAGTTGGAAATGACTCGACGGTAGTGGGTTGGGTTGAGTACCTTCTTATTACAAATGAGGGTTCCTGGCTGTATCCCTTGCGTCATCTTGGTTCTTTGTGCGGGTCAGGGAGTCTGAAGTCCCTTGCACTATTGAGTGTCTTACTCTGTTCGGTCCAATCAAATAATGTTTCACGTTTTGTTTTTGTAAAATAATGGTGATTGAAAAGGCGGAATGTCTGTTTGGAATTCTCCTAGAATTAGAGCGTGTAAATTTTTTAAGAATTTTTTCCCATAAAAAATTTATACGTACATTGTTATGTGACCGCAATTGCTCACTGCATTCGGCAACAGCACATTCCTCCTTTCCACCCCTGATTCCCCATGTCCATTCAACCAGCTCCTAACCCTCTCTGCCATCCCATCTCACCTCTGGACAGAAGCTGCCTGTTTAGTCTCTTGTATCTACTTGAGCTAAGAGGCACGCTCCTCACGAGTATCACTTTATGTCCCACAGTCCAGTCCAATC
>NW_004443973.1:6620040-6621514 GCF_000243295.1 Trichechus manatus latirostris | reverse complement strand
ATGTTGCCCTATGACAATGGTTAACAATCTCACATCAACAATATCCTTACTCAGTCTTGGGTTCCCTATCACCAGCCTCCTTGTCCCCTTCTGGTGAATTATTTTTTTGATACGTTCCTGAATTCTTTTGGCTAGAATTCTGTTGAGGATTTTTGCATCAATGTTCAGGAGGGATATTGGTCTGTAATTTCCTTTTTGTGGTGTCTTTACCTGGCTTTGGTATCAGGGTTATGCTGGCTTCATAGAATGAGTTTGGGAGTATTCCATCATTTTCTATGCCCTGAAATACCTTCAGTGGTAGTGGTGTTAACTCTTCTCTGAATGTTTGGTAGAATTTTCCAGTGAAACCATCCAGGCCGGGGCTTTTTTTATTTGGGAGTTTTTTAATTACCTTTTCAATCTCTTCTTTTGTTATGGGTTTATTTTGTTGTTCTACCTCTGTTTGTGTTAGTTTACGTAGGTAGTGATTTTCTAGAAATTTGTCCATTTCCTCTAGGTTTTCCACTTTGTTAGAGTACAATTTTTCATAGTATTCTGTTATGATTCTTTTAATTTCAGTTGGGTCTGTTGTGATATCACCTATCTCATTTCTTATATGGGTTATTTGCTTCCTCTACTGCTTTGCTTTTGTCAGTTTGGCCAATGGTTTATCAATTTTGTTGATCTTTTCAAACAACCAGCTTTGGTCTTGTTAACTCTTTCAATGGTTTTTCTATTGTCTATTTCATTTAATTCTGCTCTAACTCTTATTATTTCCTTTCTTCTGGTGCCTGAGGGCTTCTTTTTTCTACTTGTTCTAGTTGTAGGGTTAGTGTTTTGATTATGGCCCTTTCTTCTTTTTGGATGTGTGCGTTTATTGCTATAATCTGACCTCTGAGCACTGCTTTTGCTGTGTCCCAAAGGTTCTGATAGGATGTATTTTCATTCTCCTTTGATTCTATGAATTTCTTTATTCCATCCTTAATTTCTTCTGTAACCCAGTAGTTTGTGAGCAAGGTGTTCGTCAGTTTCCACACGTTTGATTTTTTTCCCTTGCTTTTTCTGTTGTTGATTTCTACTTTTATGGCTTTATGTTCAGAAAAGACGCTTTGTATAATTGTGATGCTTTGGATTTTGTTAAAGTTTGCTTTATGGCCTAATATGTGGTCTATTCTGGGGAATGTACCATGTACGGTGGAAAAGAAAGTGTACTTGGCTGCTGTTGGGTGGAGTGTTCAATATATGTCTATGAGATCAAGTTGTTTGATTGTAGCATTTAGGTCTTCTGTGTCTTTGTTGAGCTTCTCTCTGAATGTTCTGTCCTTCACCAAAAGTGGTGTGTTGAAGTCTCCTACTATCGTGGAGCTGTCTATCTCTCTTTTTAGTGCTGTTAAGAGTTTGCTTTATGTATTTTGCCACCATGTCATTGGGTGCATAAATATTTATTATAGTTACATCCTCCTGGTGTATTGACCCTTTAATCATTATATAGTGT
>NW_004443973.1:6602439-6619152 GCF_000243295.1 Trichechus manatus latirostris | reverse complement strand
ATTGCCTTCTTGCCTGCATGGTTTCTGCTGAGTAGTCCAAGCTTATTCTTATTGACTGTCCTTTGTAGATGTCTTTTTGTTTATCCCTAGCCACTCTTAAAATTCTTTCTTTTATCTTTGGTTTTGGCAAGTTTGATTATAGTGTGTCTTGGTGACTTTCTTTTGGGATCTACCTTATGTGGGGTTCGATGAGGATCTTCAATAGATATCTTGTCATCTTTCATGATATCAGGGAAGTTTTCTGCCAACAAATCTTCAACAATTCTCTCTATTTTTTGTTATCCCCCCTGTTCTGGTATTCCAGTCACTCATAGGTTATTCCTCTTGATAGAGTCCCACATAATTCTTAGGGTTTCTTCATTTTTTAAAATCCTTTTATCTGATTTTTCCTCAAATAAGTTGGTGTCAAGTGCTTTATCTTCAATCTCACAATTTCTGACTTTCATTGCTTCAATTCTGCTCCTATGACTTTCTATTGAGTTGTCTACTTCTGAAGTGTTATTGTTAATCTTCTGAATTTCTGATTGCTGTCTCTCTATGGATTCTTGCAGCCTGTTAAATTTGTCATTATGCTCGTCTCTAATATTTTTAATTTCCTCTACTGAATGTTCTGTGTTTTGCTTGATTTCCTTCCTAATTTCTTGAAGAGTTCTGTATATTAATCTTTTGTATTCTACCTCTGGTAATTTGAAGAAATTTTCCTCCTTTGGAAAATTTCTACATTCTTTTTTTTGGGAGCTTGCTGAAGCCATCATGGATTGCCTCTTTATGTGATTTCATATTGACTGTTGTCTCTGAGCCATCAATAAGTTATTACATTTATTTATTTTATGTTTGCTTATTGTGTCCTAGCTTCTTGTTTTGTTTTGATATGCCCAAATAGGCTGCTCGTATGAGATAGTTTGATTATTGGCCCTTTGAAGCTCTAATGTCCTACCACCAGGTGGTTAGATGTTACTAGGTATGTGAGCTCAGGATTCTGCCTACTCCTCCTGTATGGATTCAGCTCAGGTGCCCAGGTAGATAGCCACCAAGTGTGTGGTGTATGCTCTCACAGTCCTAGACAGGCATGGGTGATTGTTGTAGACACAGGCATCTTGTTGCAGCAGGGGAACACACACTGAGCAAGGTAGGGGGCTGACGGCCACCCCCGATTGTCCAGGAGGAAAGCGTGTCCCTGTTCCCTACAGTGCATTGGTGGGTGGGTTTTGCAGCTGGACTATGAGTGCATAATGCTGTTGGCTGTAAGAACTGGGGGGCACCTCTTATTCATGGGCCCATCTTGCAGGTGGGTAGGTGGTGTGGGTGGAATCACTAGTCCTAAGGCCCCTGACGTGGGTAGCTGAAGACCCTGCTTAATGGGCAGTGCAGTGTCAAATGTCAAGAACCTGCCACTTCACAGCTGAAACAGTTGAAGTTAGAGTTTCGGTATGTACCTTGTTGTACTGCAGTAATGAGGGCCTACGCTGTTGAGATGGGCCTACACAAGTCTCTGCAGGGGGAAAGGCACTCAGCTTCCGTGGATGCCTTATGCCTGTGCCTAGGCAAAGGAGCTGTGCCTACCCTGGATTCCTGGCTTCGGGGAGCCGGCAGTTTATTTTTTCCTCTGTTGGTTAATTTATTCACTCTCCAAGGCAGGGAGAATGGCTCCGGGCATATGATGGATCCTACTTCTGGCCCAGGGGCCTCAGCAATTGCTGAAGCCAGTCAGGGACCCAGTGCAGAGCAGGGAGCAGGGAGGTAAATGGGAGAGAGGTTTTTGCCTAAGGGGGGTGTTTTTGATCCATGTGGTAGGTTGTACGCAAGTACTTATCCAGGGCTGCTTCTCACTGGTTCTGGGTGGTCGTGTAGACTCTCTGGCACTGGGTCTCTCCCGTTGTGGAATACGCCTCCTGAGCACCGCTGCTTGCCTGCCTCACCGCACACCCATGAGCTGCTTAGGCCTGAAGGGCTTATGTTCTCGCTGGGTCAGGTTTGGCAACTCCTTGCTGCTTCTGAACCGTCTCTCCCTCCCCCTGCCATTCAGTCCAGTTCCTCAACTCTGCCTTCGATGTTCAGGGCTCCCAGATTGCCATATATAATCAATTCACTTGTTTCTTCAGGTCTTTATTGTAAGAAGGTCCACCGAAAGCGTCTGACTACTCCGCCATCTCGGCCCCACCTCCTAGAGTGTTTCAATTTTTAAGATGCTCTGATAGCGCACTTTCTAAGAACAGAATAGTGCAGAGCTCATGAGTCCTTATGCTGGCCCTTATAGAAGCTGGCCAGAGAAAAGAATGTTGTGAATCTCAACTTGTATCGGGAGACTTTGGGCTTTATTTTCAAGTGTTACCCGCCAGCCCTTTTATAGAAACAACAACTACTATCGAGGATGTGTTGGCTTTTAAACTTTGTACTATCTACTGCCCTGTTTCTCCCAACTTCCACTACCAGTTAAAAGCGCAGTTTTTCTTTGTCTTCCATAATTTCCACTGGCCTCTCTAGGGCCTAAGATAAACGTGTTCAAAATAAAAACCATGTCTTTGCTATATAGTTAAAGACATTAGTACAAGTCCCCTAGCTGCCTCAATAATATTGCAGTTTATAAATCTCTCTCTCTCTGTGTGTATGTGTGTGTGTTTATTTTTGTTGTTGCTGTTGTTAGGTGCTATCCAGTCGGTTCAGACTCATAGCAACCCTATGTACAAAAGAACAAAACACTGCCTGGTCCTGCAGCATCCTCAAAAACGTTGCTATGATTAAGCTCATTGTTGTAGCCACTGTGTCAATCCATCTCATTGAGGGTCTTCCTCTTTTTCACTGACCCTCTACTTTACCGAGCGTGATGTCCTTCTCCAGGGACTGGTTCCTCCTGATAACATGTCCAAAGTATGTGAGACAAAGTCTCGCCATCCTCTCTTCTAAGGAGCATTCTGGCAGTAATTCTTCCAAGACAGATTTGTTCATTCTTCTAGCAGTCCATGGTATATTTAATATTCTTTGTCAACACCTTAAGTCAAAGGCGTCAATTCTTCTTTGGTGTTCCTTATTCATTGTCCAGCCTTCATATGCATATGAGGTGATTGAAAATACCATAGTTTGGGTCGGGCACACCTTAGTCCTCAAAGTGACATCTTTGCTTTTTAACACTTTAAAGAGGTCTTTTGCAGCATATTTTAAAAGTCTGTATTGCAGTGAATTATTTAATATGGCCCTTCTAGCCATGGTGTTTGTGACTCACACACAATGATTGAGTGGGACTATGCAAATAAGGTATATGGAATCTGTGATGTTTGGGGTTATGTGTCAGCTGGGCTAGGCCATGATTCCCAGTATTGTGTGATTGTCCTCCATTTTATGATCTGATGTAATTACCCTAATTATCCTCCATTTTATGTGTTATAAATTCTAATATCTATGTGTTAACGAGGCAGGATTAGTATGGGGTATATCTTGAGTCACAACCTTGCAAGAGGGTGTGACTCATGTCCTACCATTAACTCAAGTCACACCCTGTTGTGTGGCCTGCATTCAAGGTACATATGTGGGTGCTCTGTCGGGATTCTTTCTGCATCTGGATCATATGTCTGGCTCATCACTGTTAGACCTCCGGTTCTTGGGACTTGAGCCAGCGGCCTGCCATATGACCTGCCAATTCTAGGATCTACTGGCTTCCACAGCCCTGTGGGCCAGCAGCCTATTGTCTGACCTAATTCGCTAGCTTCTGCAGCCTTGTAAGCCAGCAGCTGCTTTGGCTTTGTCAGCACCTACAGCCATGTGGGTTGGGAGAAGCCCATGCCTGACCCATAGATTTGGGACTTGCCAGCCTCCACAACCATGTGAGCCACTTCCTTGATAAGGTTCATGAGTTCTGTGAAATGTTGCAGTGAATTATGGAACCCAAAGACAGGAGGGAGAGTACTGAGGGGTGGAGGAGTAGTAGGTGATGGAGCAGTACAGCTAAGTTTAGAAAAGTTGGATATTTGGGACATCTTTAACCTTTGCCTCATAGCAACCAGCTTTGTGCTAATCCTGATAAAAGAAATATATATACAAGTTCAGTGGGAAATAGTAACTGATGAATACTCATCTGTGTATCTCCTATAGATGAGGATGTAAGGGACCAATTTTTGGTGCCAAGTGTGTATGAGGAAAGAGTAGGGTGTTTTGTTTTGTTTTTTCCTCTTCATTAAAACAACCAACTTGGCTTGGGCAGCAGAAATTTGGATGTCCTCATCAGTGAGCAGATGTTAGCAAGTGACTAGTGGAAGTTGTGTAGCTCTTAGTCACCTGTTATGACTAGGAGACTTCAGTAGGTGTGTCATTGCTCATAAAATAAAGTGACTGACTTCATGTATTCATTTATTCTTCCTTGCTGAGAATTTGCCAGAGCTGCGTACTTCTGGGTGGGACTAGACAAGGATCCTCCTACTTCATCAATACCAAGAAAGGACAAACTATACCCATTTCAGAGACGTGGAGTGTAGCTTTGAACAACCCAGTATCCCCAGAGAAATCAGCTGAGCAAGACACGTAAAACCTCACTCCAAGGCTTCTTCCTACCTGGTCTCCAGACTCACTTCTTTTGGGTCTTCAACCCAGGGAGGTATGTGGGTTGAGGGATGCTTTGCTAGTTCTGCTCAGTAATCAGGAAGGGGGGGGACTCTTTTCCTTTTTGCCTGCCTAATTGACACTTATCCTTCGAAAACTCAGCTTCGATATTTTAAAATCCTTATGTATTGAGCTGTTACCTTGGGTAAGTTGCTATTAAGTGAAGTTAAGATGGCAGACCATGGAAACATGAAAGTGCTTTTTATATCTTTATCCTATTTCTCTCTGTTGTGCAGATTTGTGTATTCATCATGAAAGCATTCACCTTCAAATGGTTTTTTAAATATATTAAAAATAAAAGGACTATCTGCTTTCCCCCAGATATCACTGATCTCTGCAGGCATCAGTTGGGGTTCTCCTCTTTGTGTTGGTACATATCTGTGAGTGTGGCAGCTGAAGTGGCAGGGGGAGGCTGTTGTGTGCCTGCCTCCTTGTTTCATGTGATGCTGCTCCAGAGGCCTGGCTTGAAAAAAAGCAGGGCATTCGGCTTAGACAGATGGAGGGCAGGGTTATTTTCAAAATGAAATGAGTGCACAAATCACACTGTGAAATTGGCATGACCATCACTGCTGCTGTGATAGAGCAACTTTTATTTAGCCTCTGATAGGCAGTTGGGGAATAGATTAGGTTTTTTTTTGTGTGTGTGTGTGTGGAGGTGGGTGAAAGAAAACTCTTTAATTAATGATAAAAATTCTGTTAAGCAACAAATGAGGTGGAATATTATAAAATGCCATAAAGGATCATTTTTTTCCAATAGAATTTTGAAAAGCTGGAGCGTATATCAAAAGTAAGTGTATTATACCATTTCAAGTAATAGGAAAGCATTTGGTGATTGCAGTAAAGTGATTTAATGACTTGTAGAAAAGAATTAGTCTATGAGAAAACAGTTTTGGACTCAGGGTGGATTTTGCTGCTGAAGTGGAGGCCTGTGTACCACGCAGAAGAATTCCATTCACGCAAAATGTATAGGAGCTCAAAGTATGATGTTTGGTTCTTAATATGTTTATGTTTCTACCTGTGGAAATATAAGATGATCAAATCCCAAGTGTAATCTATTTGACATTTACTTTTAAAACTAATTGAAAGGGATTGTTTTCTTATTTATTCTGTAAATATAACCACTTCCTTTTGTTAAACTTCATTAATTTATGAGCATCTCTACCACAGTTGTGGTCAAACATCTTCCTTAATAAAGGAAGACCTTCTGCAGGACAGTTTTCTGGTTGTTTTTCCAGCCCATTTTCTTCAGGATGGTCAGGTTGAGAGACTCAATTCCCTCCTAACCCCCTTCCATAAGCAGTGAAGAAAAGAATAAATTAGTGTCAAATTGGTAATGTAGTTAACTGACTTTTAGGAGCATCTGTTCAATCTTTTGAGACTTTTGGGAAGACTTAACACCAAATCAACACTTGGGAACTTTCATGTTCAGATGGTGAGAAACTTAACCTCATTATGAACTTAATTTCCTTTTGCTGGTAGTTCCAGCTTTATTAATGCTTTAATTAGTAATATATTTCCTTCTTGAATATACCTTGCTTTTGATCAAGTAGCTTCTATTTTGGATTTTTTGAGGTTATTATTCTAAATTAATTTATCATGGAGAACACAGTATCATTATGGTTTATAAAAGGAATTAGCAGAGAAGACACAACTGTGGATACTAGCGTTTAAAACATCAACCAACCATTCAAACAAAAGAGCCACTCTAACCCCTATGTTTATGCAGTGCTTTGAGTACTAGGACCAGGGCCTGGTTTGCCTAACTTCCCTCGTTAATCCTCACAGCCCTTCTGTGAATTAGGTGATCCTTATTGTTGGTCCCACTTTAAAAACTCCATTGCAAACCACAGAGAAGCTGGTGGTTGCAGTGGCCAGGCACATGGCAGCTGGTGATTGCTTACGCTGGCCAGTAGTGGGCCACACTGCACCTCTTCCCTCGCTCCCCCTGGGCACCTCCTCTCTAGTCATTTGAATTGGCTTTGGATCATTTGCTGCAGTTTGTTCTAATAGAACAGGCACAATGGTGTAAGAATTTTAAAGTTTAAGCACCGGAGCCATTGTATAATTGTATGGCGTCAGTGTAGCTGGCGGCCCTGCATTCATGCGATCCCCCTGTGTAACTGCCCATGCAAATTTGAGCAATCTTTAATGGACACAGGAACCTGGCATTGGGCTGCAGACTCTTCTACCTCCAGAAAAACTTCAGTAATTCTAAGAACCTTTTTTTTCATCTTTAAAATGCTGTACAGACAGGGCTGTCCCAATATCCCTCTCACACAGGCAAACATCACAGACCAAGACAAAGGTAATGGATTAAACTGATGGCCAGAATTTAAATTGTGGGTATCCTGATGCATGCTTCCTTGTTTCAGCCCTTAAATTATCCTGCTTAAGAGAAGTAAAGAATAATTATGCTAGGGTTTTAGTTAAGCTTTAAGCATTTTATTAAAAAAAAAACAAAGATATTTAGGTCTCTAAAAGCGGATTGCTTCAAAAGCATGGATTAGTTGCTTGTGAAATGGTCAACATTCTATAATGCAGTATTGTTACTACGAAACACCAGCCTGGGAAATCTACACAAAGAGGATGACTTCAACCAACTCAGTTGAAGACATATTTCCCTTCTTTTGTGTAAAACAATAATAATTAGGAAGCAAATCAGTAGGGGATCCCTTTCAGATTATTGTACATCAAAATAAAATGGCATAATATTCCACCAGGGAATGAGACTCAACAAAACTTCACCTCCTATTTCCATATTATGCTGTTTTTTTAAAAAAATTCATTTAAATATTATCTAATATAAATATAAAGCAAAAAAATTGAAATTCTAATACACACACACACACACAAAATGACACAGATAAATGATGGCCTCGAATAACACATTTTTCACAGCAAATACTTCATTTACTTAATAAACAGATCATTTCTATACCAGTGTATACATTCAAAGACATTGGTACAGGTACGCTATACAGATAAATAACCTATCTTTAGCACTGCTGAGTGATGTGCCAAACATGCAAGAACATTCATAATTAAGTTAGAAAAGATGTACAACCCCAAATTACTAGCTGAGGAAAAGGTACTGTAACACGAACAAGGTAAGCAGACGGCTAAATACAAATGCTCATCATGAAATTCTCCAGATACACCTCATTTTATTTCTGCCATCTATGGGTTTTATTCTATTATTGCTCGCTTGTGAAGCTTACGAAATTTTGTCTTGCTTGTAGCCAGACTCGACCTTTAAATTTCCTGGTACGTTTGAGTTTTGGGAGTTCTTTTATCGCATGTGGCAGAATAAGCCATGTGTTTTCAGTGACTGTTATTCTGAAGCAGATAATGAAACTTCACTACAGGGGCACTGCCAGAGTTTTCAGGCTCCGAAATTAGGTTTTGTTTTGTTGCTTTAATTTATCCTTTCTCCAAAAGCATTTGTCTTTAGATTTAAATCTTCCCCTCATATGTGTAGATTTCTGTCCTGCATGAAGGAAATTGCTTCACACTATTACTGGGGATGAAACAGTTTATCTTTCTGCAATTCATAAGAGTCAGCAGAGAAATTGATTTTAAAATAATGGTACCACAAAGTAAATGGAGCAGACTCTGTTTAATGACCTATGCTAAGTGGATAAAGTATGATAAACTTTGTTACAAGAAAAAAAAAACTGAATTAATATTAGATAATATTCTTATTACATTATCAAATGTTTAAAGGTTTTTTTTAACCCAGCGTGTTTGCAAATATAAAATACCTGGAAATGCGTGGACATCTCAGATTTCAAAAACCGAGAAAATGCACATGTACAGTTTTAACTTCTCTTGACTCACTTTATAAATTTACTTTTATCACTACCGCTATGAGACATCTATGCTATGGGATAGTCTAAAATTGTCATTTATGAAATAAAAGGATGTATTTTTTACAATTTGTGTTCATGACCTTATCTTTCACAATCACTAGAGGCAGATTCAGACATATCTGTGGTAAGGTTGTTTTTATATGTACCCCATATATGTAACTTTTTATTTTGTCTTCAGTGAGAAGATGACCTCTTTATGTTTGCTATTATTTTATTTGAAATGAATAAATAAAAAAAATTATTTGGAAAAATTTTAACAAGTTAAACACAGGCTGGTCCTTTGGTATGGAAATGAACTGAATAAAAGTCAATGATTTTATTTAACAGGTGGGAAAACCTGAAACCTGTAGAGTCCCAAGATTATGGGTCCAGCCAGTGGCCAAGCCAGGGTGGAGCCCTGATCTCCTGTACACTGGATGGTGCCCGTTACAGCTTACCAGGCTGTCCCTACTTGCCGGGGGTTGACAGCAATCTTGTAGTTTGTGTATGTATTACCTACACACGGACTAGTAAGAATAAATATCATATCTGCAAAAATGCTTCCCGTAGAGAAAGTATGATGACACCATTTTAACCTTTAACACGAAGAGATCTGAGGAAGCACACATAAAGTGGTCAGTTTGGGTTGTTTTATAAGAAGACTCGCATTTCAAATGTCTTCCTCCAAGAGAAAATAAACATTAATAACCAGGAATGGGAAATTTTCTCTTTCACTGTTTTGGGAAAGAAGAATATATGAGTAACCACATATACCTCACATCCTTAGAAAATTATAAATTATTTAGAAAAGGGATTAAAGATACCTCAAGCTCCCAAGAGTTCAGTCTCTAACCCCCAGCATTGTTGGTACCAGGAAGGTTGCTACCCTCCATTCCCACTGCTTCATGGTTGTGGGGGAGCAGACCTATGGCATTAGTCAGCAGTTTCTGAATTTTGACCCACAACAGGGAAGATATCTTGAGACAGGAGAAATAGATGGAGGCAATTATAAACAGCTACTTGATTGATGGTTGACATTGTCAGGGCTCCACTGTATGGCAGATTGCAATGGTGTTGAACTCCCCTTGCTACCAGTGGATGTTGCTATTGGCAACCGTGCAGTGAAGCCAATAAAAAGGCAAGAAAATGAGAGGAAAACTCAACCTTAGTGGAAGCCGTAGGGTTTGTGCTATAAATTATGTTCCCCTTATCAATATGCAGCATGAACGTTCAGGGTAGCTACAGTGCCGGTAGCTGCCTGAAGTCTCCGTCAGACCTTGGGTCCAGTTTTATCATAAAGCACATGCTTTAAAATTTTGCTCTAGATGGACTGGCATTCGTCTGTCTGGGCTATTTATTTATTGTTGGGGAGGATAACAGATGCGAGCTCATCTCTGCCTCACATGGGCTGATTTTCAATTCCCGTTTGTGATATAAACATGATGTGGCGCAATACCCAGAAACACCTGCAGTGCCTCTGGAGCCGCAGACACACGATGTTCAGGCCAACCAGTGTCTGTCCCTAACCCCACCCACCCTTTGTTCCTCACCTGAAGGAGGGGAGACAGCCCGGCAGAAGCTATTTTCCTTTATAGCAGAGTGATTCAGAAAACTGGCTTAATAAAATCCATAAATTTGAATAACCTCCTCTTACCTGCTCTGCAGAGGCAATTTTTCCTGCACTCATTTTCTCCTCTAGTTTCTCCCATCTTCCCTGCAGAGACAGCTGTAAAGGGTAGCCAGGAACATTATTTTTTAGAGCTCCCACCCCTTCCTTCTCTGCTTTGTAAAGCACCTCCCTGCTCAAGTGTCTCTCTTTTCTAAGCAACTGATGACAGGATTGTACACCCTCATTTTTTCGGTTGAAAGTGCCATTTTTCTTCATTTGGATTAACTTTCACCTTTCCTTTGGCAGGTCTCTTGCCACTTGCTTTGGTTCCTGTCTTTCCTCTATTGGTCTTCCCCCTCCCCCACCTTTGCCTGGTTTTTAATTCTCTTTTACTTCATTTCTAACCATGTAGAATCTTACATCTCTACAATTACCTGCTCCCCCTCACTTCCATTTTGGTACCTTAATTTACCCATTTATTCTCCAAACATTTCCTGAATGTCAACTATGCGGCGGGAAACAGTGACCCTTGTGGAAGTTGGCCCCTGTTCTGTTAACATCTGAGTAGTAAAGTCAAGAACTGATACTGACCAGTAACAACGAGAACAAAAACGGTTGTAAATTTGAGACTTTTCAGAGCTGGAATGGACCTTCAGGATCATCTAGTCCAGGGATTTGCAAACTCCTCAGAGCTCCTTTATGGATCACTATGGGTGTAATCAAAGAGATGAGGATTTGTAGGGGCCCTGGTACCCCAACCCTGCTTCCAACAGAGCAGTTCAGCTTTTAGACATTTTATATCTCGGGGATTCCTTGTAAGAGTTATCTGAACAAAGAGTTCTAAGGTTAAAACATGTTTGAAAATCACTTCCTACTATAATCTCATTTTACAGCTGAGGAAACAGGCTGGGAGAAGTTAGGTGGCTTGTCTGAAGCCCTCCAGTCAGTAGTGCCAAAGCTAGGGATGGACATCCATCTTCTAGCCCAGGATTCTCTGGATAAGGTGTACCATGTCTTCAATATCTCAGGTAAAATGGGGAGCAAAGCAGCTTTCCAGTCATTGTACCTGTTTAATACAGTTTCTTCTTAGCGATTATAAACCCAGTTTAGTCCAACTGAATAGATGCATCTTTTCCTACAAAATGTGTTCTCTTGCCGAGACCTTTCAAGCATTATTTCTTACACTGAAGGAAAAATCCAAAATCAGGGACCTTTGCATTTGGTTTCAAGTTGGTTACTGGTTAAAAAAAACCTTTGCCATCGAGTCAATTCTAACTCATAGTGACCCTATAGGACAGAGTAGAACTGCCACATAGGGTTTCCAAGGAGTGGCTGGTGGATTCGAACTGCCAACCTTTTGGTTAGTAGCCAAATGCTTAACCACTGCGCCACCAGGACTTAAGGTAGTAACCTTAAATTTCATACCAAAACTCATCATTAGAAAAACTCAAAGCAGTCAACGCTCAGTCTCCGTGGCTCTGCTGTGTCCTTGGAAATGTCTATCCCTGTCGGAAATAGTTCCCTAAATGTTCATGTGTCACTGTAGTAAATCCAGCTATAGATTTTCTTTCATCCTCACTTTAATTAATGCCAATCCATTCCTTTTGGGAGAAAGCTTGGTCTACAATCAAGGTTGAATTAAAAACTCTGAAAAAGGGGACCACAATCCCAATGCAGGGCTGTGAATGTTTTATAAACACCAGCCAGCCAAACACATTTGCTGTATTCCTACTATGGGCCTCTTTGGTGGGGGTGGGGGTGGAAGGACTGGGATTGGTTAGTATTTGTAAGGATACTATAATTTACCTTTTAGGTAGGCAACTCTAAAGAGTCTCTCTGATCCGTCATGAAGAATTCTAGGATTAGAAATAAAATACCTCTATAGAATACAAATCAGGATTCTTCGGACAGCCTGGCACAAAAGGGCTCTCAGAGTGAGGGCACAAAGGCAGGCAGTGTATGGCTTGCAACAACAGAAGAGCCATATACAAAATGAAGCAGTGCTAATGGCACCATCACTGTTCAGTGTTCCTTCAGCTTGGAATAAGCAGGGTTGGCTAGCCTCAGATCCTTGCATCTACAACTGTCCTCTGCCTCGAGCCTTCGTCTCAGCCCCTGTGGGTTCTTTGCCCAGCATCAGGGAAGGCTGAGGGTCCTGGGATGTGCACTCTGCCACGCCCCCTCCTTTGTCCTTCTTGTCGCTCTCTCCCCTGCTGACCATACTTCAGAGCAAAGTGTAGACATGCTTCACAGCGCATCCCCAAGGCCTTACGTCTGTCTGAGCAGAAAGGGACAAAAGGATGATGTGGCTGGAGTGAAGCTGGCCCTTCAGGCCACAGTTGTCTTGCAGCAGCAGCTGGCCGGGCGGTTTACTTTCTGTCCTGCGTAGCCACCGTAAGGCTGGCAGTAGAGGGCGAGGCAGCCGAGGCCACCAGCCTTTTCTGGTGCAGCTCTTCCCACTTACTTCTATTCACAGCCACTGAATCGAGCATCGGCTTTAGTTTCGCATTGACCTTCACCAATGCCTAAAGCAAAACAAACAACAACAAAAAAAGAAGTGGGAGAGAAAAGAGAGTCACTGATATAATTTTCCACGTTTCATTTGTGAGTTGACTGGAAACTGGCTGTAAGAACTGAAAGTGATGATTAGATTACAAACATGAGCTATTTACCTGAAAGAAATATGCATTTAACACCATTGTGTTGCGTTAGGAGACCCTGTGTGGTGCAGTGGTTAAGAGCTACAGCTGCTAACCAAAAGGTTGGCAGTTCAAATCCACCAGGCACTCCTTGGAAACTCTATGGGGCAGTTCTACTCTGTCCTATAGGGTCATTATGAGTTGGAATTGACTCAACGGCAATGGGTTTTTTTTTGGTGTTGCATTAATAAAGCCTATGCAGAAAATGAAAAAAAAAAAAAAAAAATAAGGATGGCTGTGTATAACTCCAGGGGGCACCAGCCACACAGACCATTATCCTATCTTATATCCATATCAAGAAAGAAAACAAAATATCCAACTTCACATGTCTACTAATATGTATATCTTTGCCTGCCATACAGGGCTTAGATTTCAATAGACAGTGAGTTTAAGTTTTTACAAAAATGAACCCACCATTTGCTCTACCAGAGATGACTCTAGATGGACTTGCCTGAATAAGAAAGGTCAGCTAAAATCTTGAAACAAGGGGAGGTGCTCACTTTTAAAGCTATGGATCTGGGAGCTGTACTAAAAATACAGATCAATATGGGAACGTGTGAAAACAGACATGGTAGAAAGGAAAAAGGAATGTGGAAGAGAGTGACAGGGAGATGCAGGAGAGATGAGGGAAGAAGAAATGTAGGGTGTGGCCAGAGGTAAACTGTCCATAAGGCTAATGAAGCTCAGGCTTCACGACCTTACTTGTGCCAAAACCAAAAACCCGTTGCTGTTGACTCACAGCGACCCTATAGGACAGAGCAGAACTGCCCAACAGGGTATCCAAGCCAGTAAATCTTTATGGAAGCAGACTGCCCCATCCTTCTCCTACGGAGGGGCTAGTGGGTTTGAACTGCTGACCTCTCGGTTAGCAGCCGAGCACTTAACCACTGTGCCACAAGGGCTCCTTTCACTTGTGCCAGACCCTTCTAAATAAATATTTTCTTTTTTACTTAATTTTGTGTTATTTTTTTAAAGAGTCCTCTAGTCCAAGATAGTATAAGCTTCTGGCTTCACAAAACCTGGATTCCCCCTGACAGTGGAATGAGAGCCCTAAATGTGAGATGATGCATTTGAATTTAATTTGAATGAGTATTTCTGCAGTTTTCATATCAGAGGACTACTGCTGGAGGGTGGTAGCGGGGGTTAGGATCTTGCCACTGAACCAGGGGCTGGAAAAAATTTGGGAAGTACAGATTAAATAGCAGTAGGTAAATATAAGCCAGAGGAACAATCCTTTACTCTGTCCAACAGGGAAATTCCATTATTCTCTACTTCACTGTTTTTTTTTTTTTAAAGAAAAGATGAATTTAAAGTTTATAAAACTGGAACCCTCATCCATTGCTGGTGGGCATGTAAAATGGTGTTGCCACTCTGGAAAACAGTTTGTGGTTGCTCAAAAAATTAAACATAGAATTATCATATGACCCAGCAATTCCACTCCTAGCTATAGACCCAAAAGAAAGCAGTGACTCAAACAGATACATGGACACCAATGTTCCTCGCGGCATTATTCACAATAGCCAAAAAGTGGAAACAACACAAATGTCCATTAACAGATGAATGGATAAACAAATGTGGTATAGACACACGATGGAATATTATTTGGCTATAAAGAGAAATGAAGTCCTGATACATGTTATGACATGGATGAAGCTGGAAGACATTATGCTGAGTGAAATAAGTCAGACACAAGGAGACAAATATTTTATTTTATTGTACTTTAGATGAAGGTTTACAGAACAAACTAGCTTCTCATTAAACAGTTAGTACACGTATTGTTTTAGGACATTGGTTAACAATCCCCTGACATGTAAACACTCTCCCCTTCTTGACCTTGGGTTCCCTATTACCAGCTTTCCTGTCCCCTCCTGCCATCTAGTCCTTGTCCCTGGGCTGTTGTGCCCATTCAGTCTCATTTTGTTTTACAGTACTGCCTAATCTTTGGCTGAAGGGTGAACCCCGGGAATGACTTCATTACTGAGCGAACAGGGTGTCCAGGGGCCATAATCTCAGGGTTTCTTCAGTCTCTGTCAGGCCAGTAAGAATGGTCTTTTCTTGTGAGTTAGAATTTTGTTCCACACTTTTCTCCAGCTCTGTTCATAGGGACCCTCTGTTGTGTCACAGCAGTCAGTGGTGGTAGCCGGGCACCATCTAGTTGTACTGCACTCACTCTGGTGGAGGCTGTGGTCCATTAGTCCTTTGGACTAATCTTTCCCTTTATCTTTAGTTTTCTTCATTCTTTCTTGCTCTCAAAGGGGTGAGACCAGTGGAGTATCCTAGATGGCTGCACAGAGGCTTTTAAGACCCCAGATGCTACTCACCAAAGTAGAATGTAGAACATTTTATTTATAAACTATGTTATGCCGATTGAGCTAGACGTTCCCCGAGACCATGGTCCCCACAGCCCTCAGCCCAGCAATTCGGTCTCTCAGGGAGTTCGGATGTATCTATGGAGCTTCCATGCCCTTGCCTTGTACAAGCTGTGCTGGCTTCCCCAGTAATGTGCACTGTCTTACTCTTCACCAAAGTTACCACTTATCTATTGTCTATTTAGTGTTTTTCCATCCTCACTCCTCCCCTCCCTTGTAACCATCAAAGATTGCTTCTTTTTGTGTGTAAACCTTTTCATGAGTTTTTACAGTAGTGGTCTCATACAATATTAAGACAAATATTTTATGATCCCACTTATATGAAACATTCAGAACAGGGAAATGCATAGAGACAAAAGTTTATTAGTGGTTACCAGGAGCTGTGGGGGGCTTATCTTCCAGCACTATATCAAACTGTTCCACTGCTCCTGGGAATCGTGGTACATATAATAGGAGGGGCAATATGCCACAGAGAGGTGGTGGTAGTGAGGGAAGTGGTGGAATCGGCTATCCAGACCCTCGGGTCCGGTTTTCCCTAGCCAAGATGGTTTTGCAAACAGAGGGAACTACAACAGTGGTGGAATGCCCAACAGGGGGAACTACAACCAGAACTTCAGAGGACAAGGAAACAATCGTGGCTACAAAAATCAATCTCAGGGCTACAACCAGTGGCAGCAGGGTCAATTCTGGGGTCTGAAGCCATGGAGTTAGCATTATCACCAAGGATATTATTGAATACTCGAATAAAATGAACAGAACATATAAACTTCTGAGGACACTTTGGAGTGTGATGGCTATTGTCATCAAACTGGAGTGAGGCCTGACGCCAGGAACTTCCTTCCTTCCTTATACCCATCTTTCTTTCCTTCTTCCTATCCATCCATCCTGTCATCCATCCATCTCACATACGTACAGGATTCTCATGATCCTGACATTGTTCCTTGAATAGAATCTTTATGTCATTTGGGGCCTCCCTTTCCCTTGAGATCTATGTAACACTTGATATCGACCCTATTTCATGCTCTGGGTACCTCTCAAACTCCTCTCCATGATTTTCCAAGTCTTACTTCCCTGTGCTTCTCTTTGACTTCCTTCTTGAGCCCATTTAGCCTTCTTGACTCCACTCTGCATCATTTCCAATGCAAAGTCCACTTCATTTCTTTTTTTCACAGGAAATCCAATCTCCCTCAACATTCTGGATACCTAATAACTTTACTGAAGTTTAGAAGTTCTCGTAGGGGAAGTGAGTACCCCACTGAATCACTTCAACATGCTCCTCTTCTTCTCAAAAACTAAAGTCTTGATATTCACCCCATGGGTAGAACAACCGAGTTTTCTTCCTAGCCCCATTTCACTGCTTGGTGGCGTAGTGGTTAAGAGCTTGGCTGCTAACCAAAAATTTGCAGTTCAAATCCACCAGCTGCTCCTTGGAAACGCTGTGGGGCAGTTCTACTCTGTCCTTTAGGGTTGCTATGAGTCAGATTTTTTTATTTTATTTTTTTTTATTTTATTGTACTTCAGGTGAAGGCTTACAGAACAAATAGTTTCTCATGAAACAGTAGTACACATGTTGTTTTATGACATTGGTTAACAACCCC
>NW_004443973.1:6591591-6602339 GCF_000243295.1 Trichechus manatus latirostris | reverse complement strand
CTCTAGCTAGAACTTCCAGCACAATGTTAAATAGGAGTGGTGATAAAGGGCATCCTTGTCTTGTTCCTGTTTTCAAGGGGAATGTTTTCAGCCACTATGAGTCAGATTTGACTTGATAGCAATGGGTTTGGTTTTTGGTTTTGGCCCAGCCAGCCAGCCTGCTTTCTCCAGCTTCCATGGAATTCTAGTGAACCAGTTTCTCTTTTTTGTTACTCTAAGCCCTATAAAATTGTTTGTTTTCTTTTCCCTATAAAGCACTGAATAAAAAAAATGAACATGGAGCTGTGGGAGTGTTAGCCCATGGAACAGTGATGGATATTTATACCTTGGGCCAGTTAGCTGCTTCTGTTCTGTAGCCACAGATTATACCCCCGCTGGCATGTAGACATCTTGCAGATGTGTCCCATTCATCATAAGGGGAAAAAAGGTGAACATCCAACTATGTTGTTGTTCTTTTGTGTACCTTTGAGTCGATTCCAACTTATAACAACCCTATAAGACTAAACCACTGCAATTCCAGCACACCTCTTATAAAGCCTTCTCCAGGCATGACCTGTGGTTACAGAGTGCTCAACAGTAATGTCCTCCACCAGAAAAGATTACCGCTTCATGTTGAGGATGGCAGAATGTGTTTCCCCAAGCAGTACTGCAAACAATCTGTTAGTAAGACCTGACTTATCCGCCCAGATAGCTATCTACTCCAGGGATATGAGTAAGATGTAACTAGATGTTAGAGAACCAAAAGCTACTGCGATCGAGTCTATTCCGACTCTTAGCAATCCACAGGGTTTCCAAGGCTGTAAATCTCTACAGATGCAGGCAGCCACATCTTTCTCCTGTGGAGCCAATGGTGGTTTCAAACCACCGACCTTTCGGTTGGCAGTTGAGCGCCTTAACCACCGCACCACCAGGGCTCCTTAGATGTAAGATAACGAGGGTAGAAAAGGCCAGAAATAATTAGGTAACATAATAAATGGTGAGCATTCCCCCTGGCTAAGGTGGTGCCTCTTCACATCAGTGTCTCTTCAGCAGAGTATGTTCTCTCTCTCTCTTAAAAGTAACATTTATCACACCAAGCAAAAACATTTAATTTTAGGCTAAATGTACCTGTTATCCCATATGATAATAATACACAGCAACATCATAACTGAGGCAGTGATCCAATTCCTCTCTATTTTCATGGGAAAGATGCAGGTGCCTGTTTTCCACTCACTGTATAGTGTTTTTATTTAGACGATTGTGTGAGGTAACGACAACTGGCATGGTTTTATTTAGTAGAGTTCGGCACAGGCTCCTCTTCACTCCGAGCAAGCCTTTTAATTAAACTGACTACTATAATCCTATGGAAATTAGTGTTTATGTTATTTTCCTGCTACAGAAGCATTTCTCTAGAACTTAATTTTTTTCTGCTTGAAATGTAATTAAAAACTCATTTGATTACTATATTTCTGGCTCTGTTTTAGTTATTAAATTCCTGTAATCAGTTTTCTTTTATGAAGCTGCTGGGAAATGATCTCAAAAGCAACACGTTTTTCTCTTCTTCGGCAGGTTCCCGAACATTTACTAAATTACATTCATAGCACCTGCCCATGATTCGAATTACTCCACCAATTTATTCCTTAAACCATTTAAGTTTATTTGGCTTAGCCTCAAACAGATTTCTTTCTTTTATTCTGACTCTTTGTTCTCCCACTTGCTTCCTTTGTGTTGAATAAAATATTTATGGAGAGGGGTACATATTTCTCAGAATTCCTTCTTTCTCATTGTTTCATATTCAAACAGAATTGCCATACTAGAATATCATTTTCCTCTGGCCAGGTGCTGGTTCTAGGCAAAGGTAGCAAAAATTTTGTCCTGAAGAATTCTCTTGCCCACACTGTATATTTGCTACATAAATCCAGTTAGTTGAGAGAATATGGAACTATTAGAATATTAGTAAAGCAAGGGATTAGCTGCAAACCTAAATTCCAAGGTTTATGTTCATTATACACAACGTGCAATCATCAAGATAAGTGCTCCTGGTACCTAGAAAGATACAAGCATTCCTAAATACGTCTCATCAGAGGGTGATACCTGATGACTTCCGTGAGCATACTACTAGTATCTGTCTAGTTTCATTTGGTCTTCATTTAAGGAAAGAAAAAGGAGAAACTTAATCACCTGTCTGATCACTCTTCATATACACACAAAGGGACTGTAAAGGTTATGTTGTAGGTAGCTCCGTCAGCCCCTGGATGCCGGAATCTCCTCTGTGGCATCCCTGCTACATGACCATCTAGCCAGAGGCAGTGAGCTCATTACCTCCCAGCAGGTACTCTTATCATCTCTTATCATTTCCATTTTATAGATAACGAAACTGAGGTTCAGCAAGGTTAAGTGACTTGTCTAGGGTCAAGTGAGAAATGGAGCCAGGATTTTTACCTATGTCTCTCTGACCCTATCTAACTCTAAAGAGTTATATGAAAAGTTCCCTCCCTTGAGGCACTCAGCCTGTACTCTACCTCCTCTGTGAAGTCTTCTTTGGTTCAGAATCTGGACTCCTCCTTATTTATGCCTACCTGTAACATGCTCTCTATCTCTTCAATCATATTTCTGATACTGAAAATGTCTTTGGAATTTTTCCCCAGTACTTTAAAGATGTTGTCTTCTTGATTACATTTTGTTTCTTTGTACAGAACATGTATTTTTTTCCCTTCTGGCTTCTCTTAATATTTTCTCTATCACTGGTTTTAAGCAGTTTGATTAGGCTGTGCCTTGGTGTATGTCATGGATTGAACTGTGTTCCCCAAAAATATCTGTCAACTTGGCTAGGTCATGATTCCCAGTATTGTATTATTGTCTGCCTTTTGTCATCTGATGTGATTTCCCTATGTGCTGTATATTCTATCACTATGATGTAATAAGATGGATTAGTGGCAGTTATATTGATGATATCGACAAGATTTGATGGTGTCTTAAGCCAATCTCTTTTGAGATATAAAAGAGAGAAGTGAGCAGAGAGACATGAGGACCTCATACCACCAAGAAAGCAGCACTGGGAGCAGAACACGTCCTTTGGACCCGGGGTTCCTGACCAGAGAAGCTCCTAGTCCAGGGGAGGATTGACAAGGACCTTCCTCCAGAGCCAACAGAGAAAGCCTTCTCCTGGAGCCGACACCCTGAATTTGGACTTGTAGCTTACTAGACTGTGAGAGAATAAATTTCTCTTTGTTAAAGCCATCCACTTGTGGTATTTCTCTTATAGCAGCACTAGATGACTAATACAGTGTAGTTTCCTTTATGTTTTTTCTGCTTGGAATTCATTGAACATCTTGGATCTGTGGGTTTGTAATTTTTATCAAATTTGGAAAAATTTCCACCATTATTTCTTCAACTATTTTTTCTGTCTACCTCCTGACTCCAATTACACATATATTGAACCACTTTGTGGTGTTTCAAGACTCATCTAATGCTCTCCGTATTTTTTTTCCCCAGTCTTTTTTCTCTTTGAGTTTCATTTTGGATGGTTTCTTTTGCTATGTCTTTAAGTTCACTGATCTTTTCTTCTGCAGGGCTTAATCTGCTGTGAATCCCATCTACTGTATTTTCATCTCAGAAATTATAGTTTTCCTTTCCAGAAATTTGATATGGTTTTTTATTTTTTACATTTTTTTATCTTTTATGACTCAGCTTACCATGCTCAATCTTTCCTCTACTCTCTTGAACATATAAACATAGGTATGATAACTGTTTTAATGCTGTATTTGTGTTGATTGATTTTTCTCTTTTTAATGGGTTGAATTTTCTTCCTTCTTTTTATGCCTGGTAATATATATTTTTTAGTTTTATTGTGCTTTAGGTGCAAATTTATAGTGCAAATTAGTTTCTCATTCAAAAATTTATACAGGAAGTGTTTTTGTGACACTGGTTGCAATCCCTGCAATGTGTCAGCACTCTTCCCCCTCTCCCTTTCCACCCCAGGTTCCCCATGTCCATTTGTCCAATTTACCTATCCCTTCCTGCCTTCTTGTCTTTGCTTTTGGGCAGGTGTTGTCCTTTTGGTCTTGTATACTTGATTGAACTAGGAAGCATGATCCTCACGTGTTGTTTGTTTTATAGGCATGTCTAATCTTTCGCTGAAAGGTGGACTTCAGGAGTGGCTTCAGTTTTGAGGTAGCAGGGTGTCCAGGGGCCATAGTCTCAGGGGTTCCTCCAGTCTCCAGTAAGTCTGGTCTTTTTTGTGTATGTGTGTGAATTTGAATTTTGTTCTACATTTTTCTCCCATGCTGTTGAGAAGTCTCTATTTTGATTCCTGTCAGAGCAGACGATGGTGGTAGCTGGGCAGTATCTAGTTTTTCTGGGCTCAGGCTGGTAGAGAATGTGGTTCATGCAGTCCATTAGTCCTTTGGACTAATATTTTCCTGTGTCTTTGGTTTTCTTCGTTCTCCTTTGTTCCGGATGGGATGAGACCAATAGATGTATCTTAGACTTCTGCTCACAAGCTTTTAAGACCCTAGACGCTGTTCACCAAAGTAAGCTAGATGTCATTCTGTTTCTGTGTATTTGATTTTTTTTTCCCTTGCTCTTCCTGTTATTGATTTCTACTATTATGGCATTGTGATCAGAGAGAATGCTTTGTATTATTTCAGTGTTTTGGATTTTACTGAGGGTTGCTTTGTGGCCTAAAATATGGTCTATTCTGGAGAATGTTCCATATGCATTCAAAAAGAACGTATACTTTGCTGCTGCTGGGTGGAATGTTCTATATGTGTCTATGAGGTTAAGCTGGCTGATAGTAGCCCTTAGATCTTCTGTATCTTTGTCAAGTTTCTTTCTAGATGTTCTGTCCTTTACCGAGAGTGGTGTGTTGAAGTCTTCTACTATTATTGTGGAACTGTCAATTTCTCTTTTCAGTGCTGTTACAGTTTGTTTTGTGCATTTTGGAGCCCTATTGTTGGGTGTGTAGATATTTATTAGGGTTATGTCTTCTTGGTGGATTGTCCCTTTAATCATTATATAATGTCCTTCCTTGTCTTTTATGGTGGATTTTGCCTTGAAGTCTATTTTAGCTGAGATTTTTATTGCCACTCTTGCTCTTTTTTGGTTACTGTTTGCTTGATATGTATTTTTCCATCCTTTGATTTTTAATATATTTATGTCCTGTGAGTAAGGTGTATCTTCTGTAGACAGTATATTGGTGGGTCACTTTTTTGATACATTCTACCATTCTCTGTGTCTTTACGGGTGTATTTAAGCCGTTTATATTCAGTGTGATTATCGTTAAGTATGAGTTTATTGCTGTAATATTGTACTTTTTCTTGTGGTGCTGACGTTTTCTTTGTTCCTCTTACTTTCCTATGCTGAGTTCCTTTTGTTTGTGGATTTTCTTTTCTTTTGTTATTATACTTTTTATGTTTACTGAGTTTTTGTGTTTTTTCTTCCTTTTTATTTTGATGAGTAGGTTTGTTAACTTTCTTTGTGGTTACCTTGAAATTTACCCTTATCTTCCTAAGTTTGAACCAGTCCTTTTATTTCTTGATATCGCCTTGACTTCCTCTCCATTTGAAAGTTCTATACCTATACCATTTATTCCCTATTTTTTTTTTGACACTGTTGTCATTTAAAGATTGACATCTCTGTGTCCCTGTTTTAAATATTTTAGCTTTGTTTTATTATTGAGAGTTCTGTACCTAGGTTGATATCTGACTGATGCTGTCCTGTGTCCTAGATTCTGGTTTTTGTCTGATGTTGTTGGTTCTCTAACGGAAGGACTCCTTTTAATACTTCTTATAAATTTGGTTTGGTTTTTACTAATTCCCTTAATTTCTGTTTATCTGGAAAGGTCCTAATTTCACCATCATATTTGAGAGCTTTGCACGATATATTATTCTTCATTGGCTGTTTTTTTCTTTCAAGGTTTTATATATATGTCATCCCATTGTCTCCTTGCCTGCATAGTTTCTGCTGTGTAATCAGAACTTAGTCTTATGTTTCCTCTTTGTATGTGACTTTTCATTTTTCTTGAGCGGCTCTCAGGATTCTTTGTCTTTGGTTTTAGCAAGTGTGATTATGATATGTCTTGGTGACTTTTTTTGGTGTCTATCCTATATGGAATTCGTTGAGCTTCTTGAATGGTCAGCTTTTTGCCTTTCATATTTGGGAAGTTTTCTGCCAGCAAATCTTCAACAATCTTCTCTGTGTTTTCCATTTACTCCCCCTGTTCTGGAAATCCGATCCCATGCAAATTTTTGCTTTTGATTGTGTCCCTCATAATTCTTAGATTTTCTTCATTTTTTTCTCTGCTTTTTCCTCAGAGTGGTGTCCATGGATGTCTTCAATCTTGCTGATTCTGTCTTCTATTGTTTCAAATTTGCTCCTAAAACCTTCTAATGAGTTATCCGTTTCTGAAATTTTGTTATCTCATGGATTTTTAGTTGCTGTTTTTGTATGATTTCTAATTGCTTATTTATTTTGACATTTGTTCCTGTATTATTTTCCTGAATTCTTCTATTGCTTTGTCTGTGTTTTCTCTGATTTTGGCTATGTTTTCATTGGTTTTGTCTGTGTATTCCATAATTTCATCTCTTTTTTCCTTGCTTTTGTCTGTGTTTTCCTTGATTTCTTTCCTAATCTCTTTGAGAGCCCTAAATATTAGTCTTTTGAATTCCATATCAGATAGTTCCATTGCCTTTTCTTCTATCAGAAGGATATCTGATTCTTTATTTTGTTCACTTGCTGGAGCCATCTTGTCTTGCTTTTTTAATATGGTTTGTTATAGTCTGCTGTCTCTGAGACATTAAGGTATTATTTTCTTTACTTATTGACCATATGTTCATTTGTTTCCTCCTGCTTTTTTGTTTTGCTTTGATATGTCAGGGCAGGCTGGCTGGGTGTGCTTTGTTGCTTGCTTGTCTGTGGGCATGATACTCTCACCACCTTGTCTAGGTGGGCAGGGCAGCAGCATATGCCTAGTAATTTTTGATTGGCTGTCAGATATTGTGAATTTGATGTTGCTGGGTGCTGGATTTTTTTTGTAGTCCCAAATTTTTCAACTTTGTCCTGAAACACAGTTAGGTTATTTGGAAACAATTGATCCTTTTGAGACTTGTATTTAAGCTTTGTTAGGTGGGTCCAGAGCAGCTAACTTGGCCACATTACTGAGGCAATGCCTTTCTGATCATTCTGCTCGATGCTTCATGTATTTCAAGCTTTTTCCACTCTGGCTGTTAGCAGCATAAACTATTCCTAAGCCATGTGAGCTCTGAGGATTTCTCTACTTGCTCCTTTCCGCTGTTTTCTTCCCCCAGCCTCAGTAGTTTCCTCATATGCATGTGGTGATCAGTACTCAGCTGAAGAATTAAGAAAGCCTTCTGCAGATCCCTGTAGCACTCTCTCTGTGAAGCTCTCTCCTCTCTGATACTCTGTCCTGGAAACTCTAATTTCCTTGGCCTTCCTAGACTTCTGGCTCTGCTTCCTCAACTCAAAGAAACCACTGGGATCTGCCTGAGATCCTCCTACCTGTGCTGTGGCCTGGAAACTCTCTCCAATCAGTACTGTTGTTAGGTGCTGTCCAGTCGATTTCAACTTATAGGGAACCTATGTGATGGAGTAGAACTTCCCCAAAGGGTTTCCTAGGCAGTAATCTTTACTAGAGAAGATCATCAGGTCTTTTCTCCCTCAGAGCAGCTAGTAGGTTCAAACCGTCAACCTTTTGGTTAGCAGCTGAACACTTAACCATTCTGACAGCAGGGCTCCTTCCCCAGGCAGTAAGACGGGACAATTGTAGGGCTTACTTCATTTATTCTCTACTCTTGGGAATCACTGTCTTATGCTATCTGTTGTCTAATGTCTGAAAACTGTTGTTTTGTGTACTGTCTGTGTGTTTTTAGTTATTTAAAGTGAGAGGTTAAATCTGGCCTCTGTTACTCCATCGTAGCTTGCAGTGGAAGTCTTTTGTCATTGTTTTTTAACAACTATGTCTTCCCTACTATCCTATGAGCTCCGAGAATGGAGGGAAGGGACTTTCATCTTTGCATCTCTAGCACCTAGTACAGTAAACCTGTGGAACAACAGCCTCCCCTTCACTCCCTCCATGGAGCAGTGGCAGGAAGAAGGGCCAAGGCCAGGACAGCTGCTGGCAGCTGAGACTGGGGTCAGGACGTTCTGACCTACTACAAAATCCTGCTGTAAAAACAAACCCAGAATGACTCCCTCAGGAAATGAGTATAGTATTCTCTCTTATTACCATTATTCCTGAAACCTTGTTTTTATCAGTTCACCAAGCTGCTGGGAGTCAGATTCTGCCCTTGCTTCCCCTCTGCGTCATGACCCACATCTGCTGTCATTTGGCCCAGTGTGTGCTCATTAGTTGACCACAATCATTTCTTAGAAATCAACTGGATGGAGAGGGCAGATGTGGGACAAAGAAGTAAGAAAAAGAAAGGCACATTTGTTAAGCACCCAGAAAAAGTCAGCACTTCTATACTCTGTTGTTGGAGGGAGGGATGGAGAAACCCCACCAAATTAAAACCAGATTTGTCTTTAAATCTGAAAATGTCTGTGTCATTAATACCTTTTAAAGAACTTTGAGGACATTGAGTTGGCTATTCACTTATTTGTTAAAAGGCAAAAAAGAAAAAGATGGTTTTGGCCTTCTATTGTTGAACTGGAGTTCCTGAGTGGTGCAAAGGTTAACATGCTTGGCTGCTAACTGAAGGTTCGCAGTTTCAGTCTAGCCAGTTTTTTCTACCTAGGAAGAATGCCCTGGACATTTACTTCCAAAAAAATCAGCCATTGAAAACCCTATGGAGCACAGTTCTATTCTGACACACATGGGGTCACCATGAGTTGGAATCGATTCTATAGCAACTGTTTCTTTTGTTTATTGTTGGATTATATTTCCAGAGTTGCCTGCAGTAAGACTTAGTCTTGCCCATCTTTCCCTCACCCCAACCTTACCCAAGGGAAATAACCAGAATCTAAGACAAGAGATACAATTCACGGTAGAGGAGAGAAAATTAAAAGCCTTTTTTAAATATTATTTTTTTATAAAATATAAAAATAAACTTGAAACCTATCTCAAATATCTGTTTGAGCCAACATCTCTGTTATAGGGATATGATAACTTTACTATCATGATTATTTATTCTCTTAGTGAAAATGTCAAAAACCTCACTTAAGGGTTTGGTATTTTGAAGTAGAAAATCATTGATGGTATGACTGGCTGGCATCAGTTCTGCTCAGGCATTCAACAGGAGGGGCAAGAAAGCATACAAGGGGTGGGAGGAACAAAAATTCTCTTGAATTTTTTGACTGTCCAGTCACAGGTGCAAAGAGCATCTCTGAGGAACACAAGAGTCTTCTACGTAAGGTATGTGACTTCAGAGAGAAGTGGCCAATTGTGGGAACAAATCTAAACTTTTAAATTAGTGCATTGTTGAACTGTTGATCCCTCTTTGTTCTGATAAAAGGTTAAGATTATTCATGATTTAAACTGACATACTATTTTACATGCCATGCTACAGTGATGTACTTGGCTAGGAATCACATTTGGCTTGCTGACCTTCCACTCTTCCATTATGTTGAGAAGGCCAGAGATACAATGGATTGGCTGTCTAGAACTGAACTCAAACCTTTCTCTGATCTTGGGGTTACTCTCTTAGAGAAATGAGCATTATCATCCACCCAGCTGCTCAACCCAGAAATCTACGGGTCATCTGTGATTTCCCTCTATCAATCTTCCACCATCCAATTTATCATCAAATCCTGTCAATTCTACTTTCAAAGTACTTTTTAGGCCAGTTTACTTCCATTTCTACAACCCTAATTTAGCTTACCATCATCCTTTCAATGGTTTTAAACCTTCTATTGGTCTCCCAGCCTTCTTCTCGCTCTTGCCCAATCAACTTTCTACACTGAAGTCACCCTGGAAGGGTTGGTCAAAAATACAAATCCAAGCTTGCCACTCTCTACTCTAAACTTTTCAATGGCTCACATTTGATATGCATATGCTCATCATATCAAGTCCAAATCCCTTAACATTGCCTCTGAGGCACTATTGGAAAAAGAGAATTATGGTATTTAAAGAGAGTGAGATATCAGAAACAAGACAGAAATAAAACCACATAAAGCCTAATGGAAAACTTAGATTATGGTACAAAAATATATTGAAATGCCAAAATAATCCCATCAAAATTTCTAGAAAACCTGAAATACACATCTTTCTGTGCATTTTTTAACATTTTCACGAGTGAAAAAATAAATAAATAAGCTAAACTCCACATGGTGTATTTTGCAGTGGAGTAGCCAAAGTGTTAGCTACTACATGTGAGAGCAGATGGAGCTGGCTGCAGGGCCCAGATAGGTGGCGGCAAACAGATTCCTGCTAAGCCTCACTCCTTCCCTCCCCAATTCAATTGGTTTTGAAACTCAAGGTTGTGTAAAAATTAATTTGCATTAAATTACTTAAGATAATGTATTGACTACCTTAGGAAGCTTCCAATAGTTTTTAAAACTTGGTTCTAAAAACAAATAATCAAACAATAATGGTGAACACAGAAGCAAGCCAGACTTCTTACGGTAAATGCTTTTAAACATTCCCATAAAGACACCAGCCTTACAGCACTGTTCACAATAGCAAAACGATGGAAACAACCTAGATGCCCATCAACAGATGAGTGGATAAACAAACTATGGTACATACACACAATGGAGTACTATGCAACGAGAAAGAACAATGATGAATCTGTGAAGCATCTCATAACATGGAT
>NW_004443973.1:6574064-6590954 GCF_000243295.1 Trichechus manatus latirostris | reverse complement strand
AGCTGGAGAAGGATGTAGAACAAAATTCTAACTCCCCCAAAAAAAGACCAGATTTACTGGCCTAAAGGAGACTGGAGAAACCTCAAGAGTATGGCCCCCAGACACCCTTTGAGCTCAGTGGTGAAGTCACTCCCGAGGTTCACCGTACGGCCAAGGATTGGACAGCCCCATAAAACCAAATGGGACTAATGAGGCACAGCAGTCCAGGGACAAGGGCCAGAAGGCAGAAGGGGACAGGTAAGCTGGTGATAGGGAACCCAAGGTTGAGTAAGGATAGTGTGGATGTGTTGTGAGGTTGTTAACCATTGTCATAGGGCAACGTGTGTACTAACTGTTAAATGAGAAACTATTTTGTTCTGTAAGCCTTCATCTAAAGTGAGAATAGCAGCACGACTGGAAGAGCGTAGTTGATTTCACTGAACTGTGCATGTAGAAATTTTTGAAATGGTGTATCTTTGGCTATGTATATTTTCACCAAAACAAAAAGGTCGAGAAGGGAGAGGGTTGAAATGTTGTGGGGTTGTTAACCAATGTCATAAAACAATATGTGTACTACTGTTCATGAGAAACTATTTGTTCTGTAAGCCTTCACCTGAAGTACAATTAAAAAAAAAAAAAAGATAGCAGCCTTAAAACATATCTTCAGTGAAGTTGGAAAATTAATAATAATTGTTTACATCTGTTACACATATAACCGTTCCAGGCTATATTTGTGCTTTATATATTTTACCTCATTAAATTCCCAAAACAACCATATGAGGGAAGGATGCCTATTATCAACCCCATTTTACAGATGAGAAGATCAGGCTCAGAAAGGTTATGCAACTCACCTGAGGCCACAGAGCCAGGGTTTAGACTCAGTTTTCTCTGACTCCAGAACCTAAATTCTTCACCAGTTATCATATTTGTAATATTAACATATGACTGTACTTTCATATGGCCCAATTTTGCACAGGGCAACCTTGCTGGTTAAGGTTATGAATAAAAAGTGGATTTCTATACAGGTATTGTTCGTCCCCCACCACCTGTCTGTCAGTTTGTCATACTGTGGTGGCTTGTGTGCTTTTATGCTGGAAGCTATGCCACTGGTACTTCACATACCATCAGGGTCACCCATGGTGACAGGTTTTAGTGGAGCTTCCAGACTAAGACAGACTAGGAAGAAAGACCTGGTGATCTACTTCTGAAAATTAGCCAGTGAAAACCCTATGGATCAGAACAGAATATTGTCTGATATAGTGGTAGAAGATAAGCCTTCTAGGTTGGGAGGCACTACACAATGTCTGCAACAATAGACTCAAATATGACAATGATCATGAAGATGGCACAGGATCAGGCAATGTTTCATTCTGTTGCATTCTGAGGTCACCATGAGTTGGAGCCAACTTGACGGCAGTTAACAAGACAATAAAATTATTTGTCCATCCTAAGGAATATTTGACTATCCAGACAGAAGTGTTACTGTGTTTGTACGACTTAGGTCTGAAGAGGTCCAGATTGGTCAGAGGGTCGGGTAAGAGACAGACTCAATCTGGAAAATACTGAACAGGTTTCAGAGTTGTCCAAATACAAGGTTGGAGCTTTGAAAACAAGTCCAAGGTGGAAGAATAAGGAAAGACTCAGCCAGAGGCAAGGGCTTTGAATAGCTGACTCAGTGTACTCACCACAACTGAAGATCTAAAAGATGTACTGGATACAAAGATGTATTGGGTCCTTCCTAGGCTATAACACAATGGAGTTTAAAAAAACTCTAGTCTTATGAATTTTGCCTCATTTGGAGACACAGCCATTTACTCTGCTAGGACGCTGGTGTCTATAGCAGAGATTGCTACTTGCCTGCGCAACATCTATTTTAGCCTCCCTTGGAGCTCTCGTGGCTGCTAACCAAAAGGTCAGCAGTTCAACTCTACCGGCCGCTCCTTGGAAACCCTATGGAGCAGTTCTACTCTGTCTTATAGGGTCGCTATGAGTTGGTTTCAGGTTTTTGAGCTTAGGAGTGGTCAGGGAGATTTTAGCAGAATTCATAAAGTAGAGCTTCTGGGAAAACACTTTAAATATGACTTATTCAGCTAGGAATTGCATTCTCTTGCCTTTGCCCCTTTCTCCTTCTTGTTGCTGGAACATGAACATGATGGCTGGAGTCAGAGCAATTATCTTGTAATGATGAGGCGGCTTTGAGTATGGCAGCCATGTGCTACAGGGAGGTCATGGGGCCTGGGGCTCTGATGATTATGGAGTTGCCATATTATAGTAGCCCAGGACTGGCTTCTCTGGGTTATTTTTATCAGAGAGAAAATTAAATTTTGAATTTGTTTAAGCTATTGTGATTTCAGGTCTTTGTTACTAGTAGCTGAATACAGTTCCTAATTGAGAGAATTGATGTCATATTGTAAGTATGTATTTTCTGTCTGGAGCCCTGGTGGCACAGTGGTTAAGAACTCGGGCTGCTAGCCCAAAAGTTGGCTGTTCAAATCCACCAGCTGCTCCTTGGAAACCGGATGGGACAGTTCTACTCAGTCCTATAGGGTCGCAATGAGTTGGAATTGACTCGACAGCAATGGGTATTTTCTGTCTACCTGTGCAGGTGTCAGAGAGTTCTAGGCATCTTGATACTTGAACAAGTTGATGCCTGCATTGGGAAGGGGGTAAATGTTAATTTTTTTGGCAGTGGACTATAAGTAAAGTGTAGTAGACAGCAGAGGCTATCCACTGAGCCTATTCCATGTGCTGAGTAGGCACACAATTCAGTCTTGACCAATAGGAATGACACAGTGATTGGTTTAGGGATGGGCAGGTGGCCCAAGTTAAGCCCATCAGAGCTCTTCCTGGGATTTTACCTGGAACTACTGAAAACGCAGTTTTCTTTTTTGGTGGGATAACTAGCTGTAACGAAGATGTGTGCTTGGAGCTATCAGGGATGTGTGAAGAAAGCCTGGCTAAGAGTGAAGCCAAAACCTAATTGGCAGACAGAGGAAAGGGGATATATGTTTCATGTATCATTTGAGACCCCTGAATCCAGCTGTACAGCACCCAGTCAACTGTACCTCTAGACTCCTCAGTTACTTGAGCGCCAAACTTCTGCTGAAACTAGTTTGAATGAGTTTCTGAACTCCAAGTAATGCGTCTCTTACTGTTGTTACTGTTTTCTGCCACACCTGGGAGCAACTGAGATTGAAATCCCCTGAATTTTGAATTGGTGGGTGGTTTAAGGGGAGCCCCACCTTCCTCAGCATGAAAACTTGCTGCTAGCACTCACTCAACAGTCCTTTTTACCCAAGTTAATATGAGTCAGGGATGGGCCAGCAGTTAGCTCCCTTCTCCTTGAATCCCCAGTGTCTGCCAAACAGAAAGGGGAATTTTTCTCCTCCTTTAAGTTTGCTCATTCCTAGCCTATCATGTTATGGGAACTCAGCAACACTAATGGAGGATGCCAACTCCCTCTGGTGGCAAAGTCGGCATGCCTGTGAAGTTCCTGCTTTCAAGGAAAGGGTGTTGTTGTTAGGTGCCATCAAGTTGCTTCCGACTCATAGAGACCCCATGTGACAGAGTAGAACTGCCCCATAGGGTTTTCTAGGCTGTAATCTTTTATTGGGAGTAGATTGCTATGTCCTTCTCTAACCGAGGCACTGGGTGTGTTTGAACCACCAATCTTTTGGTTAGCAGCCAAGTGCTTAACCATTGCGCCACCAGGCTCCTTACTGGTGTACTTAATGGAATTAGGTGGTGGCATCTGTTTAGCCTACTTTCTCTATGGACAGGTAAATTCTCACAGTAAGGAAAAACAGCAACTAGCTGTTATTTTCTCCTTAGTGGGAGTTCAATATCACTCCATGTTTATTACATAGGATGAGTTGCTTTTTCCAATTGGGGAAACTATTTATGTTTATGGAGCCCTGGTGGCACAGTGGTTAAGAGCTGGGCTGCTAACCAAGAGAGGTCTGCAGTTCGAATCCACCAGCCGCTCCTTGGAAGCCCTATGAGGCAGTTCTACTCTGCCATATAGGGTCACTATGAGTCAGAATCGACTTGACAGCAACGGGTTTGGTTTTTATATAAGGTATTTCACTCTGTGGATCTGTTACTATTCGGCAATGACAGGCTGGTTGAGTGTGTGAGCTTTTTACATATGACAAAAAAATATCAAGTTCTTCTGTTTTTTTAGAGATATTTGAGAATTTAAAATCTAAATAATGTGAGACAGTTACCTGAATAACAGTGAAGATGACAGAGCCACAGAGGTAATGCTTAGTATGAGGCAAGCAAGCTCATTAGAATCCAATGCAAGAAGATTCAGATCTGTGTTCAGAATCCTAAGGGCATAGTTTATGCAAGTTATAACTGAAGATGATGTTTGTCACATCGATGTCTGACATCCTGAAAGCTAATTACAGTACAAGTAATAACTTAGAGAACAATTTTCTTTCCAAGGTTTGAAGCAGAGTAACAGTACATATAAAAGTGAAGTGAAAATGCACCAATGCTTTATAGCAGTTCTCTCCCCTTTCCCCTCCGTTCCCATTTCCTTCCTAATTTCTAAGGTTACTTGTTTTGCTAATTTTATTTATATGCTCAAGGGATTCCTTTGTGAAAAATGATATTCACAAATGACATTACAGTTCTGAATTAATGAGGCAGGAATTTTAGCCTACTTGAATTAATGGCATTGTTATTTCCTCAACATAGGGTAAGAGTCTTAAATTCAAATGTCTACAGGGTCAGGCCAGTGAATGAAGTGGGCTGCATGAGGCTGTTGGGAGTGGTGGAGACTGTGTCAAACTGGATATTTTACAATTTTAAAAATCACATTCAACCAAATGAAACATGTCTGTGGGCTGAATCGATTCTATGGGCCACCTGTTTGCTCCTCGTGACACAGTAAAACACACCATGCCAAAATGAACTAGCTATAGAATATCGAATGCATACTATGTTCCAGGCACCCTATTAGGAGCTGTCCATACGTGAGCTGATTGAAACTCACAATAATCCTATGAGATAGGTATTGTTGGCCTTGTTTTGACAGATGAGGAACCCGAGATTGGGGAAATTAAGTTAGATGAGCTGAAATTTACATGGTTAAGTATATGCCAGAGCTGGAATGTGAGTCCAGGCCTGTCTGACTACAAAGCCAATGGTGTCTTCACATCAGGGATCTCAATTGTCGTGTTGTTAACAACATATGTCACCCTTAATTGCAGAGTGTCAAGGTTGGTGAAGCTACTTTTTTGTTCTAGTGTCCCTGACACCAAACCAAAAAACCAAACCCGTTGCTGTCGAGTTGATTCCGACTCATAGCGACCCTACAGGACAGAGTAGAACTGACACCAGTTCAGAACAAACTCACAAGATGGAAGCAGCCTTGCCAAGTAAGGAAGAAACACCACCTCCCAAACATTAGGTGTAGACAGTGAATCTTTTATCTGTGCCTCATCTACTCTATCCTGACCAGGGAAAAGAAAACAAGGGCTTAAGTAGTAAATGACAGGCAGGTCTAAGGACAGCTTGTGTAAATGGGAGCTATGAGAACAGTCTTTTTTGTTATAATGAGCCCCTCTAGGATACTGTCCTAGGTTATCCTCTTGGTTGGGTTTTCAGAGCAGACTGGTAGCTAATCAATCATGTTCACTGCGTGGGCAGCTTCTGACTTGGAAGGAATGGCTGCTGACCCAGAAGCCTTTGATGAATGGGGCTTCGTATAAGAGGTGGTTGGAACATGTAACTAAAACATAGCCACATGGCAATAATCCACCTCACCACACACCAAACTATTTTCTGGTAAAATTATGCCACATGAGATTTTACAGAAATATATAAAATCTATTATTTTGGGAAATTCAATGTGTAAAAAGGACCATTAAAAAATTTTAGTTTCTTGAGTTGCAAGGATTCATTCACTATATATATTTTTATGCATTTCCTGTATGTCTAGGGTCCAAAGATTCCCCAAGAATAATGGATAGAGTGCCTGTGTTCATTCTACTGGCAATCCAGGCTAATTCAACATTCTTTGCCAACACATAATTTGAAGGCATCAATTCTTCTTCTTCTGTCTTCCTTATTAATTGTCCAGCTTTCCCATGCACATAAGGCGATTGAAAATACCATGGCTTGGGTCAGGTGTACCTTAGTCCTCAAAGAGACATCTTTGCATTTTATCTCTTTAAAGAGGTCTTTTGCAGCAGATTTGCCAAATGCAATGTGTTGTTTGATTTCTTGACTTCTGCTTCCATGGGTGTTGATTCTGGAGCCAAGTAAAATGAAATTCTTGACAACTTCAATCTTTTCTCCGTTTATTATGATGTTGCTTATTGGTCCAGTTGGAAGGATTTTTGTTTTCTTTATGTTGAGGCATAATCCATATTGGAGGCTGTAGTCTTTGACCTTCATCAGTAAGTGCTTCAAGTCCTCTTCACTTTCAGCAAGCAAGGTTGTGTTATCTGCATAACACAGGTTGTTAATGAGTCTTCCTCCAATCCTGATGCCACATTCTTCGTCATATGGTCCAGCTTCTTGGATTATTTGCTCAACATACAGATTGAATAAGTATAGTGAAAGGATACAACCTGATGCACACCTTTCCTGATTTTAAACCACGCAGTAGCCTCTTGTTCTGTTCAAACAATTACCTCTTGTTCTACATACAGGTTCCTAATAAGCACAATTAAGTGTTCTAGAATTCCCACTCTTCACAATGTTATCCATAATTTGTTATGATCCACACAGTTGAATGCTTTTATGTAGTCAATAAAACACAGGTAAACATCTTTCTGGTATTCTCTGCCTTCAGCCAAGATCCATCTGACATCAGCAATGATATCCCTCGTTTCATGTCATCTTCTGAATCCAGCTTGAATTTCTGGCAGTTCCCTGTTGATGTACTGCTGCAAACGCTTTCGAATGATCTTCAGGAAACTTTGACTTGTGTGTGATATAAATGATACTGTTTGATAATTTCTGCATTCTGTTGGATCACCTTTCTTTGGAATGGGCACAAATATGGATCTCTTCCCCTTGGTTGGTCAGGTAACTGTCTTCCAAACTTCTTGGCATAGACTAGTGAGCACCTGCAGGGCTGCATTCGTTTGTTGAAACATCTCAGTTGGTATTCTGTCAATTCCTGAAGCCTTGTTTTTCTCCAGTGCATTCAGTGCAGCTTCGACGTCTTCCTTCAGTACCATCGGATCTTGATCATATGCTACCTCCTGAAATGGCTGAACGTCGACCAATTCTTTTTGGTACCGTGACTGTGTGTATTCCTTCAATCTTCTTTTGAAGCTTCCTGTGTTATTTTGTATTTTCCCTGTAGAATCCTTCAGTATTGCAACTCGAGGCTTGAATGTTTTCTTGAGTTCTTTCAGCCTGAGAAATCCAGAGCGTGTTCTTCCCTTTTGGTTTTCTAACTCCAGGTCTCTGCATATCTCATTATGATACTTTACTTTGTCTTCTCGTGCTGCCCTTTGAAATCTTCTCGTCAGCTCTTTTACTTCAGCATTTCTTGCATTCATTTTAGCTTCTCTACGTTCAAGTTTCAGAGTCTCTTCTGATATCCATTTTGGTCTTTTCTTTCTTGCCTGCCTTTTAAATGACCTTTTGCTTTCTTCATGTATGATGTACATGATGTCATCCCACAACTCATCTGGTTTTCAGTCATTAGTGTTCAATGCATCAAATTTATTCTTGAGATGGTCTCTAAATTCAGATGGGATATACTCAAGATCATATTTTGACTCTTTTGGACTTGTTTTAATTTTCTTCAGTGTCAAATTGAACTTGCATATGAGCAATTGATGGTCTGTTCTGCAGTTGGCCCCTGGCCTTGTTCTCACTGATGATATAGAGCTTCTCCATCATCTCTTTCCACAGATGTAGTCGATTTGACTCCTGTGTATTTCATCCAGCGAGGTCGACGTGTATAGCCTCCATTTATGTTGTTGAAAAAAGGTATTTGCAATGAATAAGTCATTGGTCTTGCAAAATTTTATAATACCATCTTTGGCGTTGTTTCTATCATCAAGGCCATATTTTCCAGCTACCAATCCTTCTTTGTTCCCAACTTTTGCATTCCAATCACCAGTTTAATCTATTTCATTTTGATTGCATGTTTGCGGGGCTGAAGTCCAGGTCTGAGGGGCCTATGCCCAGAATCAGGACAGCATGGCCAACACCAAGAGTCTGAAGGGCCAGGCCATTGCCTAGATAGTCCAGGAGAACAGAGGATTGTTTTCAAGCCTTGAGAGTTAATGTAATTTGTTTTGATGGATTTTGGACTTTCTTGGTTTCCGTTATCACTTCTTTCCCTCCAATTTCTCCCATCTGTAATGGAAATGTCTACATTGTACCTGTTCCACCATTGTACTTTGGAAGCAAATAACTTGTATTCTAGATTTCACAGGTTCACAGATGAAGAGGAATTCTTCCCCAGGATGGAATGCACCTAAAGTCTCACCCATATTTGCTCTAGATGATTAAGAAGATGAAATTTGGGACTTGGAGTTGATTTAAGACTTTTGGGATGATGTAATGGGGTGGATGTCTTTTGCATGTGGCAAGAACATGAATTTTGGGGGGCAAAAGGTGGAATGTTATGGATTAAATTACGTCCCCAAAATTATGTGTTGTAAATCCTAACCTCTATGCCTGTGGTTATAATCCCATTTGGGAATGGGTTGTTTTTGTTATGTTAATGAGGCAGGATTAGCATAGGGTGTAACTTGAGTCAATCTCTTTTGAGATATAAAAAATGTATTAAACAAGGGAGCATAGACAGAAATAGGGTAAGATAGATGCCAAGACACACAGAGATTCCCAAGGAACCAGGAAGCAGAAGTTGAAAGGACAAAGATCTTCCTTTAGAGCCATCAGAGAAAGAGAAGCCTTCGCCTAGAGAGGGTGCTCTAAGTTTAGACTTCTAGCCTTCTAGACTGTGAGAAAATCAATTTCTGTTTGTTAAAGCCATCCACTTGTGGTATTTCTGTTATAGCAGCACTAGATAACTAAGGCATGCACCTATCAACTTGGCAAAATTCCAGAAGCTTTATAACACACTATGTTGGTGAGTATGTGGGGAAATAGGTACCTTAGACTTTGCTGGTGGGAATATAAATTGGTCCAAACTCCGTGGAGAGAAATTTGGCAATATATATCAAAATTTCAAATGCCCATACTCCAAATGCTCATTAATTCCACATCTAGGAATTTATCCTATAGATACAATGTGAAAAGGATGTATTTACAAGAATATTCATTGCACATTGTTTACAATACCAAAACATTAGAAACAATATCAGTGTCCATCAATAGGGGACTAGTTAAGTAATTTATTCTTCATCTTTATAATCTAGTACTATGCAGTCATAAAAAAGAATGGAACAGCTGCTGTATGGACACTGAAAAGGAATAATCTCAAAAATATATTTAGTATTAAAAAGCAAGGTATAGAATAGGATGTACACCATGGGCATACATATCTATGTAAATCAAACTAAACCAGTGGCTGTCAAGGGAATTCTGACTCATTTTGATCCCATATGTTTCAAAGTAAAACTGTGCTTCATAGGGTTTTCAATGGTTGTGATCTTTTGGAAGCACACTGCCAGGACTTTTTCCCGATGTGCCCCTGGGTGGATTTGAACTGCCATCTTTTCAGTTAATAGTGAAGTGCTTAACTGTGTTAGCAGCTGAGCACTTAACCATGGTGCCACCAGGGCTCCCTTGTGCCACCTAGGAACTCCTTATATGTATATATGTGTGTGTGTGTTTGTATACATACACATATATATACGTAGACACACACGCATGCTGTATTTACACTTTTATATGCATAGACTATCTGTGGAAGTACAGACAAGAAATTGGTTGCTCCTAAGAAAGTGGGTGCTCCTAGGGAGAGGAACTGGGTGACTAGGGGACAGGAGTGTGAGGAGGATCACATTCCCTAATACTTTTTGTGCGTTTGAATTTTGTACTATGTGAGTGCATGAACTATTTAACAATAAAATATCTTACTTAAACATCTAACATGAACTGATAAAGAAACTAGCAATCTTTGGTCATGTGTTACAATTATAAAATAATAAGTCATCCGATGGGCTAACAGTTAAAGTAAGTTTAAGATTACAAGGATAAAAAAGAGACATGCTTATTTCACAAAGATCAAAATAATCTAGTGCTTCACCTTCATGATTTGAAAATTATTTTAATACCTTCATGTATGCTGCGATGATAATATGTACAAACACACACATCCTCTGCCTCCCCCCACTCACCCATCCACATCACAAATAAGGGCTGACTACCTCATTGCTTCTCGACATTTCCTCTGAAAAACGATCAATGTCCCCTGCCTGGCCATTAAATAGATTTTGAAAAACTCTTCAATCCGTATCAGTCTCATATCCTTATTTAGTTCCTCAAATTTGCCCTCAGCTGGGAATTCTGCAGGCAACTGTGATTCTGTTGTGTTCACCACTCATTTGAAGGGCCCCATCCATCATCATTTCTCGTCCTTTTCTGATGCAATGTAGCTTGTTCTTTGTCTTTCTTAAAAACTGAATGGCTGTTAAATTATCCATTTATCTTCTTTCAGATTTTCTGTTCAGTTTCTCAGGCCCTCCCAGGGCTGTCTTTTCTACCTTGTTTGCTGACTTTTCATTCCATTTCCCCAGTTCTCAGAGGCATCTTGGTTCACCATGCTGTCCTTCAAAACATACTCTCTGTTTAACTCTGCTTTCTACTTGTTTGAAACCTACATCACCACTCACATGGATTTCCTTTTTTAATATTTTCTTTTGGGGTAGCTTTGAAAACTTGGAAATAATATGCTTTAAATTTTCTATATAGATGGTAGAGTTTATTGGGGAAAGCCCTATACTGAAAGTCAAATGTCTTGGGTTCTAAACCCCGCTCTGCCACTGTAAGTGGGGTCACAAGTGACCTTTCAGGGTTTGTTTCCTCCCTTACAGATGATCTACAAGTAATTTCAGTGTTACAACAGTATGTCGCTTCCGTTTAAGCGACCCAGTCAGGATATGAGGTTTGTATAATGCTAACGCCTGCACACACATCATCTCAGGCGACAGTTGGCTGTACCGGTTAGGAGCTCCTTCCAGCTTTGAAGGCAGAAAGAATCTAAGTTCTGCCACTTACTAGCTATGTACTCTTGGGCAAGTTCAGAAACTCTCTAGCCTGTTTTCACATCTGAAACTGGGATAATAGTAGTACCTAACTCAGTATTGCTAAGAGAATTAAATCAGATAATGCTTGAAAAGTCTTAGCCTGGCACATAGTAAATGCTCAATAAATGTTGTGGTTATAGACTCAATGCACTTTGGTGACAGAGGCAGGTTGGCTATTCTTACCTGAATTTACAGCAGAGGATACTGAGGATTAGAGGTGATGTTGATGACAATAATAATAATAGTTTAAAAAAAAAAAAAAACCGTTGCTGTTGAGTCGGTTTCAACTCATAGCGACCATACAGGATAGAATAGAACTGCCCCTTAGGGTTTCCAAGGAGCAGCTGGTGGATTTGAACTGCCGATCTTCTGGTTAGTAGCCAAGCTCTTAACCTCTGCACCACCAGAGCTCCAGTAATAATGGTAATTCACCCACACTGAGGACTTTAATGTTGAATGTTTACTCTTTCCAAAGCATTGCCACATACATCATCTTCTTTGGTTCATACTCTTAGAAGAGTTGATACTAACTATCATCAACTTCATTTGCTCCAAGAAGAAAGTCACTTTGTAAATCCAAAGAGATTACAAATGTAGCACAGCGAAGCTACTTGCAGTCAAAGCTACCAGCCACTGGCGATCACCATAAGAAGAAAGCTGAACTGAGTCCAGCACAACTAGATGGTGCCCAGCTACCACCACCAACTGCTCTGACAGGGATCCCAGTAGAAGGTCCTGGACAGAGCCAGAGAAAAATGTAGAACAAAATTCTAACTTACCAAAACAAACAAACAAACAAAACAAAACCAGACTTACTGATCTGACAGAGACTGGAGAAACCCTGAGAGCAGGGCCCCCAGACACCCTTTTAGCTCAGTAATGAAATCACTCTTCTGGTTTGCCCTTCAGCCAAAGAGTAGACAGGCCCCTAAAACAAAACAAGACTAAATGGGCACACCAGCCCAGAGGCAAGGATGAAAAGGCAGGAGGGGACAGGAAAGCTGGTAGGGGCCCAAGGTCAAGAAGGGGAGAATACTGACATGTCATGGGGTTGGCAACCAATGTCATAAGACAATATGTATACTAATTGTTTAATGAGAAGCTAGTTTGTTCTGTAAACCTTCATCTAAAGTATAATAAAAAAAAGAAGAAGAAGAAGAAAGCTGAGAAAGCTTTAGGTTTTGTGAGTGTGGAGGGCGGACGGGAAGAACACATACAAAAACACTCAGCCCTTATTGTTTCATCTTAGATCTCCTTTCTCTTTCTCCTTCTCTGTATGTCTCTGCTTCTTTCTTTCTCCTTTCCTACTTAGATTTTTCAGCTGTTCAGATCACCCTTAGGACTAAGACCTCAGATGACATATAAATTCAAGGATGAGGAGAATGTCACTTTCTTTGTTTCATCTGCTTTTTAGTTTCTAATATTTGAGCATATCTATCATTTGCTGCTTATCTCCTCTCATATTCTGTGGTCCTTGTGAGTTTCTATCTCTTTTAAAAAAAATACTTTGTTATTGTATTAAAGGAGGATGAGAAGATAAACTAGTAAGGTCAATCCACCAGCTTTAATTGGTAACATCAACCCACTTTACGGGTGAAAGTGTTAGATCAAGGACAATTTGACACAAAATATTTCTGAGAAAGCTCCCTATAGTAACAGAATAGCTTAACAGAATCCACTGGCCCATACAGTCCTCTAGGAATCTCTCCCCTGGAATCTCTACTCAGGTCTCTGTATCCTCCCCTCTGAAGGATTCAGAGTTTTATTCTGCAAATGGGAGGCATACAAAGGTAGAGTACTGCTGGACAAAATGGAATCAGCTTTCACTTCCTCAGCAGTACAGTAGAGTAAGACTGAGAGGATGTAGTTTCAAAATTCTGGCTCTGCTGTGTATTATTGCTTGACTGTAATTAAGTCCATTAGCCTCTTTAGGCTTCAGTTTCCTCATTTATAAAAATCAGACCATTATGCATTACAGGATCCAAAATAGTGTTGCACATGTGAAAGCATTTTATAAACTTATCCAGTGGCCCATATAGTCAGTATTCAGTAAAGTGTTTGCTTATTGAAAAAGTATGTGTAAGGCTACCCTTGTATCTGTAGGACTGTAATACTAGCCTTCTTTTCCAAAATCTCAGCCTGACAGAAGTCTTTAATTTCATGTTAGACTCTGGCTAACAGACTCAATTGTTGGGCTGCCATATTGGTTAGTGCATGAAGTTGAGCATCTGGCTCTCTCTGACTGCACTGCCACATAGGACCTACCCACTAAGATGGGGCAGTGTGCTTTGGGAGATTTATTTAATATTTATAAGGATGTGGCTCTGATAATTAAATATAACAGTAGTGATAACTGAGGATCCAAATAGTGCCTCCTTGAATTCTCTTAGGAAACATTTAGAATAGTACAGGAGATTTTGTTTGGCAATAGCATAATAACAATATTTTATATTTATCTCATGCCTTACCTCCCAGGAGCTCAAACAATGCTGACCCTCCAAATAAACATTACACTGAAGATATTTTGGAGAGACATACACAGTCTAAGAAAACAATCTTGATTCAAGAGTTCTTGATTGATTTTCCGGTGAAAAAATGCAATTCCCTCCCTCTCTTCCACCCTTCTTTCTCTCTTCTTTTCTGTCTCTGCTGAAGAGAATCAGAGAAGATAGGGCCCAGACAAAGAGATAAATCAGCTTTTAAAACATCCTTTCTAGGTGAACTGGAATGTAACTTAAGAAAAGACAACATTCCAAGCCTTGTATAGCTTGGGGTTAAGGGATTTTTAGCTTCATGATTCCAAAGCAGAAACATTTTTAAATAGAATTATTTATGCTCATCAGTTGGATAAAAAAAGATCTTCTGTTAAATATTTACCCTCAACAGCCTTATTAGGGAACGTATTATAATTTTTTCACCAGATTCCAGCATTTTAATACAGATTTGTGATAGTAGTTTTGAACTGATAAAATACATACAAATAGGAATATATTAAGTACTAAAAACTTCAAAAACCAAACTCATTGCCATTGAGTCAATTCTGACTCATAGCAACCCTATAGGGCAGAGTAGAACTGCCCCATAGGGTTTCCAAGGAGCTGTTGGTAGATTCGAACTGCTGACCTTTTGGTTGGCAGCTGTAACACTTAACCACTGTACCACCAGGGCTCCAGATTAAGAACTACTGTATAAAAAAAGATGCTTTTTCAGTTGCATGAAATAACAAAACAAATTTAAGTCCATTTTATTTACAAGAAAATGTACATAGAGTTGGTTGCTTTATCAAGCCATACTGCTTTTTGGAGGTGGAAAGCCCTTTACAAAATCAAGCATCCTGGCAGGTCAGGTATTCAGGAGGAACTCTGAGATGTAGCCAAGGGCGTGAGAATCCTTCACCTGCCATGTATCACACATGATGCAGGAAGTGACATGAATGTAGATGCTCTTCTATTAGGGAGACCTCTCTGCTATTCAGCACTTTGTCCCACATGGCACATTATTATTTGCTGTTTATACTAGTAAGTTTTTAGGCATTGTAGGATCTAAAAAGTCTTCTAAAGTCAAAGAAAGATGAAATTATAATCATAATAAATTTACTATGCTTTATTGAATTATATTTTCTTGAAATTGTGATCAGTGCATGATATATGCTAGCTCTTTATGCACTCAAATACTAAAATTACTGGAAGACTACATTTTCTACCAATGCTGGGTAAAAGAAAGTTTAATGTATTTCTTAGATGAAAAAGTCAAATCGCTGAAAAACTCATGGCTATAAATGGGTCCTTTACATAAGAATTAAGGGCCAATTCAACCACAATGAGAACTAAACCACTTTCTAAAGAGATATCATAGGCCATATACTTCAGATTATGGGCAGGAATATAACCATGCATACTCTAATGAAAGGCTTTATATATTTATGGGTGATAATTTAAAGCGACATTGTAACCTTACTTCATACATTATGCTGCTTATAATTAATTCTGTGGTACTGCATCCCATCATTCATTCTTCTGTTCCTTCATTCATTTACTCAACGAACACTTTCTGAGCAGTTCTAATGTGCTAGGCGCTGTGCTAGGTGCCAGGAATATGATGGTCCCAAGAAACTAGCCTAGTGGGGAAGAAAGACAGATAATCACAATACAGAGTGTTACGCGTGATTCTGAAGGGATGACAGAGTGTCATGGAAATGCTGAGGAGGAGCAAAGATTTTCCAGAGGAGGTGGCAGTTTGGGCTGACATCTTCCAGGCAGAGAAGAGAGAGCAGAAAGCATCGGCACAGCCATGGACAAAGGCAAGAGAAGATGGATGAAAGGGCCCGTGAGTCCTATGCTTTTTGAGCAAAGGGTGCATTGGTGGGGGATGGGTAGGATGACAGGAGGTAAGTGGTAGGGGGACTCAGAATGAGGGGACTCTTGAATGCTAAACCAAGGAACCTGGAAGGGAAAGGGATGCGATGATGAGTTTGTTTTTTTTTTTTTTTTGTTACTTAAATAAGAGAAACTTTATTGTTTTTAATTTAAAAAGACTCTTGTCACAAAAGAAATACTGTATTAAGCAACAAAGATAAGTACCAGTTTATAGCTGTGTTATGGGACTGTCAGATTTTTTTGGTTTTGCTTGTTTTGTTTTGCCTTGCATTCTCCCTTCCTACCATTCCAGACAGTGATCCAAGGATTGGCTTCTGAAACCTGGGTTAGCGTCAGGAAAGGTGTTGCTTCCATAAGATGGCATACAGACCTGTAGACCTGACACTAGCAACTCCCATAATGTACTACTTAGTAGTATAATTTTCATAGAATGGAAAGATTTCCCCCCACATTCCCTGGGCTAGATGTTTACTCTTCCTGCAAGCACAAGATCACTGCTTTGCCTGTGCTAGGAGTAATGGAGTAAAGTCAGCTACTGGTTGGATCCCAGACAACAGGGGAAGTTGGGGATCACCATCTGCAACCTCAGTGATCAGATTTTTTTTTAAAGAAGTTTTTATTTTTAGGAAGATCATTTTGGCAAAAGTTTGGAAGACAGGCTGTAGTGAAGGAGCTATACACTATATAAAACTGATATATTTTTGAATGTTTATATTTCCCTTGCATTCATATTTGACTAATAGTACATGGAATATTTTTGAAGTAAACAGGTTTTACCAGTAGCACTCATATTTGGGTATAGTATATGTAACAAGGACAATATTTTGAAAATATTAAACTAATAAGGAACTCTGGTGGTGCAATGGCTAAGCCTTCAGCTGCTAATAAAAAGATTGGTGGTTTGAACCCACCAGCTGCTCTGTGGGAGAAAAGACCTGGCAATCTGCTCCCATAAAGATGGGAAACCCTACGGGGCAGTTCTACTCTGTCATATAGGGTTGCTATGAGTCAGAATCCACACAACAGCACACAACAATGTTAAACCAATGTATTTTTTGTTCTGCTTGAATTGTGATGCCTGTAGCTCCTCACCACTGATATGGCAGGCTTCCCCCCTTCAAGAAAATGGTGGATGCAGCTAGAAACATCAAGCTGTCATCATTGAGTTACGAGAGAGAATAACCCTGAATGCCAGCTTTGTGTGGTGAGAAAGGGGATTTCTAAATTCCAGAACTCTCCCTTACCTATTGTCTGGGTCATCTAGTGCTGCTATAACAGCAATACCACAAGTGGATGGCTTCAACGAAGAGAAATTTATTCTCTCACAGTCTAGTAGGCTA
>NW_004443973.1:6483701-6573964 GCF_000243295.1 Trichechus manatus latirostris | reverse complement strand
GAAGAGAAATTTATTCTCTCACAGTCTAGTAGGCTACAAGTCCAAATTCAGGGCGTCAGCTCCAGGGGAAGGTTTTCTCTCTCTGTCGGCTCTGGAGGAAGGTCTTTGTCATCAATCTTCCCCTGGACTAGGAGCTTCTCCTCGCAGGAACCCCGGGACCAAAGGATACTCTCTGCTCCTGGCACTGCTTTCTTGGTGGTATGAGGTCCCCCACTCTCTGCTCACTTCTCTTTCCTTTTATCTCTTGTAAGATAAAAGGCAGTGCAGGTCACACCCCAGGGAAACTTCCTTTACATTGGATCAGAGATGTGACCTGAGCAAGGGTGTTACATCCTACCCTAAATCCTCTTCAACATAATCCAATCTTGCCTCATTAACCACAGGCAGAGATTAGGATTTACAACATATAGGAAAATTATATCAATCACAAAATGGAGGACACCCACACAATACTGGGAATCATGGCCTAACCAAGGAGACATATATTTTTGGGGGACACAATTCAGTTCATGACACCTATTAAGAACCAAGCCTGGATAAGTCAGATCATCAAGTTTTACTATAAGCTCTAGCAAGGGGAACACAGAGGATACCACATAAGGATAGTTCCCATCAGACAAGGAAAAGAAATGTTAAAACTTTCCACTGTGGGTGGTAGGTTGTGTAGGTGTGTGGGTGGGGGGGGGGGAAGGGAAGAGAAAAGAGGAAAGAGAAGGGGGAGATGAAAGCGAAAACAAGAGTGAGAGCAAGAGGTGAATGGTCAGAAGTGAGTGTCCTGGCTCCAGGCTCCATGAGGTTAAACCCTGGGGATGGGGAGAAGGGGCTTGTCTCTTGAATTTTAAAGACTAACTCAGGAAAATTATAGAAATTTCCTAGGGCAACTTGGCACTACCCAGGCAGCATATTAGAAAGAATGAGGAAGGTATGTGGACAGCAGGGTGAAGAGAAAATAGCTGGGAGTTCATGAGTACCCCAAAGGGGCTCAGCAAATGCCAAGAAAACCAGTAGACTAGAATTGACCAGGAGGCTGGTGGTGTTGGGGAAGTGAGGGCTTGCCATGAGAAGCTACAACAAGGACCATGGACATCAGCAGCCAGAGTTAGTGGTCAGGGCCCACACACAGTGCTCATCACACCCATACTTACAGTCACACAGAGGCCACCTAGAGTCCTGACCAGCCACCTCTCCATGAGCTCAGTAAGACCCAGCAGGCAGTGTGTGCACAAGGGGTCCTCCTCCCTCATGGAGAAGGACCTTACAACAGTGACAAGGTCACCATGATAGCTGGGATCCCCTGGCACCTAGATGCTAGTGGGGAGAAGATATGGCTCTGACTGGGAGCAATTCAAAATTTAGCTCTCCCAAAGACCTGTTTTAACCAGAAAAGATTGAGATACTGTAATTATCTGAATTACTGGCCCCCCTCTAATCACCAGGAAACGGTAAGCAAGATAGATAAATTGTACAGAATACAGGAAGTTACATTCTCTCCCTCCTTTCTTGCTTTCTAAATTTTTTGAGTTATATATGATATCACTCCATATATATCCCCCCTTTATAAGGACAAGTACAGAAATTAGCCCCAACTATCTCTGCGTCTCATCCACGAGAACACTAAATATAGCAGATAAAAATACAGGAAACTGATTTGGGTGGTGTCCTTTATGTTTTATTTTAAATATCTGATGAAGCTGTTCCTCTCCTGCCCACATTCTATTCCTTGTAGGCTTTTTAATAGGAGATGCCGTTATGCCAATTACTTGTTTGATTTTTTAAATTAGAGGCAAGAAATGGACAATTTTGGAGAACATTGAGTGGTTTTTAAAGTACTTTTAATTGATACCTAAAGAAACCATGCTGGAGCACCTTGCATCCTTGCAACCGGGGAGCACCTTGCATCCTCTTTTCCAGTTTATCAGTTTCTGATTCCCAGTGTATGGTGGTGCAGTGGTTAAGAGTTTGGCTGCTAACCAAAAGGTCGGCAGTTTGAATCAACCAGCCGCTCCTTGGAAACCCTATGGAGCAGTTCTACTCTGCCCTATACGGTCGCTATGAGTCAGAATTGGGAATAGGTTTTTTTTTTTTAAGATTTTTTTCTTTTGTCTTTCTGAAGAGCATATTAATAATTTCATCCGGTGGGATGTATTTTCTAAAACAACCACTACAACTGAAACAACTGAAAGCAGAAAACAAAAGCCAAACGTTATTATAATCCTAATATCAGAAGTACTTCCTGTTGCAGAAACCCCATGACAATTTTATAAAGAGGTAATACTCTTAGCTGAAGCCTTTCTTCTCTTAATTGAGAGAGAGAATTATTCTAGCTAGGGGCTGCCCAGGCCAGCCAAGCCCTTTTGCTTCATCTGTAAGTAAATCCACTCCAAAACCAAAGCCACTTTGGGATGAGCTGAAAACCTGAAAATGTTGATAATAAAAATTAAATTTCTCAATCCGTAACGAACAGAAGATTTACGACAGCTCTGTGCATTATTGAAATTCTAGGTGCGCTGAGGTTTGATTAAGTTGGGCACCGAAATAAAGGGCAAAAACTTAGCTTGCTATTGCAAAAAGAAGCTCAGCGTGATACTGTGACACCAGGTTTTCTGTTTATCCCTAAGGCTGGTGCAGCAATGACTTCAAAGTTTGATGGTACCTTTTTTTTTTTCTTCCTTCTTCTTTTTTTTTCCTCCAAAGATGTTGAGCAGCAGGCTAATGAATCCCCAGCAGGGTGCAAAGGCAGCAGAAAGCAGGGGAATCAGATGTCAATGTGTTCCTCTGAGATACCCTGCTAGGACAGAGCTAACTAACCAGGCTTTAGTCTTCTCTTGGGGAACACGCTTTGATGATTCCCTGCCCACTCTTGGCTTCCTATATGCTTCCTGATTAAAATACTGTCACAGATAAATCATGACTTCTGCCTGTTAGGATCATTTTCTTTCTTTCTTTTTTTCAAGAAAAATTTGGAACTATAAGATTAAAAAGATAGGCAATTACCACAGAAGAATTATATTCTCACATATAAACATATGTATACACCTACTCCTTACTTATTGACTATTTCGTCATCCAACATTTCACATTTACGATTGTAGTAAAAAATTGACTTCCTGACTATTTTGTACATTAATGATATATTTCTGGCAGTAATGACAGTCGAGGTGTGAGGCGCGAGTAATGCTGTCTGTGATGGTTAAGGTTATGTGTCAACTTGGCTGTGCCATGATTCTCAGTGGTTTGTCAGTTATGTAATGATGTTATTTGGCAGTTATGTAATGAAGTACTCATCCTCCATTTTGTGATCTGATGCGATCATCCTCCATTTTCACACAACCCCGATTTTTGCATAACGACCTGGTCTTTGGAACACAGCCATGTAAATAAGTGAGGAGTGAGTGTATAAACATGTCACGTCTCCCTATGATATAAGTATTCATGGATCTGGAACTGTTCTATGCATGTTGCTTTCCCACTTGGCACGTTGTAAAAGCTAAATAAATGCCACAAGTAATTGTTCTCTTTCTCCACTTGAGATAGAACCAGTCAGCCTCTCGTTCACAATACCTGTGGTAAAGAGGGTCCATAAATCACTTGTGCTGCTTTCTTTATATATTTTCTGTGAAACTTATTAGTCAATCGCTGTATTACATAGGCAACCTTCCAACGAATAGATTTTTTTGTGGGGTGGGGAGGTGTTCATTGTTTTCCCTCAACATAGTCACAAAGTAATGGAAATTGAAGTTGTCAGAGTTAAGAGTTTCAACTTTAAATGCAATGGGCATCCATAATGCACCAGTGTACTTTATATATGGGTTCCCATCTAGGCACACAAACAAGCAGCCCTCCAGGCACCTCTGAATAGCAGGAATATTTACCCTTAACTTGGAGAGGAGCTACAACTCTAGCACACTTGTATAAAGTGCTTGATCTATTTAACAAGCACAACCCTTTGAAACCATGAAGTAAAACTGAATTAACCCACTGTCTTAGTTATCTAGTGCTGCTATACAGATGTACCATAAATGGGTGGCTATAGCAAATAGAAATTTATTTTCTCACAGTTTAGGAGGCTAGAAGTCCGAATTCAGGGTGCTGGTCTAGGGGAAGGCTTTCTCTCTGTGTTGGCTCTGGAGGAAGGTCCTTGTCTCTCCAGCTTCCTCTTCCTGGTTTCTTGGCAATCTCCATTTGTCTTGGCATCTATCTACCCCCATCTTTCCTCTGCTTGCTTGTTTAATCTCTTTTATATCTCAAAAGAGATTGACTCAAAATATACCTTAATCTAATCCTGTTTCATTAACCTAACAGAGAGGATAATTCACTTCCAAATGGGATTATAACCATAGGCATAGAGGTTAGAATTTACAATACCTATTTTTGGGGACCCAATTCAATCCATAATACCCACTGAATGCCAATGAAGCAAAAAGGCTGCACTAAACTGTATTTGTATCTACTGCCCAGCTGTATCTCCACCCTCCTCTGCCAGACTCACCGTCTGTCCTACTACTGTACCCAGCATCCTCCAGCTATGGCATGCCCTTGGTTAGCATCTACCCTCTGTAGACTCTATTTCTCCACACTGCTCCACTTGCAAGGCGATTCTAGCTCTCTAATCAGCCAGTGAAAACCCTATGGATCACAATGGTCCAATCCCCAACTGATCATAGGGTTGGCACAGGATCAGGCAGTGGTTCATTCTGTTGTGCACGGAGTCACCATAAGTCGGGGGTGACTTGGCAGCAGATAACAATAACATATTAAGTATCCATTTGCCTCAGACTGTACGTGAAGTTTCCTGCCACCTAAACATGCCTCACTTTGGGGTCAAATATTATTATCCCTAGAAGTTCTGAAAACTAAGTCGTAGATAAGCCATTAAAGGAGGCATTCCTTGTCTCGTGCATTATTTTGTATCATTCGTCATATCCTCAAACTGACTTAGCAAGGCCAAACTGGATTCTTAACCTCTATATTTCATTTTGGAAACCCTGGTGGCAGTGGTTAAGTGCTATGGCTGCTAACCAAAAGGTCGACAGTTCAAATCCACCAGGTGCACCTTGGAAACTCTAAGGTGCAGTTCTACTCTGCCCTATAGGGAGGCTATAAGTCAGAATCGACTCGACGGCAACTGTTTTTTTTTTTTTATGTATTTCATTTCATGAGCCCTGGTGGTACAGCAGTTAAAGCATTCGATTGCTAACCCAAAGGTCAGGGGTTCGGACCCACCAGCTGCTCTTCAGGAGAAAGATGTGGCAGTCTGCTTCCATAAAGATTACAGCCTTGGAAACCCTATGGGCCAGTTCTACTCTGTCCTATAGGGTTTCCATGAATTAGAATCAACTTGATGGTAACAAGTTTTTTGTTGTTGTTGCTATATTTCATTTCAGACCAGTCATATTTAGCATTTCTTCCACTTGTATGCTTCCATTTGCCTTCTATCCTTTCAGACTGCCGATTATGGGCGTTTTAGCAACAACCTGAGTTCCTTCAGACATTTCGCCTTAGTGACTTTCCTTGCTTGGTGCATCATTTCCTTTAGAGTTTGTATCCTACTGCTAAAATTCCTGCCCATTGACTGATTTCCATTGCATTTCTGGAGGGCTAAAAGTTAATGTGAGATTATCTAATTAAATAGAGGGAAAAAACCAACTGTTTGAAGACGGGACAAAATAGGAGCCCTCAGAGACTCTACTCAAAATCACACTCTAGAAAGTTTTACTTTGAGGGCTCTTTGGAATGTTGGTTTCAAAGTCTTGTAAAAAATTTACAAAATAAACCTGGTGAGATATTTAAAGAATTAGTGATGATAAGAAATTCACAAAAAGGGCAAGATTTTCATCTTCTGTCAATTGAGACGATACAGTAGTAAGTATAAATATGAGCTTTTGAAAACAGCTCCCTTTACATTCTTCTTTAGAATGCCATGACTCTTTCCAGTTAGTTAAATACTAAGACGGTGGAAGAAATACCCATCAGAATGGAGTGGGACAGTAGAAAGGCCACTGCAGCAAAACCAAGGCTATGTATTTGGGTGGGGGGCATCACTGAACCTTTATATGTTAATTTCCCGTGGATGAAAACAGTAGGTATATCTAACCTCACGGATATGTAGTAAAAACAGACGTGAAAACTCAAGGTGATATGTAAAGTGAGGTGGTAATATTACTCCCTAAATTCTGGAAACTGCTTATTTTCAGTTTAAATTCAAGTAACTTCCTTTTAACCTAAAAATTTCAAAGTATTTAAAAGGAAGTATAAGATGAGCCCATCTTAAGTTAACATGGAAAAGCACAGGGGGATCCTTTCCAGCACGTGTTATAGCTAATCACATAGGAAGGGTACGTAAACTTCCAGTTCATTCCAAAGTGGCTCTGCAAAATGGTACCAAAATTAATCAGCTCCACAAATACACTGTCTTCAACCTTCTAAGCATTACCAATGATAAAAAGAATTTATTAATTGCAAGAATAATTTACTCATCTTGTTTATTGCCTAAGTGTGCACAGAAAACTGAATAACATTAACAAATAACTCAATGTGGGTAGTCAAGATCAATTTAGAAGAGCAAGATATCCCTGACCCAACAGCTGTGGGCTTTACACATGGAGGTTTAGCTTATAGATATCAGAGTAGTGAGGGTGAGAGGAGGCAGGAAGCAAAGAGACTTGAGGATCCCCTTATAATAAAGTGTGCATCATTTTTTTTAACTTTTTTCACTTGAGCTTTCATTATTAAATAAAAGAATATTAATCTCCATTTATAATTAGAATAATCCGTTTTGGACTAGTCTTATACTTCCCTTGGCTGATTTTATACTACTACTTATGTAATGGATTATAAAACTAAATGAATTTATTTTTGTTATTTATAGTCATTAGGAAAATTACATTTCCATCTTCAAGACAGTATTCTAGATCTTTCTCTCTCTCTCTTCTAGGGTAATGTGACAGGGCTTCACAGCTCCTAAAAGTGCTGAAAACTAAGTGGTAGATAAGCCTGAAACTTAACGGCTGTGAAGTCCTTAAAAAACAATACTGCGTTTTTAATGGAGTTACACAGAGTGAAACACTAAAGCGGTTCTGCTTTCCCTGCATGTGTTTTTCTCACTTGAAGTTAGAAAAGAAGCTCAGTCTGACTGAGCTAGGTGGGGGGTAAAGAACTCGTCAGGTTTTACACATGAAAGCAAATGCTTAGAAACAGAATTAAAAGCCAATGTACACTAAACTCTTCGTGTTAACTGATGCCAGCCCTAATCTGTACTCAAAAAGTAGAGTGTGAACAGTTCAGCGCCGACCTCTGTGTCCTTGCAAGGAGCAGGGTCCTGCACAGCATGCAGCAGTGCTAAGAATCAGTAGTGCATCCCCCTCAGAATCCAGCAGTAGTCCGCGTTTGTCACATGCACCTCAGAGAGTGACAGATTTAAGACGGAAGGTACTTCACAAAACCTTCTGGCCCAGACCATGGGGTCAGAGCAGAAACCCATGTTTCATGGAAACTTCATGTCTCACATGATATCAATAAAAAATTAACTAAAAGAAAAAAAGATTTCCATGGCCAAATATGTGAGAAACTTTAAGTCAGTCAAGGTTAAATATGTTTTTTTCATTCCTGTAGGGCTTCACCAAGTCTTCAGTACTTTAATGTGCACAAGAGGTTTCCTAGTTTTGGGGCGTGGGAACTCTTTTTGAAGGGATTTCTATTAGGCTAAGGAGCCCTGGTGGCACAGTGGTTAAATGCTCTGCTGCTAACTGAAAGGTAGCAGTTTGAACCTACCAGCTGCTCCAGAAACATGTGGCAGTCTACTTCTGTAAAGATATACAGCCTTGCAAACCCTATGGAGCAGTTCTTCTCTGTCCTATAGGGTTACTGTGAGTTTAGACTCCATGACAACAGGTTTTGTTTCTTTGATATCTATTAGGCTAGCACTAGGTTCTTGTGTTCCATGAGGCACAGTTTGGGAAATGTTGAGATAACATATTAGCATCCTTGATTCATAGGTGAGGGAGTTAAGGCCCAGGGAGACTATGTTCTAGAAGGTGGTGGAGAACTCAGGTCTCCAACCTCCTAGTACAAACTCTTTCTAGGGTCAGACATGTGAGAAAAGATAAAATGCAACCCGAGTTCTCAGCAACATACATACCCTGGAAAACCAAACCAAGCCTGTTGCCAAGTCGATTTCAAATACCCTGGAAGGGTCTCCTCAAACTAATGCTTCCAAAAGTAGTATACACATATTCTTCCTTTTCTGGCTCATCAGGACACTCTGACCTCCCCAGTCAAGATTACCTGATACAAAGGCGTGCAGATGCTATCAATCCATTCCAATTGCAATCGAGGCAGTTCATCTTTCCGGTTCCGATCAAAAATAGCCTAGAATGGAGGGGAAACTTGCTTTATTAGACTGGAGTATTTTACAGGTGCTTTGTCAAACACTTTGCCACAATGATCCAATTTTTACCAACTGAACACTTCACAAATCACAATCAATCTTTACATGTACTTTCTTTTATCTATGATAAGAAATAAACTATTTTCCCCTCTTTTTATGAGATTTCTAAGGGAATATATTTGAACTTTATAGCACACAACTCCTTGAGGCCAAAATCTGTCTTCAGATATAGGTAACTGCTACTAAAATCAAGCCATCAAGTCATTGGGAAATCGGGTACAAGTCAAGGAGGAGGAGACATATTTTATTGCCATGATGATAATGCAAGCTTTTATTTTTATAGTGGAGGAGTATGGGAGAGAATGGGATAGATTAGAAAAGATCCTTAAAAGGAATTTCATTATAAATAGAAGCCATCAATATTAATTTTTTTCAGGTGTTAGTCTGATAATTTTTTGTGTTTTTCAAGAAGGTTTTGTCTTTAATAAATTCCAAAATTTTTATCTATGACTGATGGACGGTCGCGGGAGACACTCGTTCTTTCTCATTAGTCCCCGTCTTTAAACTTAATGATGTTACAATGTTTGAGATAATTTAGGTGTATTTTTGAGAAAAGGAAGCGACGTATGTCTGTTGGGCAGGCTTAAAACGAGAAACAATCAATTGAAGTTGGAGGCTGGAAGGCTAAAATGGATTCCTTGAATAAACTTTGCCAACTCTACTCTAGTGAGAATGTCCCTTCCTTGGTTCTTAAAGATTAAGGCCAGGGTCTAAGGAAGAGGATAAGTGGATAAGTAAGTGGGAGCCCTTACTTATCTAGAAGGCTTATAACTTGCCCTGCCTTATTGCCTTAAAGTAGGCTTTATCTTTCCTCTACATAAAATGCAGCATCTACATCATTTCGGTATTCATGTAGGTCCTCAGGGAGAATCCAAGCCATACCCTGGGTACCAAAAACAAAAAACCAAACCCTTTGCCATCAAGTCAATTCCGACTCACAGTAACCCTATAGGACAGAGTAGAATTGCCCCATAGTGTTTCCAAGGCTGTGATCTTTAGGGAAGCAGACTGCCACATCTTTCTCCGGAAGAGCAGCTGGTGGGTTCAAACTGCTGACCTTTTGGTTAGCAGCCAACTGCTCTAACCACTGTGCAACCAGGGATCCTCACTCTTGGTACAGCAATGTTGACAAAGCCTGAGTCCTTCAGGTTTATGGGCAAGGGTGGGTGAGGGTGGGAGTGGGTGGGGCAAAATTAGCAGCTGCCAAGGCTCACAAGAGATAGAAGGCCACTTCAGGGGAAATAATCTCCAAATTAGGGAGAAGGTCACCGACTCCCACAGGTTCTGTTCATCCCTTGTCTTGCAATATAAAATGTTAAATATCAGGAAAAAGGACTGAAATGCAGAGAAGACTGAAATATGCTAGAGAAACGGATGGTTCTTGAGAACTCTGAGTCTTGGTCCAAAATGTTCCTTAAAAAAATTTGCTTCTGTTTTATTTTCTCTATCATTCTCATTGTTCCCTGACATTTTTTTACTTAATTAATTGCTGTGTCCTTCCTTAGTGTGTATTATAAGTCATTTCTTTTTTCAGTTTGGTAATTTTTAGTATATTCACAGAATTATGTAACAATTTCCTAATCCCAGGTCATGAAGATTTACACTTACACTTACTTCTAAGTTTATAATTTTAGCTCTTACATTTAGATCTCTGATCTATTTTGAGTTTATTTTTGTATATGGTGAGAGGTAGGGGTCCAACTTCATTCTTCTGCACATGGTTAGTTTTGCAGTTGTTCTAACACCATTTGTTGAAGAGACTAGTTTTCTCTATTGAATTGTATTGGCAAGTTTTTGGAAAACGGGTTGACCATAATTTTAAGGGTTTATTTCTGGACTAGTCACTTCTAAATAAATGTCTGATGAGAGAAAAACGAATGAGAGTGTGAGGTACTACACTGTCCTGAGCTTTTCCTATACAGCATTTTGCAGCCTTGTAATTGATTGTTAGTGACTATTTATTTAATGTCTAATTTCTCACCATTTGACAAGTTCTTTGAGGGCAAGCAAGACGGCACCTTGTTCACTGCTGGATACACGGTGCTCAGCTTCATGCTCGACACACAGAGATGCTCAAGCCGTGTTTTAGTAACTGACTCACTGCTTCCAGTACTAACCCTTTGGCTGTGATCCTAATCAGACCTTTGTCTTCATAAAGTTACTCTGATGACTTCTAGGATCATGACACCTGAAGGGGACTCCCAGACACTTTTCTTCCTAAATAACAAGGAATAATGGACACAGCAGGCATCAGCTCTGGGTGCATGCATAACCAGATATCTCTGGGAAAGGGCCAGTGGGGGACCCCATGGCCACAGCAGCCCAGTCTCTCTTGAGGGGACAGTCACCAGTCATGTTAAGTAGCCTTTTGTGAGGAGAGAATATCATTTAGAGATATGTTTCCACTGCTGAATTAATTATAATTATGCCTTCAGAAAATGCCTTAGCTGAGCCTGCAGCAAAGGCTCCTTAATGCTGCCCCACTGCACCCTCAGCCCTCCAACACTGGCGATTTACTCATATTTTTTTCATTTAATTAAATGACCTGTGGTATTGCTATGTTGTAAACCCTTCAGTGGGTGCCTTTGAAACGGTTTTTAAAAGGGGAGCAAAAGCTTTTATTTGTAGTTGAGAGAAATCTGGGTGTACTACCTTTTAGACATTAACTGTATATACCCCAAACTAACATATATATTTTTAAAAGCCAAATTTGGTGACACCACCAAAAAAGAATAAAGGGATGTTTTCAAAATACATAGTATACAAGTTGCTTTAAAAACTTAAATAATTAGCATGTGTGTCAACCTCTGTAGTCGTCTGACCTTTCATAGGTAAGCAACCAATTAAAAATAGACAAGACCATTAAGACTACGATTTCTGACTTCAAACAGGTGAAACTATTTAAGCTAGGGCTTGTTCTTTTCCTTGCTTTTAAACGTCAGCAAAGAAATGTGTCTTAAAACTTGAAGATCTTATTAATATTTCCAAATGTTTAAAACTCAGTTGATTTCAAACCTCATAAACAGACATTTCTCACAATTGACACATTCTTTGAGCCTCATTGACTCTATTGTGCTATGCCAGGCTTTCAAATACTTTCCACCATCTCAGAGATGCTAGGTTATATGTTCTGAGCTATCCACTCATTAAGAATAAGAGGCTTCCCTCTTCTTGAGGGTGGTCATTGAGGCATTTATGTCTTCTGTATCCTCATGAGTAAAAACTTGGCATCATCCTGGGCCTCCAGGAAGCATTCATAAATAACAATTAAATGGGCAAGCCCAATATAAATAGCATTTCAATCACCAGAACCTAGTTCCCCAGGTGAAATTTTTCATTGTGCAAACAAAGAAAAGAAAAAGACTTTACATGGCTTGCTCTTGGGATTTTGAAAAGTTCATAGTTGGAAAACAAAATCTGGAATTCTCCATTATTTACTGCAACTGTCTGTTCTAGCTTCTCAAGGCTGGGCAGCTTATCTTTAATTGTTTTGTGTATTTCAATTCCGAAGTAGGCATTGCTCACATATGAAATGCCAGCAGTGGGCTCTGTGTTATTCAAATTCCACTTTCAACCTTCTCCCTTGTTCCTACTTGTCCCACTGTGGGTGCTCAGGAAATGCTTGTTATGTAGGAGCTCACCACTCTTAATCAGAAACCTGGGAATCAGACTGTTAAGCATCTAAGTTTAATTAAAGAGTTAAACTTTCAGAAGTGCTTCCTTAAATCCATTCTTTTCCTTCCCCACTTTCAAGTGGTGATTTGGAGTTATTTTTGAAATAGCTACTCAAAGGGGTAAATAAATCATAATAAAGGGAGTTATTGCTTAATGGGTACAGAGTTTCTGTTTGGGGTGATGAGAAAGTTTTGGAGATAAATAGTGTTGATGGTTTCCCAACATGGTGATTATAATTAATGCTACTAAATTATACACTTACAAATGGTTAAGACAGCAAGTTGTAGGTTATACATACTTTACCACAATTAAAAAAAAATCTGATAAGGTCACTAGGATATCATTTGGGCAACCCTTTCAAATTCCAGAATATCAAGGCTGGCAAAATCCAAGAATTTCATCCAGGAAATCTACTTTCATTCTTTATTTTTATAATTTCTACTAATATAGTATTGCCATATGTTATGGATTGAATTGTGTCTCCCAAAAATATGTATTGAAGCCCTAACCCCTGTACCTATAAATATGACTAGTTGGACTTAGGGGTTTTCTTTATTTATGTTAATGAGATTATACCAGAGTATGGTGGGTCCTAAACCTAACCACTTTTAGTGGTGTCTCACAAAAAGAGCAGAATAAACACAGAGTCATACACACAGGGGTGAGGGGTAGCGGGACAGATACCATTTGAGGACCCACTGACAAGCAAAGGAACACCAAGAATTGCTGGCAGACACCAGAAACTAGGAGAGAGGCCCACAGAAGGAATGGACACGGCCAAGACCCTGATTTTGACTTTTAGCCCCCAGAGCTGTGAGAAAATAAATTCATGTTCTTTAAAGACACTTGTGGTATTTTTGTTGTTGTTGTTATGGCAACACTAGGTAACTAAGGCTCCGTAATAAAGCGAGGTGTCAGCAAATAGGATGCGAAACAAACAAAAAAGGATGAACTTACTGAAGGAGTGAGTTTGAGTTCTGATCTCTCCCGATCTCCTTGTTCAAAGAACTCACTGGTTACAAGTTCAGCCACCTGAAACATATACATATTTTAATTTATGGTTATGTGTAATTTATCATGAGATTCAGAAGTTATTTTCAGCTTATGTTTATGGTGATTATTTTCAACACCAATAATCATGGTGAAAGCTTATGAGGAAGTACATTAACCTTTTGGATTTGAAGATATTACAGAATTTCGTCAATGAAACTGATTTTCTTTTAATCTGAACTTGTGCAATGTATTGTTAGATGTATGAGAGCAAGGATAAATTACCCAATAAGCAAGGTAAGCGTGTGTTTAGGGCAGTAACAAAACAGGGGCACCAATTGTCCAGAGCAAAGACCCTAGATGCCAAGCAGACAGAACACAAGAAAAAGAGCACTGCAGTTGAAGGGAACTGGCAGAGCACTAAATGGAATTGATACCACTCCAGTGTGCGAGAATGTGCTGGCCGGAAATAAAGTTCGTGAAGGGTCACGAGGGAGCCCACATGCAAGGTAGTTTTAGCCATGAGGCCCCTATCACTTCAACACCTTTATTGACATCTGTCTCCTATAGTCCCCTCCCATGTAATTGAAATTCCTTATCTCAGTGTGCCTCTTGGGAGTATACCATGTCTTTCTAATAAACAAGAGATGGGGTGGACTATTGAGTCTTGCTGCATTCACCCAATATGCAACTGGATCCTACCTGAGCGGTTACTGGGCAAGGACAGATTACATTATTAGATAAATGCTCTCTGATCCATTTGGAGAGAACCATCTTGTATATCTCTGTTTGCTGATCCAGCAACTCCAGCCTACACAAGTAGGCATGTATGATTCAATAATAGAAGATAAAATACAATGCATATTTCCCAATGTTAAAATTACTTTATGCATATTCCTAACTTTAATGAGCACACACTGCACAACAGAATGCTCATTTTCGTCCCTAAAGAGATTCAAAAACCCTCAGTGTACAAAAATGATTCCAAAAAGACTTGATACATTATCCTCATTATGTATGGAAGTAGATATTGTTCAGCGACTTAATTGTGATAAAATCATTTAAGAATTTGTAAGAGCAAAGAATAGAAAGAAATGTTTTTAATTATAACGTTAGAGATGAAAGATCTATCTAAAAATAAAACATAGTAATTTGTTGTAATATTTGTTTTCTGATCATTACGTTTTCTTTTATGACATCTTTTCATTTGTTCATATTTATAATTATAGCATTTATTATGAAACAAGCAACAAAACTGAATATGAGCTTTTTAAAGCAAAATTGGTGAAAGTCAATTTTTCGTTGTACATCAACAGAATTTTACATCGATTGTTGAAATGACTAAATTCACTGATTCATTTCCTTTGTTGTAGAATATGTAGAATATTCTTTTTGTAGAAAATGTGGTATAGTAAAAATCTTAGTATCCTTTGTCCACTAAAAATTTTATAATCCAGTTCATCTCATTCCACTAAAATGGCCACTTTTGCATTCAATCGCTAATGTAGTCACATGTAAAAAGAAGTTACATCATGGATAGCTAAGACACACACATGCGTATATATATGTATATACATGGATATATCTAATTCACATATCCCGTTCAAATGTGTGAGTAAGCAGAGGAAGGAGGACCACAGATTATCAGTGTTTAGGGCCCTCAGATGCCTTAATCTGGCCCTGTATGAGAGATAGACCATCTCCCATAATACAGCTTCCATATTGGGATAAGGCACTCAGTTGGGAGTAAGTAGTATGTGTTCTTATAAAGAAAAATGAAGCAAATAATTTAATAATCATTTATGCTATTATTATATATTATCATATTATATTATTTTTACAGCAATAATTTAATTTTTGGTTGTTTCTATGTAGATTTTTATCTCATGGCATATGTTTATCTTAGCTTAGCTTCATCTTGCCACCATAAAAAGTGCTTAACTGCCTTGTTCTACCAATACTTTCATACACTCTGGAAGGGAGAACCCCAGGACCCACTCTCTCCTTCCTACTGAAGCAATCAGTCAAGGGGCAGCACTCATGCTAGGTTATTTGTTCATACCAGACTTTTACAGTATATCACAATATAGTTTGAAGAATGTAATTTGGTCTTCAGGATCTCTGAATCTCTAAAGTGTGAATTTATAGTAGGCTAAAATATTTAAAAGTAGGTGCAAGCACAATGTAATGGCTGTTTTGCCCCAAATCAGAAATTTTTCCAAAGTAATGACTTGTATTTTCTCACTTTTCATGCATTTGAGTGGATGATCAGCAGTTGCTGACCATGGTCAAGCCCAAGAGATATTTTTCCTTCTCGAAGCCCTGTTCTTCTAAGGATAGCTTGTGAGAAGCAACTGATATAACAGGCAAGTGCTGAACAGGCATTTTCAACGATGAGGTGGTGTGCATCTAGGAAATCTCTGGGATGAAGAACTAGCTGGATTTACAAAATACTGAAAGAAAAGAAAGAATCCCAGACAACTCGATGGCAAGAAGACCTGGATCCCCAAAGTCATTTTTCTCTATTCCAGGTTCTTATAAAGATGAGGCTCTTAGGTCTGGCCAGAGGTAAGAAGGGTTTAATTTCTGTCAAGTGCATAGAATCAAGATAATTTACCTAAGTATCTCTCAAAAGATTTTTGTCAACCATAAGTTACAGAAAAAACTTAAAAACAACATCAAACTCAGATCACAAAAAAATAAAAATAAAAAAATCTGAGAGTTGCAAGTATTCATTTATAAAGAAACAGAGTATCTAGTCCATTCAGATTTTTAACATTTCTAATAAGAAACATGGGTCTCTTTAAAGAACTCAACAGCATAAAACTAGTTGGAACTGACTTGAAAATTAACCTCTCCCTGACCTCTGGGTCAACAATCACCTCAAGTGTACTTCTGCCCATTTTCTAGGACTTGGTTCACTTCTTTCCTCTCCAGTCTCTGCCACTACCTTTCATTTCAGCACCCGAGGCCTCTCTCCTTCCTCTGGCCTTCCTGTAAAGAAGAAATGGTCCCCTAAGGGTATGGCCTCATTTATTCAGTTCCCAGAACTCTCCCTCAGATTGCTCTGAGGCTGGGTTTTTTGCACTAAAGAATGTAAATGTGCTCATCAGGCCACCCCAAGGTAGGAGTCCTGCACAGATCTGTAGCCCTGGAAAGCAAAGAAATTAAACAGAAATCCTGCCCTTGCTCTTCCTAAGTGGTCTCGGGTATCTCCCCTGTGCTTTTTTCACAGCTCAACTTGTGCCACTATTTTGTTTGTACTTAAAAACTCAATCAGGAACATTAAGTGGCTCCTGATTGAATTGTTTATTAAAGAAGGAAATTGAGATGCTAATCAGGCCTTGGGGGGTCACTGGGGAAACCCACATGCTTAGAATCACATTCATGAGAAAGGAAAACAAATTTTGAAAGGCAAGAAAAAAGATCAACATCTAGGTAGAAATATCTTGATTTCTTTTAAAAGAGACTGCTTTTTTTGGTCAAAGTGTTTATTAAAATCTTAGAGTGAGTACATTTTAAAAAATATCTTAGCTTGTTCAATTTGGAGACAAATACCAATGATATCCAGTTTAGAGCTGTGAAAAGGTTTCTGAAGAAAGCATTTGGAAAAACATGGCTTTGTGTTTTATATCTCTGAACTCTTGATTGTCTGCACTATCAGCAAAACTACACATCCTAAAAATAAAATAATATTTACATCAGTGACCAAGAAGACCACCTGCAAACAGCCACTGGGCCTCCCAAGTTGGTCTAAAATATTATTGCAGAAGCTTTTTCTTTCGAAGTACTTTGCCCTGTCACTTTCTTGGCTCCAAGTGGGCTGCTGCTCCTTGAGTCCTTGATATGGGGTTTCCGAAGGCCCCGATGCATCATACCTCAGTGTCCCTCTTTCATTCAGCTCTGTTGCCCCCACCCCCAACCACTCTTCACCCCTTCAGTCTCTGTCATAGAGGGCATCCCCAGTACTACACTTTTTCCAAATACCTGGAAGAGCCACCCACTTCTTAGCAGTTTATTCTCAAACTCTACCCTATGGGTGGCCTTCCCACACTGGGGAAGTGAAGGGGAACAGAGATGTGGAAATAAGCGACTCAACCACACAAAATCTCCACAATTACCCTTCTTTACCTTATGCACGTCAAATGTGTCACATTAAAATTCAAACCAAAGTTTAATTGGAGGAGCGCTCTGCAGGAAAACTGCCTAACCTGCATTGGACTGTGATGTAAGACAGAAATAAACTTTTATTGTGTTAAGCGACTGAAATTTCAGAATTTATTTCTTGATAACGTTGAATTTTACCTGAACCCTGTGATACTGGAAAACAGCGATGGTTAAACAAATCCCCTGTCGTTTGTGTTCAGGAAAATGGCTTACTGCAAAGAACTGCCTTTCCCATATGACTTAGATAACACGGCTGCCCCCTTGTTTACCTATGACAAGGCCAGACACAGACCCACCAAATTTCTATTCCTTGCCTCATAAATGAGTAACTGAATTGCTTGTCCCACTGATCAATGAGAAACCAAGTGCTTGTTAACCAAACTTTGGTTAAGCTTCTCTCCTTCCCCCAAGTCCCTGAACTCTGGCCCACCCTCAGCCTGAGCCAACATACTAGCCCTCAGCAAGGGCCCTTCGCCGAGAATAGACTGACCTTGGCATAAAACATTCTGATTTACTACCTGAAGTCACCCTTTTATCTCACTTCCCCACACCTGGGTTTTTTCTAGCTTGTTTATTCTCAGTCTCTATAAAAGAAAACTACTTTTTCCCTAACTCTTTGAGACGCTTGCTGATCTTATGGTCAGAGTGTTCTCCCTGTTACAGTAGACCCCTCTTCTATTGTAACAGTCCTTTCCTTCCTTTTCTTGCTGAATAAAGCTTCCACTTATCAAAGTCTGGATTAGTTTTTTATCTGATGCTCTGGAACAGAGCCTAGCCTAGTCTCTTGTTGTTGCTGGGTGCTACTGAGTCAAGTTTTGACTGACAGTGACCCCATGTGACAGAGAAGAACTGCCCCATAGGGTTTTCTAGGCCCTGGTGATACAATGGTTAAGAGCTACCAAAAGGTCAGCAGTTCGAATCCACCAGCTGCTCCTTGGAAACCCTATGGGGTAGTTCTATGCTGTCCTTTAGGGTCGCTATGAGTTGGAATCAACTGGACGGCAATGGGTTTGGTTTTTTTTAAATCTTTACAGGAGCAGACCACTAGGTGTTTTTCCAGAGGAGCTGCTGGGTGGGTTCAAACAATCTTTCAGTTAGTAGCTGAGAGCTTAACTGTAGCGCCACCAAGGGCTCCTAGCCTAGATTGATATAAAAATTGGTATGAGGTAAGGTGCTGCTATTGGAAAGGAAAGGGATGGGAAAGGAAGAAAAGGGAAGGGAAATGAGGGAAGGGAAGGAAAATAAAGGAAAGGAAGGGGAGAGAAAGAAGAAACCTAAAATACGTGGCATCAGTTTAGGAGCCAGGTATGAGATAGTGAGGAGGCTGTAAGGATTATGGTGCATGTTACAAAGTAAAAAAATATTTTGTACAATTCTCACTAAAATAAAGCAAATAATGTACCTAATGAACGTATAGCTTCAGGGGAGGAGATTGGAAAACAAAATATTAGTAGCAGGTGATGATTGCTATTGACTATTTCTTGCTAGGTATCACAAGAGGTGAGCTCAGGAAAGGACATCAGGTTTATAGCCAGGAATGAAAGGGAATGGAGAAAGTCACAAAGTCAGGGTCTTATAGGGATGAAAGATAAAGTTACTTCTCAACACCAAACAGTAAAAATGAAAATTGAGATATGCTTTGAATGACAAAGACCAATTACGACTCAGCCATGCAACAAAAATCAAATCAAACGTATGGCCAACATGCCCAGAGTTTAAAACTCTGAAATAATTAGGTGGTATGCAGCAAATCTTTTTAACTGCACAAAAATGACTCAGAGTAATTAGTCTATATGGTTCTCTCATTAAAGCCTGTTTAGCCCAAGGTACTAGGAATTAAGTCATGAAAGAGAAGAAAGAAATATATTTGCTATATTTCTTTACTTCTGAAAGTAAGCAAGCAAAGAAATATGGAAAATCTAAGAAGTTTGTATAGAAAAGAACAGTGGATGTGGTTATTGGTACATGGAAATAACTAGAATCAAAGACTTAAGAAGCTAACTAAATGTTTAAGAGTGTTTTAGTGTCAAAGAAACCATGAGCTTGTGACTATTTAAGACTTCAAACAAGCCTTGGGCCCTCAACCTTCTGTAGATGGGAAGTGAGCTAAGAAAGCTGCTTGGCCTTCAGATATAACCATGGAGGATAATAGAAATGGAGTAATTTCCCAGGCAGATCTAAAGGTGACGGAAAAAAGTGAACTGGGGAGTCTCTCCTAAAGGGCCCAAGACAGGGTAGGCGTCCCCCAGTGAAAGTCCAGCAGGATGTTGGAACTGTTATAGGCCACCAACACCAAATATTGCCCATCTCTTCCCATTGTGAGTGGAGTGTTCAAATGGATATTTTGTGTTTTGAGTATATGCTAGACACTGCATTTGGGTGTACATAGGTCTTTAGTTTGCTTCCAGATCTGATGCAGAGTCTAACATGTATCACCTAGAGATTCTGAACTTTGAGCTTTATGCCTTGACTAATGGGACATTTAAGTTGTCTCCCCTGGGGAGAGGATGAATATATTTTGCCTGCAGGAAGGATAGTGAATCACATTTTTGGTGACTGGAAGAGCAGACTGTGGTAGTATGTTTTCGTCAACTATTTTCAGCTTTCTACTTTCTGGGCACATGGAAGCATCGTACTTCCTGGTCCCCTTGTGGTTGGGTGAGGTCATGTGACAAGTTCTGGTCAATGAATTATTTGGGATGGGGGCATTTAATTGCCAGTTCAAGACTGTCCAGGGCTCTCTTTGCCTCTGCCACAATGAATGGCAATAATCCCAATAGCAGCTGCTCCAGAATGAAGATAGAGTTCCCATCTAATCCTGGATGCACATGTGTGTGAGCCATTTGTTGTTTTTAGCCATTGAGATTTGGGATTTAGTGATATCATAGCATATTCTGCTAACACACTTGCATCATTTAAAAATGTGGACTAATGCATTCTATGTAGGAAAGTGTAGAACACTGTTAAGAATGAAGGCTTTCAACCTAATCTGCTAGGATCTGAATACCTAGCTCCACCCTTACTAGGTATATGACCTCAGGCTACTTATCCTTTCTAAGCCTCATTTTCCCCATTTATAAAATGGGGATAATAACTGTACCAGTTTCCTAGGTTGCGGAAACAAATTACCTTAAACCTGGGGTAAAACTTGTTCTCCCATCGTTCTAGAGGCCAGAAGTTCAACATCAGTTTCACTGGGCCAAAATCCAGGTATCAGCAGGTCCTCACTCCCTCTGGAGGCTCTAGGAGAGAATCTGCTCCTTGCCCCTTCCAGCTTCTGGTGGCTGCCTGTATTTCTTTGCTTGTGGCCTCACCACTCCAATCTGACTTGCGTCACACCACCTTCTCCTCTTCTCTATGTGTAATCTCCTTCTCAAAAAGAGACTGTGATTGGATTTAGGGCCTGCCTGAATAATCCAGGATAAACTCCCCATGTCAAAATCCTTAACTTAATCACATCTGCAAAGTCCCCTTTTCCTTCTAAGGTAACATTTACAAATTCTAGGGATTAGGACCTGGTATCTTTAGGAGCCATTATTCAATCTGCTACAATAACTATACCTACCTCGAAGGGGGGTTTTGAGGATTAAATGAAATAATACATATAAAACAGTCAATAAATATTAGTTTTTGACTGTTATATAAATGTATCTTATTTATCCTAAAATGTCAAGTCTTAAGATACCAAGTTACTGTTTTGGACTCCACTGCCCACTCAGTAGGTGCCTCATAAAACTTTAAGAGCTATTAACTTCCAAATAATATTAGTAGTAAAGGATCTTACATCGGGTAGTTACCTGACTGAAAACTATCATTGCCACAGAACCAACAATTTTCGGCAGTGAAATCCAATAGGCAGTAAAGGCATGGTTTTGGGTACAAATTAAACTGAACACTGCACACTTTACCCAAAAAGCCCCCGATCTCTAAACAGCCTTCTAAAAGAAAAATACAATTTCCTTTTTACCTCCTCTTTTTTTTTTTCAGATGTGAAAAACAGGACCTTGTGCTTAAACATGATTACCTATTTTAAAACATTATTTTTGAAACTCTTGCCTTAAGAAATGGTCAAAATGTTATTTGATTTAGTAGGCTATCTTACCAAGTATGGAAATATTATTGCTCAGTAGAAGCTCGATAAAGAAAAAGACCGCGCAATAAACTATGTCGTGCCCAAGCCTCCTGCTATTTTTTACACCATGTTAATACTGATGCAAATTTACTAGGGTTTCAGTGTCTGGGAGCGGGGGCTCTGGGAATATCGCCCCCCCCAGACCCTCCACCGCTGATCCCTGTCATTAATCACCACTTGCCTGTCTTGAGATCTCCCACGGCTTGGTCACGGCTCCAAGGTCACAGGCTGTCATTAACATTGATCTGAAAAACAGAACCAAACAAAACAGCCTGAATAATCTTTTGTTGCATTCTTAAACAAACCCATCCCAGATACATAAATAAATAAAATGAAAACAAGGCCAGCTCACATCATCTTTACCTCAACAAGGGGCAGCACTGTTTATAGTCCCTACGCTCAGCATCTCCATCATGTGGCTACTCGGCTTAGGAAGACAAAGCTATCACACATCCTCCAGTGGCCCTTTTGTTTGGTCTGCAGCAGATCAAGGAAAGCAAAGCACTATTTTCTCAATACCTGAGCTAAGCAAGCTCTGTTTAAAATAATTTCTAATGGACAATGCATTTTTTTTTTTTTTTTACTATAAGCATGGGAATCCATATGTAATGCTCTGTACATGGCTGATGAATCTATTTACCAACTTACCACTGATTGATCGGAATGGAAGAAAACCCATACCAAAGAGGAGAGGCGCCTTCATTTTCCTCTGCTCTGTAGAGCTAAGATTTACAGGGAAGAGCCACAGTTTCACTCCAGTTTACAAGCTGGCTACAACCATGTTTTATAAGCATTATGAAGAAAAAACATATTCAGCTACAGCTTTCATTAATTTAAGTACATAAGAGAGCACAGGAAGATTCGAATTTGATTTTTGAGGGGCGGATTTCTATTGGGTTTAACTAGAATTCACGCTGAATTGTAGATATAATAACATTGGGAACAATTAAAATTGTAGATAGCTCAGGTGCTTATAATTTGAAGCTGGAAATAAGGCATACTCTTTGTACAAAGTCTGCTTTCTTTGTACTAAAACCAGCAGTATCTGATGACAAGGAATGAAGACTTTGAGCTGGGAAACGACATCTTGGCTAATTCCTTTTGGAAGAAAGGGGTATGTTGTCAAAGGTCAGAGGGCTGTCCAAATGTCAGGTGTTAAAATTTCATCACCTGCCAGATTCCAACTCCTTGGAAACATGTCTGCTTCCCAGATGGCAGAGCGTGCCTAGATGCGAGTGGGGTTTGTGTAACTTCCCCTGGAAGTCCCTCTAGGGAACAAGGCAGAGTTGCAGATAACAATGGGCCATTCAGAGCACAACCAGGCAGCACAAGCATACAGCCCTGCAGAGGCAAGCTGTATTTATGAAGCGTCTCATTCCAAACATCCCTGTGCTAAGCACTATATAAGGAGAGACACATTAGCCTATTCTTCATATTTGATCTTCTGTAACCAGCACTTCTACAGTGCTTACTGTGTGCCTGCTTCTGTTCTAAGAGCTTTATAAATACTAAAGGAATGAATCCTCAGCACAGTCCTTAGAGGTAGATATTATTATTCCTATTTTACAGAGTCGTAACCAGAAGCTTAGAGAGATTAAGTAATTTTCCCAAGGCAAGTAAAGGATTCAGGGTTCTATGCTTATCACAATACTATCAGACCACCACTTGCTATACTCCAGTGCTTCTCATAATAGGTTCTGCGGGTACCAAGGGGAACAAGTCTGTAGGGTAACGCACCGGGCTTTGCAATCTTTTTCCTGGACAGGCAAAAATATAATCAGGAATTTCTGTGAGGTTGCCTTCTTGTACCATAACTTGGGTTTCATCAGCTTGATAATTTGTGGCCTACTTCTCCAATTGTTTCAAGTTCATTGAGTTTATTCAAGTTCATTCCAGTGGTTGCCTGGTTGTGGAGGTGATACAGTGAGCCTAGAACGCTGGCCTCACAAGCTTTCCCAGTAATACTTAGCAGCTTTAGAACAGGAATAAGAAGCAGAAGTCCGGGATGGGTGAGCCAGGCATAATGGAAGGTTGAGGGATAAAAGAAAGGGATGGTGCCTGACTATCTGGAGTGGCTGCAGTAGGCTGGTTAAAATGTGCCACATAAACATGATGGTGTGCGCTTGTCCTTTTTAAACAACTGGGAAGTCATGGCTTGCTGACTAACTTGAACATTATTTCCTAATTTTGAAAAGAAATTTATGAAGAGGAGGCCAAAATAGAGTAAGATTCACTTTCTGAGACACATTTCTCTTTTCTCTATATAACTAATACCCGAAAGTGTTGAATATAAGCTAGGCTTCGCTACTTTAAAAATCACTCGTATGCTTTTAGCACTGTCAGAAAAGCATGGCTAAATCTTCAAATAATGAAAAACCAAATAATCAAGAGCTTTTTCTTACCGAAATATATCACGATGGTTTTTGATATTCCAATCATATTCACCTTTACTGACAAGTTCGAAGAATTCAGTTCTCCTCCTGCACAAAAATCAAATGAAGAAAGAAAGAGGAAAAAAAAAAAACAAACCTGGAATGAGATTTCTCAGTCTGTGGGGTGACATAAACACATTTACGGGGGAAAGTATAAGACCACCTGAACCAAGTAACTTAATATTTGAAATCATGAAGCTAAAGTGCTATCAAAATAAATCATTTTTTAAAAAATGTTGCGATTGCAAGAAAAAGCCACATTCATTTCTGAATGTATTTACAACAGAGGAGAGTATAGAGCCATAAAACAGAAAACGATGTGGTACTGCATTTAGCATTATGTGCTGTGAAGCCCTTTGTGACACTTACTGAAAGTCAAAAAAAGGGAGGCAAGGACAAATAAAAAGTAGGAACAATTCTGGAATGTTCTTTTTCATTCAGCATAGAACTGAGCTGTATGATGATCAAGATAAGATAAACTTCCTGGTAGTAAATTCACGATAAATAGTTTTTCCAGGTTAGAAAATAACCATTTCACCATTTCAGTGCTTAAGCACATAGGCTCTGAAGTCAAAAGACAACTGGGTGTAAACACTGGCTCAGTCACCTACTTGCTGGGCAACTTTGGGAAGTTACTTAAACCCTCTGAGCCTCTATTTTCTCATTTCTAACCTGGGGATTATATTTGCGAACTCGCAGAGTAATTGTGAGTATTAAATGAGATATGTATTTACCAGTGTTTGTACTTTTTAAGTACTCAAAACACACACACACACAAACACACACACACACCCTCTATACATCTCCAAATGGACAAGACAAGAAGACAAGAGGGGTATATTTTAAAGTTGTGAGAATAAGGGTGATTTATTTCTCTTTAAAATTTTTCTTTAATCTAGTTATATGACTTCTTTTTTACAATGAGTAATTTTAAAAAGGACATGGCCATTTTGATTCCTTTAAGAATGACTTCCCGTGTTTCACCCTCTAGGCACTTTCTATTGAGAGAGTATTTAAAGGAACTTGATGCCTCTTTCCCAAAGTGCATCCTGCAAATTCTCATCTCAGGAAGTGCTCCATGAAAAGGGATTCCCTGGCAAAGTAGGTTTGAGAAATGCTGCCTACAGTATACTTCTCTTGGTGATTTGCAGCACCCAAGTCAAGCTTTTGAAGGCTCTGAGAAACAGAAAAGCCTGTTTAACTGTATTTAACCACAGACGTCCACAGTACTGATACTCTAAGGAATACACTTTGGAAAAGGCCACCATTACACATCACTTATGATGGGAGTCAGACAGAGGAGGATCTTAGAAACAGTGATGACACATTACAGTCTGGAGGACAAAGAACATGATACTGAGGGCAGCTGGCTCCCCTGTGTCTGGCTTGAGGTGCCCAGGACCAGATGGCTGACTGTATGGACCTCTGACATCTGGTCATACTGGATTCTCAATTTACCCAAAAAGGTCATGTCAGGAAGTCAAATGTCTAGCTCACTGCTTTATTCAAGATATGACAGGTTCTGGACCTATCTCTTGAAGTGGATTCAGGTTAAGGCCATACCATGGCATGGGACAATCTCCACACAACCTTATAACAATTGTTAGAGATGACATGTACACAATTACACTGAAGGGCCCAGCAAAACCGGTCCACTGGGGGGGAGGGGGAGGGCAGCCTGCGCATGCTGATCATTTCTTCTTATAACTTGAACATTTTCTTCATTTGGCCCACTCCCTTCTTCATGGGGAAAAAAGGTCGTGCCTTTTTCTCCCTACCACCACTGACTATGAACTGAAATAGAAAGGGAGGGTGGTCCAGTGGAAACAGCAGGCTTTGGACGCACACTGACCTGGGTTTAATGTTGTTGTTGGGTGCCCTGGAGTCGATTCCGACTCACAGTGACCCCAGGTGACAGAGTAGAACTGCCCCATAGGGTTTTCCGTAATCTTTAGCGGAGCAGGTCACCAGGTCTTTTACCTGCAGAGTGGCTGGGTGGGTTCAAACTGCCAACCTTCCGTTAGTAGCCCAGCACTTAACTGTTGCACCACCCAGGCACCTGGGGAGTCCTGGTGGTGCAGTGGTTAAGCATTAGGCTGTTAACCAAAAGGTCAGCAGTTCCAATCCACCAGTCCTCTGGAGAAGGATGTGGTAGTCTCCTTCCATAAATATTTATGGCCTTGGAAACCCGATGGAAACTCTGGTGGCGTAGTGGTTAAGAGTTAGAGCTGCTAACCAAAAGGTCAGCAGTTTGAATCCACCCACCGCTCCTTGGAAACCCTACAGGGCAGTTCTACTCTGTCCTGTAGGGTCGCTATGAGTCAGAATTGACTGGCTGGCAACGGATTTTGGAAATCCCATGAGGCAGTTCTACTCTGTTCTACAGGATTGCTATGAGTCGGAATTGACTTCACAGCAGTGGGTTTGGGTTTTTGGTTTGGTCTCTTATTAGCTGTGTGATCCTAGGCAAGTGATTCAATGTTTCTGAGCCTCAATTTCAAGTCTAGTGGTAAAGATCTGAGATAAGGTACAGTAAGTGTTTGGCACTGGTCAATACTCAATACCTGATAGCCTTAGTTTATATGTAAATAATATTAATAGTGTTACTACCAACAATTCACGATGGACTAATTGGACTACACGGAGATTGAAAAGATCACCTAGTTCTCTCTTCTTACTGAATGAAAATTAGTTTTTTTCTTGAATAATTATGGAGAAGAAGGTTTGGTTCAACAAGTATCTATTGAACACCTATTCTGCCAAGTGTGTACTAGGCGTTATGGACACAAGACACAGGTGCTACTTTTAAACATCTCAGAGTTTAGCAGGGGCAACCAAAAAATAGTTAACTTGCCTTCAAATGTGATACTAATGATATTGCAACTAGGGTGAGGCAAGTGAGGCACCAGCCTCATGCACAAAATTTAAGGGAGTGCCAAAAATCTCAGTCATCAAGGTAAATAACAGTTTAATGCAATATTTAAAAAACTAAAATTAATGCAAAAATTCATAATAAACAACATATCAAAATTTTAAATAAAGCCAGATCTGACCCTAGACTTCCACGAGTAACCTCACTTGTCTCACCCTAGTCTTGGCCCTGAGGTGACTAATATTTACAGGGGCGCTTAGTGTGTACCTGGCAGACTTCCTGGGTTCTGCCACTTACCACTACCCATGTGATTTGGGTAGGTTACTTACCCTTGAGGGGCTCCAGTTTTCCTACCAGTAAAAGGGTAATAGTAATGAGATGTATTAATAAAAAATGATTTACATAAAGCACTTAGCAGAGTGCCTGGCATATATTAGGTACTCAGTATGGATTAGCTACTGTTACTAAGCTCAGAGGGGTTGAGTATCGGGCCCAAAGTTTCACAGCTGGGATCAAACACTATCTGTTGGAATAAACAGCGTGTACTCTTAACCATTGCCACCAGGTAGCAAAGATATGCCCAGGTGTCCTGGGAGCACAGAGAAAGGCACTTAGCTTAGTTTGGATGGTCATGGAGGATCACGGAAGGCTTCCTGGAACAGCTGATGGAGTCATTGTCCCTGTCATCATGTGCACCTGGATAGCCATTTCAAGCCTATGAGTTATTCTAAGAAATCACTACAATGCAAACTCCATGAGGACAGGCTGTTTTGTTCATTGATGCATCCCAGCACCTACAATAATGCATATGGTGTGTAGTGGGAGCTCAATAAATATTTGTTGAATTGAAGAATGAAATTCATTTCCCCCGTATAGTTGTTTATCTCAGAAAGCTATTTATTTTTAAAAAAGAACTTTTCAGTCACTGCCTTTACCTAGGTTTAATCGTTTGGGGTCTCCCCAGTTGACATTTGGAAAGATTGAGATAAGGAAACAACATAAAATACATTCAGGAAAAGCCTTGTAAGACTCTTGAAGACTAGTTTCTAACTTGAAATACGTGGACAATATAACAAGTAATAGGAAATAAGAACACAATTCCCATTTAATGTCTGACCCTCCCTCCACTAACTATTGTTATATCTGCTGAGAGTAGGTTCCGTATATCACAACATCTTTGATACAAAGAGGCATATTACCACAGTGGCTAACTCAATGCAGAAAGCAAGTTCTTTTTTTTTTGTTCTGATCTATAACATGGCAACTAAATAGCACCATAAGAATAAATTCCCCAGTGCTGAAAATTTTAACAGCTAAGTTGCTGGTGTGAAAGCTTTATATCAACAGAACTCAAAATCGGTCATAGGCTTCACATCACATTAACAAAGCTAGATTCCACTGCGTCAGGATGAAAGGGAATATTCACTAATTTTAGGGGATGGCGGATACAGGAAGGGTGGAAGAAATTTTTTCATAGGGCATGGAAAAATGATTTTTCCTCTACTGACAAAAGCGTGGTTATTTCTTGATAGGTTCTATTTAGTCTGAGGTCCCAAGATTTGGTTATGAACTCAGAAGATAATAGGAGACTTCCTACACACCATAGATTTGTCAAGATAAACACGAGAAATATCTAGTCACTAGTGGAACCATGTACATCGCACATCTGGTGATATATTCGGTCACATAAACAGCCAAATAGACGCTTTAAACTTTAAAACTAACTGTATTTTAAATTTTTAAAAAGTTATGGATAAAAGTCCTTCTTGAAAGATCAGGAGGTGGGGTTAATCATTTTCATATAGCTGCAGAAAGGATTTTGAAGGGATGTTATGAAAAGATTTATTATGTACATGTAATGTATTTTAAAAGGTGTAAAAATTATACAATGGGCAGAGAGAATTTAGGCACCAACCTAGAGATATTTTTCCCAGCTCTTTTGAGGCCCCTGGGTGTCTCTACACTGCTGATTCTGTCTCCCTCCCGCCTACATAAAATGACCATTTCCTAAATATTGTATAAGTCATCCTCACAAATAGCCTTAAAATTTTACAAAATAAATGATATACAATGTTATTTCACATGTTTTAAATCTTCATATAGATGGTATCATCAGAGTGTATGTATGCTTTGGCCACTTGCTTCTTTCACTTATTGTTAGTTTGTGAGATTCATCCATGTTGTTACATAGAGTCCTGGGCCATTTCTTCACAGTGCTGCATGGCATTCCATATATTATTATTATAACCTAGCCCTAGCTGTTGTCAAGTCAGTTCCAACTCATGGTGACCCCATGTGTTTCAGAGTAGAACCGTGGGTTTCCAATGGCTGATTTTGGGGAAGTAGATCACCAAGCCTTTCTTCTGAGGCTCCTCTGGGTGGATCTGAATTTCCAACCTTTGGTTAGCAGCCGAGTGTGTTAACTGTATGTACCACTCAAACCCGTTGCTGTCGAGTCGATTCTGACTCATAGTGACCCTATAGGACAGAGTAGAACTGCCCTATAGGGTTTCCAGGGCTGAAATCTTTATGGAAGCAGACTGCCACATCTTTCTCCTGTGGAGAGGCTGGTGGGTTTGAACTGCCTACCTTTTAGTTAGCAACCAAGTGCCTTATCCACTGCACCACAAGGGCTTATTTTGTGCCATCCAGGGACTCTCGTATTATTTTACCATATTTTATTTGCTCATTTCCTGTTGATAAAAAGTTAGAATATTTCCAGTTTTCTTTGCTATTACATACAATGCAGCTATGAACATTCTTGTACATGTGTCCTTGTGAATTCATGTGTGAGTTTCCTCCCCTTTACGTATATACACATAACTACATATATGTACACATACATATGTATATGCAAACACATACATATATGTGTGTATATATATATAAATATAGGAACCCTGGTGGCACAGTGGTTAAGTGCTTGGCTGCTAACCAAAAGGTTGGTGGTTTGAACCTACCAGCTGCTCCATGGAAGAAAGATGTGCAGTCTTCTTCCATAAAGATTACAGCCTTGGAAACCCTGTGGGGCAGTTCTACTCTGTCCATAGGGTCCATATGAGTCAGAATCGACTTCATGGCAGCGGGTTTTGGGGTTATATGTAAATATAAAATTGTCGCTAGGTCAGAAAATAATTTCTTTTCTAGCTTTAATTTGAATTTTCCATATAGTTAGAGCTGTTTGAAAAAATCTGCTGTAATTCTGTCATTTTATAGTTGAGGAAACTCAAGGTGAAGGAAAATGACGAAGCGATTTGCTCAGGGCCCCAGGTCAGCTATGGGCAAATCTGGGTAGATTTCAGGTCCTCAGCCTCCCAGTTCTGGCCTCTGAGATAGTCTTTGTAAACTTGTGGGTAGCAGGACTCTTGACTATATGGAGAGCAGAGGCTGGCAACCCTCGTGAGATGTAATAGCATCTCAGGCCACCTTACCATGGAGGTACCAGGTACCAAGTACCCAGCAGACACCAGAGAACAACAGGATGCTCCAAAGAAATGCTGCAGGCAGCCCAGGCCAGGTTGGTTCATGGCTCCAGGTGATGAATTTCCTTTCCTTCTCTTTAGTGATAATCATTACAAAGCAGCGCTGTGGAAGTCACTGTGCTTTTGAGAAACAGCTTACCCAAGAGCCGCTCCCTTTTGCACCTATCTACGTATGTGTATATAGATTCTACAGAGTCAAGAGCATTAGCATATGCCAAACTGTTAGAATTAGCAGCATGTAAAAAACACGAGACTGCTAGAATGAGCGTTTGAAAACCCACAAAATTATACAATACCTCCTGGATCCAGACTCAGCTCTGTCCTGAGGAACTGTATCATTAACTTCTCAGACAGATCACTGGGAACCTTGGTTTTCAAGGACGATGGCAAGTACTCGGCCAGTGAAAAGCAAGTTACTGGAAAATCTCATTTATAATCAGATATGCTTTTATTAGGCTTTTATCCTGCTCTCTTGACATATGTTCCCCTCAGAAAAATAGCAGTCTTTAAAAAAGCATCATTTGAAGAGAACTGCTAAAATTACTTGCAAAAATAATTCAAAAGATGGGTTACCAGTCACTCATCACTACACTGAAAATCTTTCTGGTTTATAATTTATATGTATGACATTTTTCTTTGTACAGGGAGGAATTACCTTTCCTGTGTATATTTTAGGTTTAATCAGGATTTTTTTTTGTAAATTTATATAGCTATATGGGTATGTATGTACATGTATTGTTTATCTATCTATTTATCTAACTGTTCTGTACCTACTAAAAGTCCACAAATGCTGGGAAGGTTTTACTGCTGAGGTGGCAAATCATCATTGTGACTCTCCTGCAGTTTCATCTCCAGAACTGTGAGGCAGGAGTGGGTATGTGTGGAAGGGTTGGGATGGGGGCAGGGGAAGAGGGTGTTTATTGTTTCAGTGTTCTTCTAGCTCATTCAACAGGCAAATCACACATCTGCCCGTTAAATGCAGATTCTGGAGAGTTTTCTGGGCTTCTGGCATACTAGCACTGGAGATGAATAGAAAATTAATATGCACATGTTAAGTCCAGTAGTTATGACTAAAGGAGGAAAGTCATATATTTAATTTTGGAAGTGAATTTTCTTCCTGCTTTAGACTACCACTGAATACAAAGGCCAGCAAAGAACTTTACTGAAATGATTTGCTTGATGCTGTGCTATTGCTGACAGCAGGAGGAAAATTTAGCAAAATGTGGGAAAGGGAAAGTCTAGAGTTATCCTGAATGTTGAAAATGGTAGAAGATTAGATAATACAGCAGCCCAACAATCGGTTAAGTCATAATCACCAGGCAAAGAAGTTGTTTCAGCTGTGACTAGACTGAGCATGCTCAGTTGTTCCCTGCAGTTACTTGGGCTGTAGCACTCATCAAGCTGTAGTGTAATTGTTTTTCTCTCATCCCCACTGGGCTCTGAGCCCCTGACAGTAAGAGCCAGGTTTTATCTACCTCTGTATCCTAAGTAACTAGCACTGTGCCTGGCACAAAGACGGCATTAATAAGTGTTAGTGAATGAATTTCTCATTTTTAAAATCCATTGAGATATCGTGTGGATGAGGATGAGTATCTGTAAACATACCTTGAAGTGTGTCAGGAAGTAAAAAAAAAAAAAACTTCCTCCAGCAGCCCCACGGCCTGTAGTTCTAACATTAGAATAATGTCAGGGAGTTAATTCATCAGGGTCTATGAAATTTTAAGAATGTTATCAGTCATTAACACCTTACTATGTATTAGTTTAAGGAGCCCTGGTGGCGTGGTGGTTAAAGCGCTCAGCCGCGAACTGAAATGTTGGCAGTTCAAACACACCAGCCACTCTAACGTAGAAAGATGTGGCATTCTGCTTCTGTAGATATGACAGCCTTGGAAATCCTATGGGGCAGTTATACTCTGTCCTGTAGGGTCGTTATGAGTCAGAATCAACTCAAAGGCAGTGAGTTTGTTGGTATACATTAGTTTATCCTCTTCCTTTCCAGTATGGCTGAAGGGCAACTGTGGTAGTTGAAAACACTGCATATAATGGGGCTTAATAAACATTTGTTGAATCATGAATGAATGAATATTCCTGTCTGCACAGTGGTGGAAACATTTATTGAGTTCCTACTGCATTTTAAATAAATTGTTCTAGATGTTAATCTAATTTTTAAAAGTATGGTCAAACTATAATTCCTTACGATTAAAATAATTTAGTACATTTGGTTGTCTTCATTAGATGTTTCTGAGAAATGCTACTCATTGGATCCCTTTGGAAAGACAGACAAAGACAAAGAAACCACTAAGCTGAACATTTCCCACAACTGTTTATGAATGTTTATACAGCACAAAGGAAGGTGGAAACAGTTCAATTTGAAGATTATTTTGATGAATTTAGAAAGTCAATCTGAAAAGCACTGAATATCCACATGGACTTATAAAACATGAATTACTGGATAATTCTCTGCTTAAATAGTGCTCTGGGCAATGTGGCAGGGAGAAACAAACACAGACAACCTGAGGCCTCTCGGCGAGTCATTTACCCTCTCTAAGTCCAGATACGCTTACCTGTAAGATAGGGATAACAATATCTACCTTGCAGGCTGATACAAGAATTCAGTATCAAAAAGTTCATATTTTGAGAAACCATTATATTTTGAGGCTTCAAGAGTGAGGTAAAAAGCAAAGTGTCTGCCTCCATGGAGCTTCCACTGTAGTGGTGATGCAGGGAGACACTGCAATGCCTAGAACAGTGCAGCGCTTGTATTGTTATTGTTGTTAGGTGATGTCAAGTTGATTCTGACTCATAGCGGCCTCACGTGACAGAGTAGAACTGCCCCACAGGGTTTTCTAGGCTGTAATCTTTATGGAAACAGATTGCCAGGTCTTTCTCCCACAGAGCCACTGGGTGGGTTTGAACTGCCAACCTTTTGGTTAGTAGCCAACTGCTTAACCATTGTGCCACCAGGGCTTCTGGGCTTGTATAGTGTCATGTAATCACAATCTGTTATGAATGGATGCTAAAGTATTTGTGGGGCCACTCCTCAGTGCTATCCAATAGCAACCACCTCCCTGACTCTACTAAAGCTAAAGAATTACCATCCTCTGATGCTTCCAGCTTAGCTAAACTGCAAACAAAACCCCAAAAAAACCCAACCCATTGCCATGAAGTCAATTCCGGCTCATAGCGACCCTATAGGGCAGAGTAGAACCACCCCATATGGTTTCCAAGGAGCACTGGTGGATTCGAACTACCGATTTTTTGCTTAGCAGCCTGAACCCTTAGCCACTGCACCACCAGGGCTCCCACCTGCAAATGAGGATCCTCTAATTGCAGTCTCAGCCCACTACGCAAGCTCTGAGCAACTCTGACCAGGGAGCCTCCTCGTGATGGGGTCTGGAGTTCATTCATCGCTCTAGGCCTGATACCTAGTGTGTTTGGAAATGGCCTCAGGCACGTGTATACTCAAGTTACTGCTGCCCCTGCTCCTGAAAGGTCCCAGGACAGGCTTCAGTTTTCCCTTTTGTACTTTTAAGCTAACAGTTATATAAATGCAGAGAGAAAAGACAGAGTATTTAAAAACATTTTGGAGTCCAACTACCTAGTTCTAATCCCAGCTTTACCATTTAACATTTGTGCGCAATTTACTGAATCTTTCAAACCTCAGCTTCCTCATGTGCGTTATGAGGTTAGTAATAGTACCTACTCTAATAGGACTGCTTTAGGTGTTAAGCAGGATAACATATATATAACTCCTAAGGAAGCCCTCAGGAAAGGTTAGTTGTTGTCTTTATTATCAATTATGAAAGTTGCATAGGTCACATTTATTGACTTACATCAGACAAACAGTACAGGGCCTGTGGCATCCCTTTGAAGTGTTAATATTAGTAACTTTCGATCTCTCTCTCTCTGCCTGCTCCACACCTTCAATCTCAAAGTTTTATTAATGTGAAGTTCCAAAGTTTCATCTTAATAAAAGTATCATCTTCTATGGTAGGTACATATTTTATTACATTTTCTGGCTGAATATTCCTTTCTTCATAAGGTACTTTAAATTATCAAAGCTTTTTCATATAGCTAGTCTCTGCTGATCACCACAAGGACCTTAGAAGATGGTTATGGGCGATAGATAGGCCTATCCCCATTTTGTTGACAAGGAAACCAAGGCAGAGAGATGAAGTGACTCTCTGAAAATCACATGACTGGTTACTGATAAGTTATTTCTAATTCCTGCTAGAGATGGTGGAATTACTATTATCAAAGCCTTATTCACTGCAGGGACTCAGAGATAGGTACAGAAATCAATTTCAGAAAATTACTCATCAGTAACTAGAAAATGTTTTCAGTGACTCAGAAAATCAGACTGAATAATTAACCCCCAGACTTCGGTAGTGAAGCCTAGAAATTCACACTGAGGGTTTTGTTGTTGTTTAATTTTGTAAATTCTGCTTTCATATGCCATTTGTAGCATAGAATCCCGAGGACAACAAATGCCATCAAAAATTAAAGTTAAAAGTTTTTGTGGTTGTTTTTTAAAGGTTTTCTACGTTTCTCCTTCTGGAGCAAGGCAGGAAACCCTGGCCCTAGAAATAAGCCATAAACCCCTTTCCAGAAGGCATGTATCTTCTCCCTACCCACCTTGGGAGCTTCTAGTGTGACCTTTCTTTCCCCTTCCTAGGAGAGGAAAGCAGTGAGCTTCCTTCTTGGTTCTCTACTGTATCACATCTGTTGAATCGAGTAGTCAGGGCAGACACATTATACCAGACTTCTAGAAACTAGATCAGAATTGACTCAAAGGCAATGGGTACAAAGGTAAATCTTGCTATGTACTGTATCCCAAATCCAAATGGAAACGATTTCTTGATTCTTCCATTAGACAGGGAAGATGGTGATTGTGGAAAGAGCCCTGTGAAGAAGCAAGGGTTCCAGTTTTGCTATTTTACTTTTTGGATCTCAGCACGTGATCTACAAAATGAAGGTGATGAATTGGATTACGTAATTTCTAAAATCCCTTCTGGTTCCACGGTTGGACATTTGTGGGATAAAAATCATCTCGTGGCAGTTTGTGGTAGCTGGTTTTCCCTTCATTAACCCTGGGATTGTTTTGGCTAAAAAACATGGCAACACTTTGATGCAACTATAGACCGGCAAGTGAGTTAGCCTCCTGAAGGTCCAGATTAGAGAATAAACAGCTATTCAGAACCTCAAAAAACAATAACTCTGACAATAAGGGAACAAGCCAGCTTCTTTAGGAATCAGCAAACATTAGCAAGGGCTGCAGCATTAAGATAAGAACAGAGTAACGAGAAAACGAGTTCCAACCAGCTTCCCTGAATGCGTTCCAGCGGTCACTCAGTGAATTTGTCACGTCCTTAACAGGGCTTGATAAATGGACTCCAAGTGTTGAGATTTTTTTTTCCCCTTTAGAAGTTACTTGGAAACCTGGCTTAGGGAAAGGCTTCTACTTTGAGAAAAATAACGCAAAATCCTGCAAGTGTCTGGGACAGGAAGTAAAAATGTTAAAAGGATATCAACATTCCACAAATCCCAAATTAAGGAACATCAATCCAGAAAAAGATGGAAAATCATGATAGTTAAGTCAAATATGAGAGCCCCAAAACATGGAAAATAAATAGGGCACAAAGCAAATGAGTCTGTAGATGTTGACATTTATAAAACAATCCAACAAAAGAGTTGATTTTTGTAATCTACTTCAGGTGAAATAAAACACACACATATAAATATCTAATGTATTTATAAAACTTTGAAAAATTAAAAAAAAACCTGGTAATAACAATAGCTTCCAAGTACATTTGTGTTCCATACTTCAGGCACTCTATTAAATGCCTTATATAAATTATTGCTAATCTTCACAATAATGCTGCAACATATTAATTATTATTTCCATTTTACATATGAAGAAAACAGGCTCAGAGAGGTAAATACTTTGTCTGATGACACACAGCTAGTTAGTGGCAGAGCTGAGATTTTAGTTTTTTAGATACATTTTTTAAATTAATTAAAATATGTATTTATCAAAGGAACACACGCACATAGTTACCACATGAAATAGTACTAAAAGGCATATAATGGAACATAGCAGTGTTTTCCATCTTGCAGCCTTTTTGTCCTTTGACTCTATTTCCCAGTGCTTTCATTGGATTTTTTATCTTGGAACTCATGTTTTTAATTTCCAAGAACTCTTTCTTCTTCTCTGGTTGCACCTATTATTATTTTTTTAAGCATCCTGTTTCTGTTTCATGGATACAATATCTTAGCTCTTTGAGGGTATTAACAATCTTTTTTTCTCCTCTCCTTCTTTCCTCAGAATTTGGTTTTTGTTCATGTTTTTTGTTTGTTTTGGCCTCTGTCTTTCATATTGGAGATGAAAATGTTCTATGATTCTTGGTTGTCCGTTTGTGTCTAACAATAAGGCATTAAAAAGCTGAGTGGGAATTGTGTGGTGGTGGTGGGGTGTACGGTTGCTAGATAACATACAGGAAGTCCAGTTAAATTTCAATTTTAGATGAATAACAAATACTTTTTTTAGTATAGGTATGCCCCAAATATTGCATGGGATATACTTACACTAAAAAATTATCTATTGCTTATCTGAAATTCAAATTTAACTGAGCCCTCTGTATTTCTGTTTGCTAAATCTGACAACCCTAGGTGTGTGTAACTTGTAGACTCCCAGCTTCTCAGTGACTGGGCTAAGGGCCGTGGTTTTGCAGTCCACAGACTCATTCCCTTTCACTTATTTCCCTCTTCTGAGCTCTGCATGGCATTCCTTCCCTATAGTTTTCCTCATTCTAGGACCTTTATTTCATTTCTCCAGAGAATAAACCACTGGCCTTCTTCTGGGGTAGAGAAAAGGGGAGCTGCCTGACTATGCTTGTGGAGGACTTCGTGGGTTCTAACTGCTCTGTAAATTGACTTTCTAGTAATCTCCTTGTCTTCAGCTTGGAGTGTCACCTCCACTTTTCATGGTAACTTTTATCTCAAAGACCCAAGCAAGGTTCTTCAGGGCAAACTGGCTTGCTTCTCAGAGTTGTGCTCTGTAGGCCTTTGCTTTCCACTCCTACTCTGCTAGCTTAGTTAGTGTTCATTGGTCTGCCTTCCCTTTCCCATAAATGTATTGACATCTCTCTGTAGTTGCTTGTTCTCTCATTCTTTCTCCTTGCAGATTTATACCTTTTTTTTTCTTTCAAATTCATTTAGTGTCATTTTAATGGAGTTTCAGGAGGGAGAGGATATAGACATTTGGCCCAATCTACCAGGTTTAACCAGAAGGCCAGAATGAGATTTAAATCCTGGCGAATATAACTCCAAAGTCTTTACTTCTTCCACTATACTATGTAGTAACCCATTCAGTGGAATTCAACAATAAATACCTGTGGCATAGACTGCCAGCTGTCTACCCAATAGCCCTCTTCCATTTCTTCCTTAGTAACAGAATCTCTGGTTTTCAGCGGGGCGCATGGCTACTCAGAATAAAGAATTCCTTTCCCAATCTTCCTTGAAACTAGGTATGGCCAAGTGACTAAATTCCAGCCAATTAAATGTAAGTGTTATATGGCAGCTTCCAGCATACTCTTAAAATAAAGCTTGCATCACCCTTTGGCCATTTTCTTCTTTGTCTCTTTCTTCTTCCAGCTGTCTGGAATGTGAACATTATGGCTAGAGCTTGAGCAGTTGTCTTGGACTACGAGGTGAAAGCCATGTGTCAAAGGTGGCAGCACAACAAGAGAGAAGAAGCCTGAGTCCCTGACCACTTAACAAAGCCATTCTAACAACCCCAGATTGCTTATCTCCGGACTCCTGTTATGTGACAGACCAGTAAGTCATTGTTACTTGGACTTTCTGTTGCATACGATGGAACCTAATTCTAACTGATATGGTGCCAAAGTGCAATAAGACTTCAGAGGGTGACACTAATCTTCATAGAAAAGATGGGAGAAGAGCCAAACCTTAAAGGATGGTGAATTCAGCCAGATGAGAGTAGGGGGGACATATTCCATGTAGGAATAGTGGTATGACTGGGGACACATGGGCAAGACTGTGTACAGTGTTTTCAAAGAGTTACGTGTAGACCAGCTGATTAAACAAATCACATAGGAGAGAAGAGTGAAGAAAAGGTTTGGGACAGATTATGGAGGGCCTTGACAGCCAAACCAGGTTCAGAGCTTGCTTTGTTAACAATGCGGCCATGGAGGGGTTTTGAGATGGAAGTTGGAGAGACAGGTCTAGGATGGGAGGGAAGGTTAGTGTGGAGAATTTGAGAGTCTTCTATACAGAGGTAATTGGTGAGGTCAGGGGTGGGAGTGAATGGAATCTAAGTAGAGAAAGGAGAACATGGGTCCAAGGACTCATATCTGGGAGCAAGAGGAAAAGAAACCTACAAAGCATCCAGAAAAGGAGAGAGGAAGGTAGCTGGATATTATGGAAGCAAATAGAGTAGAAACTGGCCATGAGAAATCAGTCAATATCTCAAAGAAGCTAGAACATACCAGAAATTAGTAAAAGACATTGAATTTGGGAACAAGGAAGTCTCTGGTGACTATGAGAGCCCAATTTTGGTAGACCATAGATAGAGATGGATGCTTCTCTTCAAGGTGTAAACGAGTGTTAGGAAAATAGAGGTATTAATGTGCTCTATTTATCAAAAGGAGTCCCTGGGTTGTTCAAACAGTTCATGTACTCAGCTGCTTAACCAAAAGGTTGGAGGTTCGAATCCACCCAAACGAGCCTCAGAAGAAAGGCTTGGAGACTTACTTCTGAAAAATCAGCCATTGAAAACCCTGTGGAGCACAGTTCAACTCTGACACACATGGGGTCACCATGAGTCCAAATTAACTCAATGGTAACTGGTTTTTGGTTTTATTTATCAAACAAGGAAGGTATTTTATTTATCAACAAAAGAAAGGTAAACTGAAAAGCCGTTAAAGATCTCCATAGAGTCAAGTGAAAGAATTTTTCAGGAAGGGAGGATGTTTGGTTTGTAAGAAAGCAGAGAACTGTGCATATCAGTGGAAAAAGAGATTGCCAGGCTGCTAAAGTAGATGGTGCCTGGCAAAGCAGGTCCAAAAGAGAATGGGAATGATGGGATTTCCAGCTCAGATGGGTACCTGAATGGTGGGAAAAAAGGGAATAGCTATTCTGAGAAAGAGAGGAGAGGCAAGGAATGAAGGCTTGGGTATCTAGTCAACCTCCCAGAAACAAATATTTTTCATCATCATCATCATTAGGGCCATTACAGATCTGACCAGAAATAACAACTGAAATTAGAAATCTTAGCCAGTCCCTAAAATGGCCATCACTTAAGTTTCAGAGTCAAGAGTCCCAAACAAAGCTCCTAGAACAGAAGAAAGCTATAAATCTGACGATCGGAGCGTTGCTTCTCTTGGCTTACAGATACAGCCCGAAAGTGAGAATGAGTTCATTTAGATGAGGGAAAAACAACAACAACCATGAAGTTTAGCTCATTTACACATTGATATCAATGCCAGAATAGCAGGCAACTCCCAATACAAACCTGAAAATTAATTACAGGATGGAACTTCAGATACCCGTTTGTCAAATAGCTCAAATGCCAATACCTACTCAAAGTACAGCGTGAGGTCTGTTGCCAATATTGACTGCTTCAGAAGCTGCATAAGGTCACTATATTCCTTGGAGGACAAATTAGCAAAGATGTTGTGACCCTGTAATGAGAAAGTAAAGTCACAAAAGAGAACATTAAATCTGTGGTTGTTGATTACATTTTTTTTCCTGTATTAAAAAAGCGGGGGCTGGGGATATGATAAAAACTCATTTAATGAAATCTTGTGAAAATACAAACAGATTCTCTGGCAAACAGCAAAGCTAGAGAGTGCAATCATTTTTTGGGGGAATACCAAGGGACACTCCATCCTGTCTTGAAGGGAAAACTCTGGAAATGGTTGAACTTGTCTTACTGTGGAAATGTTTATGCCAACAACTCTAGCTGATCGTCCATTTCCCATGGAATTACTGAGTAGAGAAGTTGGCAAAACATTTGGAAATCTTCCTGACCCTAATATAAATACTGATTTTACTAGTAAAAATCTAAGCTGACATTTTGGAAACACTTGCTAAGGGAACAAGTGACTTCAAGGAGGAGAAAAAACAGCCCATTAGACCAGTGCTTCTCAACAGGGGGTGATTTTGCCCCTCAAGGGACAGTTAGCAACATTGGGAGATTTTTGGCTGTCACATTTGGGAGGAAGGTGCTATGGTATCCTGTAGATAGGAATACTGTAAACATACTACAATGCACAGGGCAGCCCCCCACAACAAAAAATTATTTGGCCCAAAACATCCATAGTGCTGAAGCTGAGAAACCTTGCGTTAAACTGTTAAGATACACCTTAACGTATGATACATTAAATTCAGTATAAAAACTTGTTGCCATCTAGTTGCTTGTGACTCATAGCAACCCCATAGGACAGAGTAGAACCGCCCCATAGGGTTTCCAAGGAACAGCTGGTAGATTCAAACTGCCAACCTTTTGGTCAACAGCCGAGCTCTTAACCATTGCACCACCAGGGCTCCATATAAATTCAGTATAGGGAATACTTATGGAATGGTTAAGATGTATAAGGCATTGTTCTTGGCACCTAAACCCACTACCCTCGAGTCGATTCTGACTCATAGCGACCCCATAGGGTTTCCAAGGCTGTAAATCTTTATGGAAGTAGACTGCCACATCTTCCTCCCAAGCAGCCGCTTGTAGTTTCGAACCACCGACCCTTCAGTTAGCAGTTGAGCGCTTTAGTTCTTGGCACAGTGGATGCTAATTTACCTAGGAAAACTTGCAGACTCACCTATAGCTCTACACCTTTGAAAAGTACACTTCCGTTCATCAAGTTTGTTTTAACTGTACGAGGCAGCTCCACAATTTGTTCTTAATAAAGTGAAAAATCCCTCCGTAAAGTCACCAACAATTCACTGAATTTGCTTTGAAAGTTAGGACTTTTCATTTATTGGGTTTATTTAGTATGAAATACAAACTCATAAACACGTGGCCCAGGTTCTGGACCAGTTTTAAACCTTATGTTAAGAGCCAGACGATGGTGGAGAAGGGAGGGAACAGCATACCTGTCTGAGAAGAAACTATTCTCCAACGAGAGGTGAATTAATTCTTTCAGAGAACCAGAATATCAGTTAGTAAATGAGCTCTTGCCGGGTACCACATGATAATCTGCTCCCCTGAGTTAATTTATCTCTGGGTGAGCCTGCCACGCCTTATAGAATATATTGGTTCCACCTGGGACCAGGTCCAATATTAATAATAATTTTCAAATGGATTCTTCCAGACCATTCTGCCATTAGGAAGAAGACAAATAACTAAAGGAATACATCACCATAATTCTGGCCAGGTTTCTCTGCCTGAGCCTTGCTGCACGGATCAATCACAGGCCCTTGTTCTGGGGCCCAGGAGAAAGTGGCCAGAAGCCATGGGAAAGTAGTCCCCCGGATCCAGCTCCATGCCCAGCTTCTCCCAGTGAAAGAAACAGAGCCTTTGGGAAAAAGTTACAGTACAAAGTAACGAGGACTAAGAAGAAAAGTTTGTCTGAATTTGAGCATTCTGATTATTTTGTGAAGAAGCGCATTTTACTACTTTTAAAGGACATATATAAGGAGCCCTAGTGATGCAACAGCTAAGCGCTCAGCTCCTAACTGAAAACTTGGCGGTTGGAACCCATCTAGCAGCTTGGTAAGAAAAAGACCTGGCGATTTGCTCCTGTAAAGCGTCAAACCAAAACCAAACCCATTGCCTTCAAGTTGATTCCAACTCATAGAGACCCTATAGGATAAAGTAGAACTGTCCCATAGGTTTCCAACGCTGTAATCTTTACAGAAGCAGACTGCCACATCTTTCTCCCACAGAGCAGCTAGTGGGTTTGAACAGCCAACCTTTTCATTTAGCAGCTGAGTGCTTTAACCATGTGCCACCAGGGCTCCTGCAATAAACGTTACAGCCTAGAAAACCCTATGGGGCAGTTCTACTTTGTCACATGGGTTCGCTTGGAGTCGAAATCTACTCCAGGGCACCTAACAACAACAACAACGACAACAACGCTATATAGCAATTAACACAATTTACAGCTAATCGAGTGACAAAGCTAGCCAGACTGGTGGCAAAAAACAAAAAAAGTTAATTTGTAATCAGAGTATTGCTTATGTGTAAATGGACCTTATACAGTGCCTCAAGGGTTTGTTCCCTGAAGCAGATTTAAGTCTCCCTCAGATGCTGTTTCGACTCTTTGTTTAGGGAGGCAGTGATGTGGTATTGGTGGGAAGAAAGCCACATGTGGAGGCAGAGGGTCTGGGGCAACCAACTGGCTGTGTGACCTTCAATAAGCCATTTAACCTCTCTGAGCCTCGGTCCTCTCATTTGGAAAGTGGGATGAAAATAATACCTCACTTGCCTTTCTGCCTTTCTGATGAGCTGGGCAGGAGGGGATGAGGGTGAGGCTCCACGTGGCTGGCACACACCAGCCGCTCAGTGGGTAGCTCTGTAATTATTGTTCTCCATTCTTCATAGAGAACCCCAACATGAAGGGCAGTCAATGTGTTTTATTTGTATGAACACAAATTCTGAGTTAGTGGGGTTTGAACTAATAAAGTTTTACCCCAGAAAAGTCCCCAAGGACACAAACAGATGACCTTCAGAGGAAACCTTATAATGCTTGCTATTACAAAGGTGGGGTTTTTGGGGGTGGAGGTGCACACCCATCACATTTACCTATATGGAAAGGACATCTGAACTGCAGCTCCTTGGATCCCTACTTCCCTCTTTGACAGCACTCAGCTAAAACATGACTTTGGGTGGAAAATTCCGGAGTCACAGATGCCAGGATGCTGATTTCTGTCAGTTACTGAGAACCTAAACCTTGGGGTTCTATTCCTATCTGAAAATGCATCACCCCAGCGGGTGTGCCGTTCCCTGGTCTGCACTCAGGTTCCCAGTGCCGACTACCCTTTATGGGGTCAAGGGCTTTCATGATATTGCAAAAGACATGCTTTCCCAAGATAGGCTGGAGGAAAAAACCTTCCATATTTAATGATGCTATTCCAGCAAAGCCGGGACTAAATGATGATAATAATAATAATTAATGGCACAGCTAGAGAACTGACAAATAATGAGAAACAGATGATCCCTTCCCGGCCTCAAAAAAAAAAAAAAGTCTGTACGCCTGCAGAAAATTAAGCAGTTCCTTTCCTGAAGATTTTAAACTCAGAAGCCTCAGCCAGAGTCAGACAGTGGTTTCTGTTTTTCTCTGTGGAGAGCTAAAAGTATAAAATCCTAACTACTTCCAACTCCTGCATTGCCACATGAAGAAAAATGAGGCAAATGGCATTAACCCTGGGTCTTAAATTTAGTTGTGGTTGTCACTTTCAAACTGGTTCCACCAGCAACTTTAAGTTCTTTTTATCCTTTATAGGTTTCTTCATTGTGCTAATATAAAGTATATTTTTCTCATCCTGTTCCTGCTTCTACCATCTTTTAAAATGACTTTGGGTTACACTTGCCACTTGGACCAAGTCACTTCCTCCGTGGGCTTCTGTACCACTTCAGGAGGGTAAGGTCATGCTCTAGTGACAAGCTATGGGCCGTCTACCCTGTTACGTGAATCTGAAAGCCCCCTAAGCAATAATGAAATGCAAATGAATCAACTCAGAAAGAAATTGAACGAGATCCTTGGTCAGGCTTCTGAAAGAATAAAAAAGCCACCAAGGAAAAGCTCAATAGTCTGGCTGAAAGCAAGGTGCCTCACTGCTCTGTAGCTACCTGTGACACTACAAAGAAAGAGAAGAAGAAAACTAAGCGTTTTATTGGTTTTCTGTCAGGGGAGAAGCAGAACATTAGTCTGTACCTCACTTTGAAGGATCATCACTGCGTGGTTAAAATGGTGATGCTCTAGGGTAGCAGAGGTTCCATAGAGCTGGGCCAGGGCAGAGCCGCTCCTGAAAGAGACCAGAAGGTGAGCGACCAGGGCCCTTCACCTACCACCCATTCCCGCCCACCAGCTCTTTGGATCAACCTGCTTTTCCTGCTTTTGGCAAAGGACCATGAACAGACACATTCTAAGCTAGTTGCTTATGTAGTTCACCCATCCATTAAATCAACCTTTTTGGGAACCTTCTGTGTGTCAGGCTAGATGCTGCAAATGATGTAATGAAGAGTAAGACACAGTTCCTGCCGCTAAGAAAGCCAAGACTAGTAAGGAAAATAAGACATAATCATAAGGAAAAATCATGCACATACGACACAATACAAATACTAATGCCCTAGAGAAAGTGCTTTAGATCTAATCAAAGCGTTGTGCATTTTCCAAGGAAAACAAAATTCTGGCTCAGGGGATCATGAAGTAGGTAACCCCTCTGAGGGTTGAGATGGGGTGTGAGGATATGGTAGAACGGGCAGGAACATCCTGAAAGGAAATGAGAGGAGGCATGCCCAGAATGACAGCCGAGTTGTTCGGCTGGAAGGATGGATATGGGATGGAAAACTTTCTGAAAAGGCTAGAAAGGCATTTGCTTTCAGGGGCAAAGTCTTTGGATGTTATTCAGTATGTAATGAGGGGCCTGAAGATTTTTGAATGGGGAAGGGGTTCTATAATATGAACTGTGCACCAGGGGCTGCAGGGTGGATGAGGAGGGAGAAACAAAGCAAACTTGCTACAAGGCAGCAACAGCAGTCAGAGCACATTAATTACCATGGGCTGGGGGAGAGGGAACAGAGCCTGAATGGAGGAGTCCCTGGGTGGTGTAAACGGTTAAACTGCTCAGCTGCTAAACAAAAGGTTGGAGGTTTGAGTTCACCCAGAGGTGCCTTGGAAGAAAGGGCTGGTGATCTATTTCTGAAAAATCAGCCATTGAAAACCCTATGGAGCATAGTTCTACTCTGACACACATAGGGTAGCCATGAGTCGGAATTGACTTGATGACAACCGGGTTTTTTGATAAAAGAAATGGAACGGGAGGAGACAGAGTCAACATAACTTAGCTTTTGATGGTATGTAGTTGTCAAGGAGCCAGAAGAGTCCAAGCTGCCCTAAGACAGTTTCCCAACATTTCTTGCAGATACTATTAATAGGGGTTATTAAAAAAAATAGGATTCTAATATAAAGTATAATCTTATAAAGTATGTACACGACTTCTCAGAATCTTTAACGTAAACTTATATGCGTTAACAGCATGATAGACTAACCAGAACAACTTTTTTGGCCACAGAAGGAGTACCTCATGGACTAGTGTTTTAGAAAACATGCCTGGGGAAGTACTGCTCTGGTTTTGGGGTCTGGCTGACCAGTAAGAAGCTGGAGCAGGAGTAAGTGCAGAAGAAAAACAATTGGTTTGATTTAGTATTGTGACTTCAACATATATAAGCAGAATTACACTCTGGTAACGGAGAATGGAGGAAAGGGCATAGGCTCGGAAACAATGCAGATTGGCTATGATAGTTGCTGCAAAGGAAGTAATACTAAAATTGTGCAAACTGTGACCAGGAGGGCAGATGCTCTCCCTGCAAATTTGATGCTGTCAACCCAGTTCGCAAATCACAAATGATGCATTAATACTGAAAAGGAAATACGTCAGTGCCATGGGACTCTTCCAATGGCAGTTTTTGCTACGTGTAACAGGTCTTTGGAGTTCCTGGGTGGTGCAAATGGTTAAGGCGCCCAGCTGCTAACAGAAAGACTGAAAGTTCAAACCCACCCAGAGGAAAGGCCTGGTGATCTACTTCTGAAAAATCAGCCTTTGAAAATCCTATAGAGCACAGTTGTACTCTGACCACATGGGATTGCCATGAGTCGGAACTGACTTGCAGGCAACTGGTTCTTTTACAATGGGTCTTTAAAGAAGCCACTTGAACCCTAATGTGCTCTGTCTCTTAGCTTTTAGAAAAGCTTGCATGTCCCCTTTAAAAACAGTGGTTTGTATCAGCAATCTCTGTTGGCTGTCAGACTGTAAAACTGCTGGAAAGCTGGGCAAGTTAGTGAGGAAAGTATAGTTACCGTCCAGTAGATCTTTAGATAGGGCTTTACGGTTTCCCAGCATCCAGAACAATGTCTTATACCCAATGTATTTGACATTTGACTCTCCATGGGAAAAGACTTTGTGAATATTATTCACAGCACATTTTATCTACTTTACATACACGTTATACAAATTTCTAATATGGTTTCCCAGCTCACAGTCACACTATGATAGCTCAGTGTGGAATTCTAGAAAGATCCCTGCATGTGGAGTCAGACCTCAGCTCTTCCTTTACTTGGTGGTTTCATTTAGTTCCTTGGCCTTTTTAATATCCTGTTTCTTTGTTTCTAAAATTAGGCTAATATATCTACCTCACCTGTTTGTTATTAGAATAAAATAAAATATCTGAAAGTGCCTATCACAGTGCTGGAGCCCTGGTGGCACAGTGGTTAAGAGCTTGGCTGCTAACCAAAAGGTTGGCAGTTTGAACCTACCAGCTGCTCCCTGGAAACCCTGTGGGGCAGTTCTACTCTGTCCTATAGCGTTGCTATGAGTCGGAATCGACTTGACGACACTGGGTTTGGTTTGGTTTATCACAGTGCCTGGTATGTAGTAGATTGCAGTCAATATTAAGTATTAATTAATACCCATACCGATATTTCCATCTTAAATCAATAAGATGTTAATTGATACTTGCAGGGATGACTTTCAGCTATCTATAAATTTCACTTACATAGCAAAACCCATTCCTCAACAATGTCACTTCTGCAATGTTTATTTAAAATGTTGAAATACATTTATTTTCTAACTAGGAATTAGAGCATCTTAAGAGTGAAGAGAGATCCTAGACAAGCCCACCATTTAAAAGGGCAGTCATGGGACTTGGGCTGAGGCCACATCCAGGTCCTTGTGTTCTTTCTTGCTTATTGCAGGGCCCTTAGAAATTGAAAGGCAAATTTGGCCTTAACTCGGAAGGCCTGGAAAGAGAGAGCTCACAGTCTGTCCTGCTAGTGAGAGGAGCAAAGACTGCATCTAAGTACAATGTGAAGGATTTTGGTCACAAGCTGCCCTCCATCTCCAGTGCAAAGCAGCCCAAGATCACAGTCAATTCAGGGGCTCAGGGGCCTGCAACCCTTACAAAGAGTAAGAGCTGGCCCATGTTGGGAGAAACAGGAAGGTTAGGTTTAGCAGGGATTACCGTGAATAAAGATTAGTAAGGAAGGTACTAGATTTTAATAAGGTATGTGTTATTTAAGTCTTGCCTTATTCTATATCATATAAGTAAAAATTTGTTTGGATAACCATAGGTATTAGTGATTACTTAATATTAATATTAGTGATTTTTCCTATGCTGGAGTTCTTTTTTGTGAAAATACATGTCTAAAAATATGTAGTATATATTTTACCTTGGCTATTCTAGGAGTTTAATGTGCACATCACACCACAGTGCCTTGCATGGACTGGGTGCTTAAAAAATATTACACCTACTCCTTACTAATCCACATGGTCAGGTTCCAAAGACTAGGTTGTTATATGAAAATCAGCATTGTGTGAAAATGGAGGATGATGACATCAGATCACAAAATGGAGGATGACTACATCATTACATAACTGCCAAATTATATCATTACATAACTGTCAAACCACTGAGAATCATGGCCCAACCAAATTGACACACAACCCTAACCATTACAGCTAGTTTTACTCTCGTCTCACACCTTGGCATTCATTATTGCCAGACATACATCATTAATGCACAAAATAGTCAGAAAGTAGATTTTTTTACTATTGTCATTAATGTAAAATGTTGGATAATGAGTAGTTGGTAAGTGAGGAGTAGGTGTAGTTGCTTGGCTAATAAGCTTTCAGTTGTATGATTAGAAATTGTAGTTTAAATTGGCAGGGTGACAAAAATAAGTGTCAATATTTTTTATAATAATGTTATTAATCATAATAATAGCTACCATTAGTAAGTGCCTACCATGCACTTTACATCCTTATTTTTCTTAATCCTGACAACAGTGAAATAGGTGTTATTTTCCGATTTTACAGATGAGAAAACCAATCCTCAGAGATACTATGTAACTTTTCCAAGGTCATACAGCTAGTAAGTACCAGATCTAGATTTGAATCCAACTTTTTAAGGTTCTTTTCACTATATTATGTTGTCTTTTCATTATATAATGAGAGTGATCATTATAACTGCAGTGCAATGAATTACTTAATATGGCCCTTCTAGCCATGGTCTTTGTGATTCACACACAACGACTGAGTAGGACTAAGAAAATAAGGTATATGGAACCTGTGATGGTGTTATGTGTTAACCTGGCTAGGCCATGATTCCCAGTATTGTGTGGTTGTCCTCCATTTTATGTGTTGTGGATCCCGACCTCTACATGTTGATGAGGCAGGATTGGTATAAGGTGTGTCTTGGGTCACAGCCTTGCAGGATGGCATAAGTCAAGCCCCACCCTTACTAAAGTTATGCCCTTCCCTGGGGTGTGGCCTGAAGCTAAGATATAGGTGTGTATCCTGGTGAAGCTCTCTCTCTCTCTCTGCATCTGGATCCTGCATCCAGTTCGTGATCAACTGACTACCCCAGAGGCCTGCTGTCTGATCTGCTGATTCTGGGATTCACTGGCCTCCACAGACCCTTGGGCCAGCTGCCTATCGTGTGACCTGATTTGCCACTTCTGAGCCTCGTGAGCCAGCAGCCTGTGGTCTGACCTGCTGGTTTGGGTTTGTCAGCTCCTGCAGCTGCGTGGGTTGGGAGAAGCCTATGCCTGACCCGTGAATTTGAGACTTGCCAGCCTCCACAACCTTATGAGCCATTTCCTTTATATGATTTGTGAGTTCTGTGAGACGTTGCAGCAAATTTGGGAACCCAAAGACAGAAGGGAGAGTACTGAGTGGAGAGGGAGTAGTTGATGCTAGAGATGATACAGTGGTACAGTAGCTTGGAAAGGTTGAACATTTAGGACGTCTTTAACCTCCACCTCATAGAACCAGCTTTGTGCTGATCCTTTTAAAATAAATTATTCATTTAATAACACACATTTCTGACATTTGATTCTTCATTTTCACCAAGTTGGTTGTCATCAACGAAAGAAGATTTCAAAATTTAATTTGGAATCCTGTTGTTATAAACAGGCTCATTCCTGCAGCTTGTTTCTATTTAACAGCCGTGCTCAGATGCACCTCATTTATTTATTCTTATGAATTCTGATAACAGGGCTATTGATGTAAGGTCAGGTCAAGATGCAAAATATTATATCTTCTTTTACTCATGTTGGTTTAGCGGACCCCACTAAAGTTAAGTCAGCTAGATGATCACAACTCACTTTATATCTTCAACATTCAGAATGAGTAAGGAGATGTTTCCTCCTTTTCTTCCTTGACCAGGGGACACCTCCGCTGTACCCCTCCCTGTGCCCCATGTCCACACGACTTCTGAACTGCTGTTACACCTCAGCATGGTTTCTCAGTTGTCTGGTATTTGTACAAATGCAGCCCTGTGACAGTTACGGTCTGAGCATTTTCAGCATCAGATTCCCTCTTCTTCCCTTCTATAATTCTATCTTAATTCTCTCCACCCTCACACAATACTGATCCAATCAGAGAAAATATGTAGATTCTGCAGCTGAACCTGCAACATAGCAGATTTTGCAAGATAGCATTCAGACTAATGCTATGAATGTGCAGGAAGATACTGTGATTCATTCATTCATTCATTTATCCATTGAGGAGGCAGAGCCAATATGGCACTATAGACATGTATTTATCTGTCATTGATTCAACCAACAAGTATTGATGACTATTATTATGCCAGGCCCTAGGCATGTAGAATACAAAGATAAATAAGACATGGCTCTTGCCCTCAGGAAGCTCACAGTCTAATAGGGAGGATAACAAATAATCATAAGGCAGAGTGACAAGGATAGAAGAGGAGTTCAGTAACCTGGTTGAGTAACCTGATTCCATAGAAGTCTCCACTGAAGAAATGAGGTTTGATTTGGGTTTTCATTGGGTGTTTCTCAGACAGAATCAAAGACTACTGGGGCTGAGGGTGAGTCATAGAGATGTGAAGCAGCATGGGTCTTGGTGGGGTCTCAAGTCTTTTATGAGCATCCCAACAGAGCCCCCACCACCTCTATAACTGTTTTGGGGGCTTTCTCTGACCAGCCTCACACTATCAGTGCTCACCTTCTGCAAACAAGGCACATTCATTGAATGGAGCATGATACTAGCTCTACTCTGAGTTTTCTAGAGTAAAATCTTTTAAGCAAGAATGCTTCCATTTCCACAAGAATCCCTTATTTACGTGATTAGACTTGGTCTCTATCAGATGCTCTAAGACTTGGTGCTTTCTCTCTCAGGCCAAGGCTCACTGAAGATGCTGCCTATATCTGCCTTTATATATTGTTGATCTCCTACGATCCCCCAAGAGTGAAGCCCACCGTCATAGAACTTGATAGAAATGGCAAAAACAAAATTAAAATTTATCTGTTAGGACAAGCTCTATCAAAAAGTATTCTACAGAATAAATGGCATTATGGGCAGAAATAAAAAGGGGTCCATGGTCAAATAAGTTTGGGAAATGCTGGGTTTAAAAAGTTAAACTGTTTCTTTACTGCAGGATTTCTCAGAGGTGTTAATATGTGAATGTGTGTTGTGATACTGCTGGAGGGGAATATAATACACAGCATTATCCAGTCTTATTTGATCATAAAACCATTTTTTATAGAGGTGCATATCTTTCATGTAATATACTTTGTGTAAAGGTATATTTCAATTTCTCATTTAAAGTGTGAAAAAAAATCAAAATCAAAATGGGCTTTAACACCAAACTTCATTTTAATTGTCTGTGGTAAGTATACCCTCATACAAGTAGCTTTGGTGCCTGCATACACTATATTTATGAAAATATGATTATATATGTAGGATGTGGAGCCCTGGTGGTGTGATGGTTAAGAAATTGGCTGCTAACCTAAACGTCAGCAGTTGGAATCCACCAGCTGCTCCTTGGAAACCGTACGGGGCAGTTCTACTCTGTCTTATAGGGTAGCGATGAGTCGGGATCAACTTGATGGCAAAAGGTACGGGTGAGGGTGTGTTGAGCAAGAGGGGAGAGAGGGAGAAGAAGAGAAATGTATCCAAACTTTGTAAGCACGAGTGCATTTCTATATGTGATTACTTCTGATGCACATTATTGATTAGGTCATTCCAATGAACTAAAGTTTCTCATTTGGACAAGCAGCACACTGAGTAGAAATGTATTAAAAAGAAAACACAAAGTGGAAATTCAGTCCCTACAGGCATTCAGCGCTTTGCACAGGCACCAAAAATCAGTGTGCAAGAGGAAATGTACCTTCATAACTTCCCTAGATATGAATATTCTTTGAAAAAGAGACTTAGTGGCAGTGTGCAGCCTAGGCTGAAGGAAACTTTAAAAAGGAAAACTATGAAAGGTAATTAGGAAATTGAGAATTGTTGGGAGGTGGTGAAGAATGGGATTAGGCTGTCACTGCAGATTAATGTGCCCCAGTATTTCACTTCTGGGACCTGGCCGAAAGCGACAAGATGGGTTTTCATTCCCAAGAAATGAGTATAAGAGATTATGCTAGAAATGAATGGAAGAAGTCTCCTAGGAGAATATGCTACAAAGCTGCTCGGTACTGATATTTAATCATCAGGGGCAACTGTAATAGAGCGGCAGAAGAGTGGGAAATGTCGTCCCTGGACAAAACAGGGGAGAGGTGTTAACAGAGTCATTTCAAAGCACTGTGGTATCACTGCTCTCTCTACCTACTGATCATTCATCGCACGCACTACAATACTTAAAAATTAAGAATAAAATATGAAAATGCAAAAGTTCACTTATCAGAAAGGCTAAGAGAATAAATCATATATGCTATAACTGAAGTCACAACTTTTTATTGTAGAGGCATTTTACACTTTATATAGTAATTTGTCCCTTGCTAAACGTCTCCTGTTTCTTTATAGCCTTATATGTGAAAAAAAGGTAGCATATGCTTTGCCACATAAAAACTGGTGCATTTAAATCCCATTTCCAAACCACTAGAGAGGCTGGAATTAGAGACAGTGATACTTTAACGGAAGGGACTGTTTGTTACACTTCTTTATTTCCACAATGCCTAGCGTAATGCCTTGCACATAGAAAACACTCAAATTTGGAGGAATATGAAAGGAGATAAGACTCCTTCAGTGATTTCTGTTTTCACTCACTGAATAAATCTTATTCTAATCAATAAAAAGGTAGTTCCTTCACCATAAGGAGCCTTGGTGGCACAGCAGTTAAGCGCTCAGCTGTTAATTAAAAGGTTGGTGGTTTGAACCCACCAGCCGCCCCACTGGAGAGAGATATGGCAGTCTGTTTCTGTAAAGATTACAGCCTTGAAAACCTTATGGGGTATATCTACTCTGTCCTATAGGGTCCCCATGAGTCCGAATTGACTCGATGGTGAGGGGTTTTCCTTCACCATGATGTAAAAAGGACTCTATCAGCATTCGTTGCTGAAGGAAACATTAACTGGGGTTGGGTGGTGGTATTAGGTGTCCTAAATTCAAAAGGGACTCCATTCGGTAGGTGCAGGGCTGATAGACATCCCTTGAGCTGGTAAGTTGTAGTAAATTATATACAAGGTTAATTGAGGAAACACATCATGCTATCTTGAAAGAGGCAGATTTGATCATGTGGCATGAGGATGGGGGAAAAAGATTGAATTCTAGTGTCAGACTTAATACCTAGTTAAGATGTGTGAAGAGGTCCCTGGCTGGTGCAAACGGTTTGCGCTCAACTAACCTAATGGTTGGCAGGTCAAAGCCACCCACCAGCTCTGTGAAAGAAAGCCCTGGTGATCTACTTCTGTAAAGATTACAACCAAGAAAACCCTATGGAACAGTTCTACTCTGTAACACAGAGTTGCCATGAGTTGGCATCGACTCAATGACAAAGGGTTTTTTTTTTTTTTTGGCATATGTATGAAAGCTGTTCAATCTTATGCAAGTAACCTGATATTTGGGAACTATTTTATTTTGCTCGTGCTTCCATAACAAAAAATACCACCAGCGGGTGGCATTAAAGAATAGAAAGCTATTGTCTCATAGTTTTAGAGGCTAAAAGTCCAAATTAGGGCATCGGTTCTAGGGAGAGTCCTTCCTTGTTGGTAACCCCTGGGTGTTCCTTGGCGTTCCTTGACTGCTTGAAGATATATCTTCACATGTGATTTGTCTTTGACCTGTGTGTGTCGGTGTCCATTCTGCTTTTTTTATAAGACACCACTCAGAAAGGATTAGGTTTAGGACCCACCCTAATTCAGTATGACATCATTAACATAACAAAAGAAACACTTTGATTCCAAACAGAGTCATATTTACAGGTATAGGGGGTAGGACTTCAACATAACTTTTTGGAGGGCACAATTCAAACCATAATAGGGATCTCAGTTTCCATTTTTGTAAAATTAAAGCATTGAAAGATATGACTACTTAGGTCTAGTCGGTTCTATGATTTTTATGACTCCATGTCTTGAATTGCTAAATGTCAAAATATATTTTAGTTTTCCAGAGTTCATGTATGTGGCAGATCAGGTAATAAACTAGAAGTTCAAAGGTCCAAACTAGATATCACAAATCATGGAGGAGAGTATGATGCAGTGGTTAAAGAATGACTATTGCAGTCCAACAGCCCAGGTCCAAACACCAGCTATTCCATATTCTATATGTATCAATTTGGGCAAGTTCCTGATCTTTCTCAGGCTTGGTTTCCTCCTATAAAATGGAGATAAAATTACCTACCCCAGGGATGCTGGCTTGAAACATAGTAGACAACAAATAAATTGTAGTTTTTTTCATCATCTCAGGGACTGTTAATTGCAAAGAACAGAAATGAAGTAGAACCAGCCAGTGGCATCACTAGGGGATGCGGAGGGCGGGGAGGTGCGGAGTGCACCTCCTGACACTGTCAGAGGGGGGCGACACCAAACTGACCCCAGAGTTCACGGTAACGGCAGTGGCGGCGACGAGTAAGCTGGCGCCGTTGGGGGGAGGGGCCGCCAAGGCAGTCACGTCATTAGGGTTGGTGTCACCCATCACCCAGTGGTGTAACTCGTCACTCCCCTACCCCCTAGCCAGTCAGGGTGCAAGCAGCCGGGCCGCGGTGCCTGCTATTGGGCAGAGAGCAGTGTCTCTGCCTTGGCCAATGGGAGAGGGGAGGAACTACGGGCAGCCCCGAGGAACCGGGGCAGGAGGGGTGGGCCAAGCCAGCGTGGAGCTGGATGCAGCCTGCAGAGTGGGAGAGCAGGAGATGGGGCTGGGCCGCTCCGCCCACGTGGGTGGGTTTGCCTGTAGGCCCCACCCAATCCCAGTGGCGTGGGTATGTGTCACCATGAGTTAATGCATGGGTGACACCAACCCTAGTGGCGCCACTAGAACCAGCTTCACTAAGAAAAAGGCTGATTAAACGTTACCAAGGACTGTGAGGGAGCCCAATTACCAAAAGTACGGCTGAGTCTCCTAGAAATAGCGGCAGAGGATGCAGAAAGCCAGGGATCAAGTCTGCTTTTCCTCTGTCTTCCTCTAGGTTTGTATAGTCTCTCCTTTCTGCTTCTCTCTGCATATCTGCTTCATTCTTCTCTCTGCAGACTGAATGTGTTGTTTCTCTCATCTACTTGGGATGGGGGCCATCACAGTTTTCCCAAAATGTCAGCCTCAGCTCCCCGGTCTACGTGGACCTGTGACTTGGATCCCCACAGCTACTGACTCAAATATTATGGTAAACCAACCTCAAATTCCTGGGAGATAAAATATGATTGGCCTGGCCTTGATTAAGTGTTTAATCTTGGTATGAACAGCTGAGGGGTCAACTGTAAGCAGAATTGCCTCTTTCAGTGGGAAAGGCAGGCTATCTCTCTCGGGAGGGGACCACTGGTATCTGAGTGAAGTATTGTGTATGTCACTATTAAGACAACCCACAAGGGGCTTACTCTTGTTTTATAGATACATGTTAGACCACATCTCTCTTTTCTTTATGTGTAAGTGGTAGATTAGTAGGGGGCTAGAGAGAGAGTGCTAGAGGGAGATACACTGACAATGATGCCATGGGCCTGAGAGAGAGAGAAATCCTTAAAAAAAATAATGGAATGCAGACAAGAACTCAAAAATAGGGACTTCTCAGACCCTTTAATGAAGGCACACACAGTTTATACTTCATAATAGGTCTAAGGATATTTTTATCTTATAGTATAGCACCAAAACTATGTTTATAAAAAATATGCTTTATAATAATCTATAAAAGGTTACTTCTGTTTAAGAAATCAGGAAACTTTATTAAAATTGTTAAAATAAAATCTCCTCTAACTGGGATAGAGAATAAGAGATAGAGGGACAGGTCTGAAGGGGAAAGACTAAGACTGATGTGACTGTGGGACTTCAAGCAACTGGCATAAGTTCCTGGAGATAAGCAGAGAATTATGGTTCAAAAATATGGATTTGGGGCTCATCTGCAGATGAGTGGAAGCCCTGAATAAGGACCTACAGAGCAGGAGAGGATGGGAGAGAACATCCCCAGTGAAGGGTTGGGCAGGGGAACAAAGGCTTTGAAGCGGACTGAGAAGGAAAGGCGATAAAGGTGGAGGATAATCCTTTGTCAAGGCGACAAGGGAAGAGGGAGAGTTTCAGGAAGTAGGGAGTGGTAAAATACGTCTGGTGCCAAAAAGCGGCAAGAAAGAAGGACAATAAAGGGTCCAACAAATTTGGGAAAAGGGACCATTGGGGACATTACTGAGGGCAGTTTCCCAGGTGAGGTGGAACTGGAAGCCAAGTGGGAGGAAAAGGGTTGGGGGAAGTGAAGACAATGAACATAGACAACTTTCCGAAGAAGCTTGACTATAAAGAAAAGAAGAGAAATAGAACAGTACTAGGAAGAGAAGTGGGGATTAAGGTTTTCTTTTTTTTTCAGGATGAAGGAGAATTATTCATATTAATAGGATGTGAAGAGCCAGTAGAAAGGGAGAGGTTAATACAGCGGAGAGAGAGGAAGATTGATGGCGCAAGATCCCTGTGGTAGTAGCAGGGAAGGGAACCAAGCAGAGGCAGAGGGATTCGCCTCAGATGAGAGGAAGGACAGTCCTTTCACTGATACAGGAGGCAAGGAGGGAAGGATGGGGACAGATAAGTTTGCAGGTGGCAGGAGAGGAAATTGAGGGAGTTCTCAATTGATAGCCTCAATTTTCTCCGTGAAGTAGGAGGCAAGGTCATCTGTGAGTGGTGCGAGGGAGGTGGTGGAGCAGGAGGTGGTGGAGGAAGAGAGAACATTTGGTATATATAACTGCTAAGATCAATGGGAGATGGAGCCAGCTAGGGACACAGAAAGATTGCTGGGGAGTACTGAGTGCCCAGCTGAGTTGGGAGAACATAAATTTGGTAGGTCACAAACTCTCAATTGTGACATCTGCTCTTGTGGAACTTAAAAGTCTAGGTACAGCAGTAAGAAATTGAATTGTTACGTTGAACCAGGGCTGATGTTGTGAGGTGCATATCACAGAAAGTTAAGAGAAACCAAACCAAAACCAAACCCGTTGCCGGTGAGTCGATTCCAACTCATAGTGACCTTACAGGACAGAGTAGAACTGCCCCATAAGGTTTCCAAGGAGCAGCTGGTAGATTCAAACTGCTGACATTTTGGTTAGCAGCCACCAGGGCTCCAACATTAAGATGGTCAAGAAAATTTAGGATATTGAGAAGGGAGGGTTGAAGTGATAGCCTGTGGGATAGAGGATGGTTAGAGAAGGATACACGGTCAATATTCATCTGCTAGACCCGGAACAAATGTAGGGGCTCAGGACTCCAAGGTCTCAATGGGTAGGTGTTTTAGGGAACAAAAAGAGTGGTGAATTGAAAGGAGCCTGTTGTCACCAAATGGGATATTAAGAGTTTCAGATTTTAGAGGCGGATTTGTTCTGAGGGTTTTGAAGTGGATTATCTGAAAGTTAATCTTACCTCTTGGTTGAAGCCTTCCCTAACCACTACACCCCAAATTATTCTCTCCAGCCTCTGACTTCCCATGTCATTTTGTGTGACACAATGTTAAAACTGGACCCTCAGTATAAGAGTCAGGAGACATGGGTTTTGGTCTTATTTTCTGCACTCATTAAGTCCTGCGGCCTTGGCCACAGCGTGAGCCACCAGGCAGTGGCTATCTTGACCAGTACATCTTGATTAAAAAACCAGTTGCTGTCAAGCTGACTCCAATTCATGGTGCCCCCCTGTGTGTCAAGGCAGAACTGTGCTCCGTAGGGTTTTCAATGGCTGACTTTTTGGAAGTAGATCACCAGGCCTTTCTTCTGAGGCACCTCTGGGTGGATTCCAACCTCCAACCTTTCTGTTAGCATCTGAGCGTATTAATCGTTTGCACCACCCTGAAACTCTACAACTTCCTGAGGCACAGATTATTCTGTCCATGCACATTATGTACACACCCCCGGCATTTATGTAATTCCTTTGTTTGTTCCCCACCTTTCTGTGGGAGTAAGGATGGGAGGCGCAGAGACGGTACTCTTTCTGTGCAGCTTTACTTCACTGCACTTTATACAAGCCTCAACACCCAAAGACTCCCAGGAAGAGATTCTACTGGGGGAAGCAAGAGATATTTTGCTTCATAAAATTCCCCAAGAACACTTTTATTTTAATAGCCTCAAAGCCAGATTTTGAGAGTAGCAGTTTCAAGAAGCTTATAATGCCATGAAAGCAAATATTCTGGGAGGGGGAGAAAAGGCCCTTTTAAAAACTGAGCTTTGTTATCTGACTGAGGTCAACAGACACAGACCAAATCAACAAGCATGACATGAAGGGCAAATTTGCAATTAAAAGAAGAATAGGGAATTATAAAGATGGATGGGCCCCATGACACGCACACCCAAGCCTGCGTGGCCTTGGCCTCGGATGCCAGAAATTAATGCTTTACTCTTTAGCATTTGTCACCTTTGGCTCTGAACAGAAAGGCAAATGCATTAAAATAACAACAATTAGAACACTTACTTAGCTTGGAAGGCATTGTTGGTTCCCCTGTGGTCGAGGTCGTGACACAGGCAGCCCACAATCACCGCTAAAATTTCCACCTCGGTCAGAATCTTTTGAAACCCAGCAGTCTGGGAAGAAGGGAAAATGGCAACAGTCACTACTGGGGGCAGGTAGGATGGATAACGCTGGTCGGCTGAGCAACAATCAGCTCTGTTTTCATCGCCGCATCATTTAAGGAAATGATTAACTGCCACCTCCTTCGACGACAGTAAGTTGGGTGGTCACTTGCACAGCCTAAGGTCCCCGCAGTGATGAATTAGCTCGCTGTCACAGTGGCCCACACTGCCACACCAGGACAAAGTTCAGACTATTTTGTTGCCTAAGTTTGCACTCTCCAGATATAGTGACAGTTTGGCCAAGGACCAGAGCAAAATGTGGTTTGTAACTGCATTTTAATGAGCATCGTTTTTAGTGGTCGAGGGAAAAAGGAGAAATGTGACTTTATAAATGAATGCTGTATCCACCAGATGCCACTCAAACGAAAGCAGGCAAAAATAAAAAGTATTAAAAGGAACAACTTAGAAGTATTCAAAGTGTTATAGGATGACGTTTTAGAAGTTCTTTTATACATGCTTTAATTCCATATTCACTTGGCAGACAGATGAACATTTTGCAGTTAATAAGGCAGTGCATGTCTTAAAAACTAGAATTTGGCAAAGGATTAGGCAACTTCAGATTGAGGATCAAGTGGGGTGTCCGTTACTTGGAATCGTTTTTTTATTATCCTCTGGTCGTTTGCCTGTGAAATGCATAGGTGGGATGTGATAACTTTTGGAAGCAGTTTGATATAATTATGTAACCAGGAGCAGAAATGGTTTGATTCCTGCTGGGTCTTTCATTAGTTTAGAGGAAGAAATGGACCTCTGGGAAAGCAGACCTGGATATTTTCTGGAATTACAGGCTTTATGTCTTTTCCGCTTTTACTTTGTAAGTTTCCCATTTCATTACTTACTAAAATCTTTACAGAAGGCAGGGGGAGAGGAGAGGTAGAGTTCAAATTGCTTCACTTTTCGTGTGTGTTTTCTCCCCCAAAGCTAGGAACAGTAGCTAGTATCTGTAAGACACTTTCCTTAGAGCAATAAACACTTTGTTTTTGTATTAGTTATGCTGTTATTGCAGAATAACTAATAGGTTCCTGTGTTGACAATTTTATTCTTAAAAATGGACTTGTCTCCAGTCTTACATTTAGAAATACATACAACTTCATTTGCATAGCATATGGAAATGTTAATAAATTATCTGGGGGAATGAAATAGTCCATGTCAAAGTTTGTGCCCCTATGTTTTAAAATCCAGAGTTGACTGTTGGCTTTTCTAAGTTTTATTTTACTTAAAATATTACCTGCATAGTCTCTATTCACCTGGAGCATCAGAGGAAACTCAGGAATAGGAAGAAATGAAATGTGTGACTAATTGCCTCTATGACCAACTGCCACTTTTGCCATAGACCAGAAGAACTGGATGGTTCCCAGCTACCATTACCGAACATTTTGATAAAAGATTCTATAGAGGAATCCTGATCAAAAGGGGGAAAACGTAGAACAGAATTTCAAATTTTCATGGACTCCAGACTTTCTGGAGCCATGAAGGCTGGATGAGGATGAACCCCTGAAACTATTGCCCTGAGATAATCTTTAAACCTTAAACTAGAACTATCCCCTGAAGTGCTCTTAAAGCCAAACAATTAGTTTAGTTTAACTAGTAAAAAATGTTTGCCTTGAGCATTATGCTTTTTTAAGAACTATTTATATGGGATCAAACTGACAACAGCAACTTGAAAGATTAGATAGGAACCTTAAGGGGTAATGAGTTTATGTTAATGGGGAAGGAACAACTCAGAAAAGGAGGATGAGAATGGTCGCACAACAGGAAGTACGTAATCAATGTCACTGATTTGTACATGTAGAAACTGTTAAATTGGTGTAAGGTTTGCTGTGTATATTCTTAACAACAAAATAAAATTAAAAAAATGTATATTACCTGCACTAGTTTTTATAAAATTCAAATTGTACTACAAGACTTAGAACCAAAAATAGCTGTCCCCTAACCTTCCCTTTTCCTGATTCCCACAGACAGCCACTTTTCATTTTCCTTTTTACCTAATGTGACAGGTATTTACCACTATATTTCTATATAATATGCACATATTATTAGCACTTGGTTATTCATCAAGTACTTGTATAATCCTTCCTGTGTGCCAGGTACTGTCCTAAGAGCTTTACAACTATTTAACTTATTTAATTCTTCTACCAGCCCCGTGAGGTAAGAACTATTATTGTTCCCAGTTACAGATGAGGAAACTGAGTCATGGAGAGGTTAAGTAACATGCACAGGTCTCACAGCTATTAAGTGGCAGAGACTGGCAAACTCCCAGCATACTTGTGCCAGTGTCTGCCCTTAAACACTGATGTCTTGTGGCAGGCGAGGACTTGTGTTCACCTACACACACCCTTCCTTTCCTCTCCTCATACTTCCATCCATACTCACTGCTTTCCTCATTGTATTTCTACTCTGTGACTATTATTCACTGCTGACCCAACTAGTATCCAATGGTTGTGTTTCCTTCCTTATGTAAATGTTTGCATTTCCTGAGTTAAGATTTCCTTGAACATCTGACTAAGTCTTCTCACACCCTGTCCAACTCTGTAAAATGCTTCTCAAAACAAGTTTAAATGGGGTCAAAACCACCAGATGTTTTATTAGATCCATTCATACCGTGGGGCCTCTCTCGTAGCCCTGTTCCTACTGTTTGGTCTGGATTCTCTCTTTTTCCTGCCAGCCTCCCTCCTGGGATTCCCCTCACCATCATCAGGGATTGGGGGCTCCTCCTTCCTCTCCTTGAGCTGGTCTCCTACCTCTGCATCCCACGACTTTCTCTTTCTTTGTTTACTCCTTTGTTTGCGGGACCACATCTGCCAATGGCTTCATGAAAAAGGGTGTTAATTTTTTAACACTGGGGTAGATAATTCTTTTTTTTCTTGAGACTTTGAATGACTGAAAATGTCTTTATTCTTATACTCAGTTGTTAGCTTGCCTAACAATTCTTATACTCAGTTGTTAGCTTGCCTAACAATTCTAGGTTGAAACATTTTCGCTCAGAATTTTGAAGTTCTGCTCTATTGTTTTCTGGCATCCAAAATTGCTTTTGAGAAGTATATACCAGTCTTATTCCTAATCCTTTGAATGTGACTTGATTTTTCTCTGTTTTAGAATCTTCTCCCTATCCCTGGTGTTATGCAATTTCACAAAGATATTCTTTGGTTTGGAACTTTTTTTACCATTCATTGTGCTTGATAAGCCTTTTCAATCTGAAAGCTTGTCTTCTTCAGTACAACTTCCTTATAATCTTTTTTATTTTTTAATATAATTTCCTCTTCACTGTTTTTCTGACCTATTTGAATGGGACTCTAATTGGTTGAATATTGGACTTCTCATACTGATTTCCTCATTTCTTATCTTTTCTTCCCATAGTCTATTTTTACTTTTTTTCCTCTTACTTTCCAGGAATAAGACTATTTTTAATTTATAAGCATTTTCTTGTTGTCTGCTCCTTTTCTAATAGCATGCTAGTCTTCTTTCATGGATGCAGTATTTTATCTTTCTGCAGATATGATAGTTCCTCTGAAATTTCCTTCTGCTCCCTGAACTGCCTTTTTCCTCTGAATTCCTTCTTTTCTCTATGTTTGGTGGTTTCCCTCAAATGTCTGGTAATCCTTGGTTGTCAGTCATATTTAAGAGTAAAGCATTAAAAAGCTTACAAAATGTACCAGTGCATGTGGGTGGTGCCAGCAGATTGCTGGGTTTTACTACAGGGTGATCATGTAACTGGCTGGTCTTTTGCTGGAGATCCTTAAGTGTCAGCATCTGAACTCATTCTCTCTGGAATGTCCAATCTGTTGCCTAGGGATGGCGAAAATTTGGGTGTTGGCATTCTAAGCAAAGAAGACTGTACCTTCTCATATTTAGTAAGTTTAATCCTCATAGTTTGCTTAATTCTCTTGTTTTCATTGTGTATCTCATATTAACGGCCCCCCGCCGGCCCCGACTGATATCCCCAAGTCTGGGGTTCAGTTTCTCTGGCAAATACTCTGGTTTCCTGTATAGGTGGGGAAAGAATAGTCCTCAGACCGTGTGGAGATTGGATGGTGACTTGGGGACTCACTGTCTGCATCACTCTCTCATCCCACCTTACCCCTATTTTTGTGGTATCTGATGCTTCCAGTTTCTGAGAAATGATAGGTTCTGGGGGCCATTGTTTCTCATGTGTGCCTTCTCACCCACCCCCTCACTCGTGAAGGCACTTGGGATGGACCTTCTTCTCTGCTAAGTTATGAACCATTCCTCCTTCCATATTCTGCCTTCATATATTATGGTTCCATGAAAGGTAGAATTTGAGTATGTTTCTTGTTCTCCTGATATTTTGGGGTGATTTTTGAAAGGAGAAGGTGGTATAAATGTCTTTATCTGTCATTTTGAAACTGTAAATCAACTTTGTTGGTTTGGATCTTGCTAATACTAAGTAAATCCTGAAAGTCTATCAAGGGTAAAATAATTACCAATGATAATGCGGAAGTAAGTGTTGTAAAAAAACAATGGAAGGGCACTGAGGTCTAGGGAGATTTTGCCTGTGAAAATGCTATTGACTAGAACTAGCAGCTGAATCAGAACAGTAAGAATAGGGATGGGATAATGAGAAAATAAGGCAGTTCTACCAGAAATTTAGGTAGAAGTTAAAATCTAACGCCGTCCTAATTTTTTAAGCGATGAGTTTTCATTCATTGTATAATAGAACATATTTTGCTATCATGTTCTACACAGCCATCTTCCCTCCCTGCTCCCTCTGCCTCTTATACTACTTATATTATGGATACTGTGGAGAATTTGACAAAAGTCATGGACCTTCTTCCCAGAAAATTTTCTCTAATTTTATGGTGTTCAAAGACCCTGGAGCCCATATCTGAATCTTCAGAGTAAAGAATCCCTGAAGTATAGCATAACCACAGTCACACAAAACATATTTACCTCCTTTGACTATGATACCTGAGTTACTGAAGCAGCACCTATCTCTTGACTGTGATTTAAAGCTGCCTGGTAAATGGTTTCTGAAAATCGTCAGGCCTGAAACGTGTCCACCTGCCACTACGTGTCCACTTGCCTCTCCTCCTCCTCATCCATCTTCCTTCTAGTCCTATCCATTCAGAGCTACATTCACCCATACTGAGCAGAAAAACTCAAGTGACTGCTGAAGACAAGGTATTTTCAAAAGAGAACAGCAGGAAGAGTATTTTAATGTATTTATACCACCCTTCACCACACTATTTCATTCTTAATCAATTTTCAGATACAATTATGTCTTTTCTGCTCTTGACCCAATAATTATGGGTTTTATTAGCTTTTAGCTTACTATATGTTCTCATCTGTATTCCCTCATGGTCCATATTAGAAATAAAAAGTAGTGAATACAACATATCTAAGAAAAGAGATGGTCAAGGCATATAGACCTAGTTCTCACCTCATCCTCTCCACAAAGGCCTTGTGACTGCCCTCTGAGCTGGCCTCCAATGAACACCCTTCATTGGGCTAAAATGTATGCAAGAATAACCCTATCCTACACTACCCTGAAGGAGCCCTGGTGGCGCAGTGGTTAAGCGCTGGCTGGTAACTGAAAGTTCAGTGATTCGAACCTGGTTTGCGGGAGAAAGATGTGGCAGGCAGTCCACTTCCGTAAAGAGTTACAGCCTTGGAAACCCTATGGGGCAGCTCTACTCTGTCCTATAGGATTGCTATGACTCGGAATCAACTCAATGGGAACAGGTTTGGTTTGGGTTTACCCCGCCCTAGCCATTGGAGCATAAAGTAACTGGAGCTCCAAAGGACCAAAACCAGTAAGATTGATTCACAGTGATCTCCCATCATTAGCCAGCATAAAATTTAAACCAGCTCAGATGTACCACATTTTCAGAACTGATCCTGTGTGATTCTACTGAATGGGGAATATCATGGCTAGAGAAAAATGACTCTTGCTTTGTGGTTCTGTTGAATCAAAAAAGGTATAAAAACAGCAGCCATAACATCAACGCCAGATAGTACTATAGAAGATTCATTCATTTAACAAATGTTATTAGGTGCCTGTTATATATCAAGCGATTAGTATATCTGAGAAAAGAGGTTTGGAATAACACTAACAACAGTTAACACTTTTATAAAAACCAGAAACCCATTGCCGCCGAGTCAATTCCAACTCACAGCGACCCTACGGGACAGAGTAGAACTGCCCGATAGGGTTTCCAAGGATAGGGTTTCCAAGGAGCAGCCGGTGGATTTGAAATGCTGACCTTTTGGATAGCAGCCAAACCCTTAACCACTTCGCCACCGGGGCTCCAAAACTTGTATAGCAATTAGTATATTCTAGGCACTGTTATAAGTATTTCAAATATATTACCTTGTTTAGTTCTCACAAGAACCCTCTGAAGTAGATCTTGTTCTTATCTTGCCGATTTTATAGATAAGGATATTGAAGTATGAGAATACACAGCTAGAATGTAATGGAGCTCAGGCGACCTGGCTCTGAGTTTGTGTTCATATCTTTGGGCTATAAAGCTTATACAGCGAGGGTATAGGTGTAGTTAGGTAGCTTTTAAATACTCTTATGATAATAGAGTGTTACATAATAGGGCTTTCAAAAATCAACTGGTGTGTACTTTATTCCATGAAGAAAATTATTCTTAAAGAGTAAGAGGTTAACATTACAGAGCCACTGACATTTTGAGTCTAAACACGGCTCTGGTGCATCAGGAGGTAGCTGATAACGAATAGTGCTTTACAATTAAGGTTTAGAGAGAAAATCAAGATACAATGGTATATACGGAATATTCCAACTTTATAAAATATATAAATATATGCATAGGAAAAAGACTGTAAGGATGTACATCAAAATGTTAGCAGTAGTAGGATATTTTCCATGAAGAGTATTTATTAATTAGAATACACATACTATATGTGTATATACATACGTGTGTGTGTAGACAGCGAGAGAGTCCTGGTGGTGCAGTGGCTAAGTGCTCAACTGCTAACCAAAAGGTCAGTGGTTTGAACCCACCACCCTGCTCTGCGGGAGAAAGATGTGGCAGTCTGCTTCCATAAAGATCACAGCCTTAGAAACCCTATGGGGCAGTTCTACTCTGTTTTGTAGGGTCACTATAAGTCGGAATCGACTCAAAGGCAATGGGTTTATATATATATGCACACACATATATACGTGTATATTTATATATATATATATACGCACACATGCAGAGTAATTTTACATAAATAATGTGCACCTTCTGCGTTTGTTTGTTGGCCACATTCTCCCCCACAAGGTATTTTCTTAGGCACCACTATGTCAATTTTTTTTTTTTTTACAGGTTGCTGTGAAGAAAAATTAGCATAGCACACTTATGTGGATGCCTCCCAAGGGGAGGGTGCGGCCAGCAAACAAACACAGAAGGCGCGTTATTTGCTTAAAAATAACTACACACACACACACACACACACACACGTATGTATAAATTCTTTTTTATTTTAAGAATATATCCAACCTTTATCAAACTGTTTTAGCTTGGAATAAAATCCTGGCATCTTGAAAGGTGTCCATTCATTCATTTACTCGTTCAACAGATATTTATTAAGCATTTACTCTGTTCTAGGCACCAGGGTCAGAGCAGTGAAGAAGACAGGCACAGTACTGGCCCTTGCTGCACATACAGTCCAGTATTGCTTGGCACCAGCCAGAATAGTACTACGGAGCACCCTTTTCTAGTGAGAAACTGTCAGCCTCAGGAAACTAATAAAGCACATGTTTGAGCTCCACTTGCATTTAGAGCAAGCACAGCATGCTTCTGTGACATTTTGTGTGCTTCAAAATGGAATGGCAACCTCTCAACATAGAAACTCCAAGGGCAGGCTCATGGGTATGAAACTATCCAATATGCCCCCAAAGCAATGCTTTTAAGCAGAGGAACTTCTCAAGCTTTTGGGTGGAAAACCAAACCAAACCAGTTGCCATTGAGTCGATTCCAACTCATAGAGACCCTATAGGACAGAGTAGAACTGCAACATAGGGTTTCCAAGGAGTGGCTGGTGGATTTGAACTGCCGACCTTTTGGTTAGCAGCCTGAGCGCTTAACCATTAGGCCACCAGGGCTGAAGGGGATTTCAATTGCTTACCGCAAGTGTTTATGAGAAGATTTATCCTGCTCACTGCCATCCTACCTTCTTTTTTCCTAAAGAATCCTATCTTTGTCAACCAGAGGTAGCATGTGATGAAAGCACAAAAGGGAGAAGACCAAGTATTCAACTCTAATTCTCTACTAAAGGGAAAAAACCTACTCAACAAACTATTAGTGGTTGCCGTCAAGTCGATTCCTACCCATAGTGACCCTAGAGGAAAGAGTAGAACTGCCCCATAGGGTTTCCAAGGAGTGGTTGGTGGATTTGAACTGCCGACCTTTTGGTTAGCAGCAGTATCACTTAACCACTGTGCCACCAGGGCTCCAAAACTATAGTATCTAGATTTAATGTTCAAACACACTTGGCATTTACAGTAACTTTTGTTTGCCAATATTTGGGTTTAGTGATCTGATAAAGGGGCACTTCAGTCCCATTTTGAAGTCTAGCAACCAGACTTTTCCAGCAGCTCAGGTGCCACCACCCAGCATTGACATGTTTCGATGTCTCCTTCACCAGAGCACACAATCCAACACAAACCAACTATGGTTTGTCTACGTATCCACAGCAGTGGGACAGGATAGTTTGGATTAAATTTGCTTCTCTGTCTTTTCCAAATGAATGTGACCAAATACTGATTTGGCATTAATTAAATATTGACTTAAGTCTACAATGGTCCTTTCCTTACCAAGCTCAGAGTTGGGAAGATGTTATCTCTACACTTAAATGACTTTCTTTTATAGGCAGAAGTTTCTGAAGGCACTTAGTATAAAATCAGGAAACGTAAGTCATGTTTTGGGCATATGTTGACTCTCAACCTAGGATAATATTGCAAATGCTTGTCCTTGCAAGTCTCAGAAAGGCAAGGCAGCAAAACTTAATCGTCTGTCTGGTACAACTGTATATACTGAGTATGTGTTTAACTCATGGATAAAAAGAATTTGGATTGATTTTATATTATTTCATTTATTATTTTTAATCACTACCAAGAATTTATTTTTAACCTACTTGTCACCATAATTGAAAAAAAAATTATTTATTTTGGGAAGTTAAAAATGTAAAAAATATAGAGAATACAATAACGAACATTCATGTGCGTATCACTTTGCTTCAACAGGAACCCACATTTTGCCAGGCTTGTTCCAACTATCTCCTGCCATGTACTGTTTTGTTTGCTAGAGTATTTCAAAGCACACCCCTGGCATCTGCCCACACTCTTTATTTTATTCTCAAGTAGTCCTGATGAGGTCAAACAAAAACCAGTCTGCCCTCATATTTTGATGAAACATACAAAAAGATACACAAATGGTATAAGAAATTTTTCCAGTAAATCCCTTAATAAGACTTGAGAAAACTGAAGTTTATACTTCAATTTAGATAATGTACTAAACATAGCTATACGTACGTAACACATACTACATCTCAAAAAAAGGCAAAAAAAATTTTTTCCTGAGCTGAGTGGGCCAACACTGGGGTACGTTTGAATAGTAGATTCTTAAGGGCTTAGCTTTTCACCGCTAAGAATGTATGTGCTTAATGGTTTTTTCGAGGATGAGGACAGCATATTTTGTCCATGTTTAGGAGCATAGTTTATATTTTATTTATGATAAATTACTAGTAAACCGAATATCATATAACATGTGGTTTGTGAGCATAGAAAATGAAACACATCACATGGTGAACATTAATTGTGCGGAAAGATAATCTCCTCTCAAAGTGCCACAAAAGGCCAGGTATGTGAATTTCAAGAATATGAAGCCTTTTCAAAGCTTACCCCAATTTTTATTCATCGTCACTGGATAAAAATTAAACAGGAGGCCAATAAAATTTTTTTTTTAAATTTAAAGCCCCCAACTTGACACACTTAGGTGCCAGGTTTCAGTCTTAAGAAAGTGCCACTCCCAACCAAGTCATAAACCGTGTAAAATGGAGGCTGTGATAAATGGTCGTGGCTCTGTTGCTGGGTCTCCCTGACCTGAAGGATTTGGCTGGCATCATAAAACACAAAGCAACAGACTAAGCAGTTTACCAACACCGTAAAAATACTGAGAATAAATACACTTCAATAAAAAAATCCTATATTGTAACTAGGCAGCCGCAGCCCTGAAACCACAAACATGTCCTTACAAGCCTGTGTCCGTGAGCCAGAGCTTATGCTTTCCCCGTAATGCTGGACATGATTACATTCATACACTTTAACAATTTACATGTCCTAAGAAAAACACCCAGCTCTGGCTGATGGTGCAGGAGAATTTATTTTCACTAGAAAAGGAATGACCCATAACTCACGAGTGGCAGAGCTTAAAGTGAGTTATGGAGGTTACTCTCCTGTGTGAGAAAATGGATTGGATTATCCTTCTGCTCAATTGTATGTTTGGTTATTAGCCCCAGGTTCTTAATTACGTGCGATTTTGACTTTTTTCTTTTATAAAATAAATGTGGATAAAGGAAATGTCAGCTAGAAGCACGGAGTGCCTAACTGGGACCCTGAGATGTAGCCAGAGAGAATAAAAATAGGAACCTTCTTAAGTGATTAAAGGCAGGAGTCTTAAATGTAATTTAAACATAGCATTCAAATTGATTAGCTCCATAGTTAATTTATAGTGCCTAGCACTGATGGTCTGCAAAAACATTAAAAATCACTACTGTCCTAAATTTAAAAAATTTGCCATCTTTTAAAAGTCACACCAGAAGCCAAAATATATCTACATGAAGATTAAAGAATTAATTTTTCTAATATGCAGATTTTATTGTATTATTATGATAATACTGCCATTTACTTTAAAGTAAACATAACTAGTTACTACTTACATTAGATAAGGAAATGCAATTAAGAAATGATGTTTGATGATTATTGGTATGAGTATAGTTTATTATTTTATTATAATCAGTTCGTTACAGAACAAAATATCTCGATCTCTTTGTATCTTCCAAGGTTACCTCTACAAAGGAATTACATTTCTTTTTATTGAGCTTAGGATTCTGGTTATTGAGTGAAAATATTTTATTTAAAAATCTAATTGCTTCTGTCATTTTTGGGGAAGGGGAGAAGCTCTAATTCTGCTTCCAAGATTCTCCTTCCAGAAGAAATTTTCTACCTCAAAAATCAAGGACTTTCCTGAAAACTGCAGATAGCAGACAGCGCATTATCATCACCCTGGCTAACAGGACAGATTTTTCTCCCTAAATGTCCCTTCTGCTCTCTAGTTTGAATTATCAATAAAACGACTTGGCTAATCTCTGAACATAACCTTGTTGACAACACAAATATGGACTTAAACATGCTACCTCCACATTTAAGATTTAAGAAGCCCCCAGTAAATGTCAGGGGATGTCAGTGTGTTTGCTGTGATACTTGGGTATTATTAGTGTTTAACTGCAATTCCCAACAGCGCCATGCCGCCAGCACTACCATAAATTTTAATGTGATCATGTGCTCTTCTCTTTTCATATCCAGTGAATTCTGCAAGATCATAATATTCTGTATGAACGCTCGCTGAACCTTAGTGTGATGTGAAGAAAGAACAAGATTTCTAGCAGTGACAGCTGTTCATCATTTTATAGTCGTTGTTTTTTTTTTAAACTGCACACTGAGCAACATGGCTCCCTGAATAACAATACCCTAAACTAAATTCACTCATTCAATTAATCTTTATTGAGCCCTTACAGGATGCAGGGCACGGCCCAAAGTGCTAATGAGTACATTTATGGGACAGTAAAGAATACTGACTCTTAAGGAAATCTTTCTTTTTTCCCCTTGGAAAATCTGTCAGAGATCATACATCATTTATAAAAAAAAAAAAAAAAAATCTCTGCAACCTCGGCATCTCTATATGCCTTTTATTTTATGAATACAAACAAAAGCACAGCCATTTCCTGTATCTGGTCTACACTGTGAATCTAAGAAATTTGTTCATCATCTTTCATTACGTATGTGCTTGATGAGATGTTTATTCCACAAGCTTGTATAAATATAAATAGAATTTCTATAATTATCATTCATCTGCAGGATTTTATTCCTTTTAACCACAAATAGTAACTGGTACTCTACACTGCATTTATCTGAGGAATTCAAAGTACTTGGTATAGTTTAGCTTCCTAAATATTTCTTTAAAAGCAAAGAATAATTATTGAAGCCTTCATTTTACAAATTTGAAAGTTCAGGTCAGGGGGATACCCAGTGAACTAAATTTCCACCACTTCATATCAAATTGCCTATCCTACAAATCTTTTTTTTTTTTAATTTCCAAAGGAATAAAAACTGCTTTGTTACTTAGACATACCTTTGAATACTTTTGCAAAATACAATTCCATGTTTATCTTCTGTTTTTGAAATGATTTTAGGGTTAAAGGTTAGGAAGCTGGTGTGTATATCTGTAATTTTCTTGTCCTGTTGTACACGGTGCCAAAATTTTTGCTCATCAGTGACACACAATTATGCATTTTCCCATTACCAGAGATAATGAGCTTAGGAAAATACACAACCACAGATTTAAGGTTGCACGGAGAGTATTCACGCTAACAGCAGTGTGGTCAATTAGAAAACAGGTCCATCCTGAGAGCGGGGGCTGTTTTCTGGCAGACCGGTTTTGTTTATAACTTTTTTTTTTTTTTTTTTTTAATATCTTTTCTGTGGAGAGTGTGTACGTCTCAGTATCTCCTGTTCTTGAAGAAAATAAACCCTTTTAGGGAAGGTTGGTAAGTTTTTTTCCTCCTATTTTCCCTTTTCCCTGGCAACTGGTTGAGAAACTTTGCCTTGGAGCACCATCTAGAGGAAAATTCAGCAACCTGTGCCATGCTCTCTTGGCTTTGTGACCCAGGCTGAATTCAATGGTTGTATGGTGATTTTTTTTCTTTTTTCAGATTAATAGAAAATTTGGGTACTAAATCAACACAAAGATATGGAATATGCGAATCAATTACAAAAACAAAAAACAGTGAAAGACCCTTTAGTCTTTAGGAGAGCCTGAAGCAATAAATACCTATTCGTGGAAATAAGTAGGTTATCATTTTGCCATAGGCTGAGATCCCTATTTTAGAAATTAAAATTGATGAGTAAATTAAATTTATTTTCACCTTCACTTATCAAGTAATCTTTGTTATTTCTGTAATTATTTTCTTAGGACATCCTGATTAACAAGATTTCTTATGGTCAAGTTGGAGAAGATACGGAGGATTGATCGCTTGTGTTAGAGAAAAACAAGAGTTGACATTTTCAACTTATTATACCCTGAGTCAAGCTCAGCACAAATTTAGTGAGCAGAGAATAATATCTTTTCCAGATGTGTTTCTTCAATTCAATGTGAAGGAGAAAAAATAATATTCACCAATGTACTCTTTCCAAAGCCATGTTTTGATTTTGCAGCCTCTCCCCACTCTCCTACTCCTTAGAGAACTTTAACAGCTAATTCTCATCTTTCTGCACTAGCATGAATACAAAAACAAAACCCAGACCTTCTCCAGCAGAGATAACTCTTCAAGGCTGATGAGCAGGCTTGCAAAAACAACTGTACCCTTGAAATATTCTGACAGTATGAGTATCCCTACTGTGGTGACATAGTCTTTGAGTTCCACTTTCTTCAGCTTTTTGAAAAGGATAAAGATTGTCCATATCATGAAAACATTCACTGAAGAAAACTGAGTATGTATTTCCTTCTTCTCCTAAGTGCCCACTTCTACCCCTCTGTCCTTGCCAACTTCCCCCAGCCCAACTCTTTTAACGCTTGTCATAAAAATTTATCTCTGTCCTTGACACCTTTAACTCACAATGTCATAGTCATTCCTTTTTCCTTTGTTGATCTAAGGTTCTTGCTTACTTATTTTTTGCAATTCACCATAAATTCACAGATGCTTCAAAATAATCAGTTAATAATTTCTTTATTGAAGAGCTTCTGTGAGCCAGACACTTGAACTCTGCGCACAGAAAATGATTCCTTCTCTACTGAGATCTGATATGGAAAAAATGAAATGAAGCTAGTGCATTATTTTTTTTTCCAACCAATATTGGCTCTTTAAGAATGAAGCCTCGCAGTTCAAACCATCGTCCCTCCTCACTTGGCTGGCTGACTGCTTTGATGGTGTATATTGTATGTAACAGAGGACTGGGCTAGTCCAATTTTTCCAGGTCAGTCTGCCTGCTCCTTAAGCAGTTAAAGACCCAAAAAATAAGTCCCCAAGTATAAGAGAGCAGAGAATTTTGTCCCATCTTCTTATGACATATGTACATTTGATTCAAGTCAATTGAATATGAATTTGTCAAAAACCTACCAATTGTACCATAGAGCTCAAGGTACTGGTGAGGCCTTCAAAAACAGGTGTTGAGTGAATGAGTGAATGTTGTTGAAAGAATTAGAATTTATCTTTTAACTCAAGTAGCTTACCCTATAGGAGAGTAAGAGATTGGTAACTTAAAATACATAGCAGAAAGAGAGATGTGTTATACTAGATACAGTGCAGAGAAGTAGGCAATTATTGATGCTTGGGGAGAAAGAGGAAGGCTTCGTGGAAGAGCTGATATCAGGTCAATGCCTTAAAAGGTAAGTAAAATTTTAATAGGCAGAGAACAAGGCAGAACATGTCACGAGGAAAGAGCAGAATAGTTTTCATTCAGTTAGATCAAAGGAAAATGTATTTCACTTGGAGTTCCCTAATTTGGGGTTAAATTTGAATCTGGGTGCAAAAATGCAACGTATTTGGATTCATGTTATGAGAATCCAAAACTTATGTTCTCTTTTTTCCTATGGTAGATATGTTCAAACGTATGTGTGTAAGATACACACACACACACATATATATCTCCATGATCCCAAAAGCCAACAAATTTAAGCCAGAAAACATTTTACTTGATGATATCTTAACAATATAAGTGAAAATAAGGCCAAGACAAGCCTTATTTTTTGCCAGCAAATAAGGATAAATAGAGGATTTTGTTTCAATCGTAGCCACAAAATTTACTTCTAGATTAAATTCCAAGGCTTACCTCTGGCAGGTTGCCCTAGCTATCTCCATAAAACACACTGGCCACCTTCACTGGGTTACAGCCCCTGGGGCAGAGATTTTAAGCCTAGCGAGCCCCTAACCCTGAGAGCATTCACTCCTACCCCACCCTGTTCTCCCTTGCCCTCTCCAGCCAGATAAGCATTCTCTCAGGATTTCCAGTGTTTCTGTGGGTAATGTTGACACCTCCCCACTTTGGCTTTCCACCAGGCTAGATTCTTATCCAGTGATCTGTTTGTTCTGTTACTCATTCTCATTTCCTCTGCAAAAAGATTACTTTGAAAATCCAAGCATTTATTTTGTAAAAGAACCAGTTTCCTGAGACAAACCATTGAAAATAGGCTTCAGCAATCATTCCAAGGCTACGCCTGCATCAATGTGTCAGTGATTTTACAGCTTTAAAGCTTAGAAATGCTTCCAAATACATACTCTCAGGTAAGTTCTGATGGCAACTAAATCACATGGCAATTGTTAGAGAAATGGAAATTTAAGGAGAAGGTCTGTGGTCCATACAAGCGACAGATGACCATCACTGTATTCACCATCACTGAACACAATTTACTTACAGTTAACATTGCGAACATCAGTTGGCACACGTTGAAGGCATGTCTCCAGTTGTGGTACAGAACCATGCGATAGTTTTTCCTCACTGTCAAAAGCCACCTACACAGAGTCTGGAATGGGAAGGGGGAGGTTGTGTCATGGCAGTAGTATGTGTCTCCAGTGGACCATTACCCAAACGCTGCCTTACATCTGAGTAACCACCTTCAATGATCAAAGTCCTTCCACAGACATCTTATATGATTCTCACGGTAATCCTGCAAGATGCCCAGGGAAGGTACTATCATCCCCATTTTGTATTTGGGAAACCAGAGGCTTAGAGGGGCTAACCCATTGTCCCAGGGGCACTCCTGAGATCACCCAAGACAGAACGTCTTACCTCATAGTCAATTTTAAATTTCTGTACCATCCCCAGCTCCATGAACATCCGGAGAGCAGCAGTGATCATGGCGTCAACATCAAGAGAAAAGTCATCAAAATGTATGTCATCGATGGCAAGTTCTGACACCAGAGGGATGTTGGCTGCCTACAAAAGCAGAAGACATAAGTCAAACCAAGTTTACCAGCTTTCCCAAACCCCACATCTTGCTGTCCTCCCCGCTTATCAGAAGTGCCACATAAATCAGGCCTGACCTGCACTTACACCCTGATACAACTAAATTCTGAGCTGTAAATGTCTTTTGTTTCTGAACTGCAAATACCCCAAGCAAATGAAGGGGGGAGAAGGGGAGGGAAGCTAATCTGAAGATAAAATACACACACTGGATCTAGTCTGCAGAATTCAGAACACAGAGCTGTCTAGTTTACTACAATCTCGTTCATACAATATATTCTGATGCATATTACAGAGCACTAAATGAAAGAAACATCTGGGCAGCCAGCAGCCGTGAATTTTAATTGCTCCTATTCAGAAGGAGACGGAATACAGCACTTTGTCTTGTTTCTTGTATACTTACATCCAGTAGCTGTACACGTGCTCTTTGTTGCACACGTGTTCTATATATTCAGAAGGATGGAAAGGATCAGACAGCACATCTCTGGTGCAAAATATGTTTTCTTAATAAAACAGAGACATTTGGAAGGTAGCATAGCATATGCTTCATTTAAGGCATAAATTTTGCAATATTGTTGGGCTTCATTCTATATAAACCTGACAATATAATTACAACACTCGTCATACATATGCAGGGATATCAAAACAGCCATGTTAGGCAGCTGTCAATCAGTCATCCCACAGAAACATAAAGAGAAGGAAAAAAAATCTTTGAAATCATTTTATGCTGATTTGATTGGGTCTGTCGTCTCCTTCAGGCTACTCTTAGTAAGGAAGTCATTTTTATGTTGTCAGGTTATCACGGACCATTCTGCATTCACGTTCCTAGTCTATTCACTGGGTGTAAATTACCCAGGGAGTAATTCACACCCTGGGACTACTTTGACTGAGCAATTAAATCCAACTCTGGTCACTCTAAGCATTCCAGAAACCACATAATCAATTCTTCTTTCTCAAATCTTTCTTCCTCCATAGGAGTTTACATCTTCAGGCTAAAATCCAAACGCTGGCTATTCTTCACAATATGGAAGAACAATGAACAAATATGTAAGTTACAGAATAACTTATCTTCTATTCTGAAGATTATTTATTCTCACTAAAAAAATCAATCAGCTTATTCTTCAGTAAATCATTTTAATATATTAACATGCTTGTAGATACCAGCTCCTTTGTATTAAAGGCAAGGGTTTTAAACTCAAGCACAGTGACAGAAATCATGTGTGTGAACACACGTGTGTGTGCTTACTCTTTGCTCCTGAGCCCATGCCAAGCACTTTAATATTTTTTTTATTTTTACTTTAAAAATATTTTTAAATCAAAGTTATACATGCACATAGTTTTAAGGGTAAACTAGTTTTACAAAGTGAGTTACACTTACAGACACACACACACACACACACACACACACACACACACAAGCAGAAATCTGATGTCAAAATTTTCCCTCACCCACAACCACTTTCAAATCTTTTAGATTTCTTTTGTATTTGCCTAAGTAAGATGCTTACAGTTTTATTTCTTGATTATTTTCTGTTTTAAGCATTATCCACTGACTTCCCAACATTAAAGATGAAGATTAAGCTGTTTTACACTACCTCTGCCAACCTCTGCTGCCTCATACACTAACTCTTCTGATTCCCCACTATAATTATATAATAACTTTGTTTAGGTACATATTCAGGGTTTACATTATTAGAACTACGTAAAAGATATGCACAGCTAAGTCATGCAATTTTCTGTGATTACTTTTGTTTTCCTTGACAGCATTTTGTATTCTTTGGAGTTAATAATTGTCTTCTTTAATGTTTGCTTAGTTTTCTATGTATTTATCACTAATTGAATCCCCAAACTCTCTACCAATCGTCTAAGTCTTCTCTCAAACTCTTCAGATGCTTCAGGTATTCCATCAATTTCATCTTGAAGAAATCTCTCCTGAAACTTACTGAACTTCTCCCATCTGGACTGGCCTTCTATATCTGATATATAGCTGTCAGCCTAGGATGTTTCTTCACCATAATTCTGGGAATGCCTTCACCTCTCTCTTGTGTTTCTCCCACATCTTTCTTGCTTTCTTCCCTCATTTTGGCAAGACACATCCTTCAACACTTCCAAAGAAAAGGTGTGTGGTATGTAAAATTTTTTAAACTTTGCATGTCTGAAAATATCTTTAGGTTATTACCATCCCATTTGATTATGATAATTTGTCTAGATAAAGGTTTCTAGGTTGGGAAATAATTCCATTCGAATTTTGAAGGCATTGTTCCAGTGTCTTTCAGCTTTCGATACTGCTTTTCAGAAGTCAGAAGCTATTCGGAGTCCTGATCCTATCATCCTCCCCATGAAGTTTGTAGGATCTTCTTTTTGCTTTCAAAGTTTTGAAATGTCATGAAAATGTGCCTTGGTGTGAGTTTATTTTCATCCATAATCTGAAGTACTTTGTGAGCCCTTTAATCTGGAAAATCATGTTCTTTAATTCTAGAAAAAATTTAAAACGAGCTCTTGAATGACTTCTTGCCCTCGTTTATTCTTCTGGAATTCTCATTATTTGTTATTTGGACTGTTTTTCTTTTCGCCCCTATTTTTCATTTCTTTTTCTTTTTGTTCTATTTTCTGGGATAGATCTTCTCTTCTCATTCTTGAGATTTTAATTTCTAGTATAGAGTTTTCATTTCTAAGACCTATTTTTGTTGTCTGGATTTTCATTTAAAAATGTTTTTTTAATAGCACTTGATTTTGTTTCATGGATGCTATATCTCCTCTTACCTCTTTGAGGATGTTAATGTTAGTTCCATTTGACATTTTCTTCTCCCTTCATAGTTTAGTTCACACCCTTCACATTGTCTTAGTCTCTTTCTTCCATATTAGAGGTTTCACTAGCTAGCTAGTCATCTTTGTTGTCTGCTCCTATTTAAAAGTGGAGGCTCTAAAAGCATCTAGTAGAAGCTCTGGGTAGGGGGGCTTCTCTGTGGGGAGATCTGGCTGACCTATTTCCTTGGGGTAGCCACCAAATATCAATATCTTAGGTCTTTGCTCTTCAGCTACTCAAATGCCCCAAAGAAGAATCTTCTTGATTGGAGCTTAATGGGGAAGAGGTTTAGAGGAGGGTCTTAGCACTGTTCATTTAATCCTCCTGTTTTTAGTATATACTCCTACCCTCAAGTTCTGCACTCTAACCCAAAGACGCTTCAGAGAGTAAACCTCTAGTCTCTATGGAGTGGAGGACTGTGAGAAAGGACCACAGGAAACCAATTGCTTCTTAGAGTCTCCATTTTTCTGTTTATAGTCCCACTTTCACTCCCGCTTCCAAATGTACTTAATTAGTCAATTTATGAGCTATTTGGGGGAAGGAGTCTGTGGTATAAATCTGCTTGCCCCTCAGCTTTTCCTATTGCTAGCTTATTTTTGCTTGTTTGGATTTGCTTTCTCATTCATTTGCTTTCTAGCTTCCAAAATTTTGTCAGTATGAGTCTTCTAAATCCCTTTGTTGTTTTAGTGGAGGTTGGGGGAGAGAACAAAAGAAAATGAGTGTGTTTGATCTACCATCTTTACCCAAAAATCATTGCAATTATTTTTATTAAATGATGCCTTAAATAATCAACTTGGGAAACTCAGAGGTAAGCCAGCATGTGGTCTTTAGTCCCTGTGTTTCCATATGTGCATGGGCCTGGCTGCAACCATGTAGATCTCTTTCTCTTGTTCTGAGCCCTGTGTGTTCACTATGCCAATCCTGACCTCCCTCATTAGGCTGTAACAATCTTAGAGGCAGATGCTATGCTTCTTTTCCTTAGAGAAGCACCAGAACAACTCTATTTCCAACACAGGTTGCAGGGATTTGTATATAGAAAATGCCAAGTTCTTGCAAAGATCTGAGCTTATTGTAATTTGTTCAAATTCAAGTGCAACTGGAAGATCACTTCCCATGAGGGTAGAAGCCTTGTCCCAAAAGACACAAGTCTTTCTGGTCTCAGGAAAGAAGTTTGGTTCTGAACTGGCAATGGAGGTTGAGCCCTCTTATAGCTTGTAGTCAAGGTGCAGAAATGGTGATGGAAATGGCGTTGAGCTATCCAGGTGGCCTCTGTCTTGCAGATTATTAACAGGGTATTCCCTAATGCCATTATAAATCCTCTACCCTTCAAAGGCAGTAAATTCACTTAATTACCTTAAAAATTAAGGAATATAGGCATTTTTTCTTTATGAAATGTTAATGGAAAGGAAATAAGAACATTAGGTTGAAAAATGTTGGATGACCTCTAGTTCACCAAGACCCATCCTTATTGACCTTGCCTTTTTTTTCCCTAATAGGTTGATTGATCCATGGTTAAATCATACCAGTCTATAGATCACTCTGAGCCCTGTCGTAAACCCTTGCTGGCACTTGTAGATGCAGAGAGAGCCCCAGGCCTTTCAAGAATGACCGTTTTCCGCTATTTTGAGAAGCATGAGTAGTTTTTATCTACACATTCCTGGGCTTAAGAGCAGTTTATGGGGAAAACTAAAATGAGTAAAGAGTCATATGTGTCCTGAGGAGGCGTGCACAGGGTCTGGTCTGTGAGAGATTTGGGAAGAGCCTTCAGTTGCCAAGTTCACTGTTATAAAGATATGTTCTCCCCAGCTCTTCTTCTTTTTTTATCAGTTATAAAGAAAATAAGACCGTATCCAAACCTATAATTACTCTAGTCATAGGATATTAACAAAACAAATCAAAGTCAATTTCTTCAAATGTCAGTCTTCGACTTTTAAATATTTATAAAGCACCATATCCCTAAATCAACAAGGAGTGCCACAATCCAAAACAACTACTGAATTAATAGCCAGGAAATAACATTTGGTTAAAAGAACCATTTACTTTACTGCAGCAATAAATGAAAACACAGAATTATGAGTCCTGGAGCTAATTTGAATAATGTTCAAGAAGTGGGACTCTAGCTGGCTGGGAGTACCTGATATCCTTTGACCATTCCTCTCCTTTGTTTGGGTCTTAATAGTTAAGTGGTTATCAAAAGGAGTCATAAAACTGCCTCCTCTAAAATTGAAAAGGTAGCTTTACAAAGAGGCCATAAAATGTTAAAATACAATCCTAGATCTCTTGAGACATGAATATTACATTTTGTGATGCTCAGAAAATGGGAAGAAACAACAAAGTGGGTGATGGTCTAGGCCCGGAAATTCAAAGGAAAATGGACTTGTTGCCACACAGCCCATTGCCTTACTTATACCTCTGAGCAAAAGCAAAAGTCAGGGAGGTTTAGGATTCTGATATTATTAGAGACCGGAGCCTGGGCTGTGGTGATGTGGAAGGCACGGGGAAGTTCTTTATTTCGCCAGTACTTTCATAATACTTACTACATGCCAGGGACTGTTGTAGCACTTTACTTGTATTAACTCATTTGATCTTCACAAGGACCTGAGAGGTTGGTAATATTAGTAATCCCATGTTGCAGATGAGGCAACTGAAACAGAGCAATTTGCTCAAGGTAGCACAGTTGTGATTGGCAGAGGCAGATTTGAACCTATGGAGTCTGGTTCTAGAGACCAGGCTCCTAACCACTACATTGCCTCTAAAATTGAGTTTTATGCCAAGCCAGAAGGTCCCCTATTTCCTTATTATGCAAACTAACGGGTACACTGACTAGCCTATTGATACATTTTTTTATGACAAGTAGCCTGGGCTCACTTGGGGGACGAAGTTTTGGTCTTATACGGACCCACTTGGAGAAGTCTCTAAACTCACAGTTGGCTTTGATGAGCCCCAGGTGTTAGCTTTGGACTGACTGGAGTGAACAGAATCAGCTCTATACTCCCAAGACCATCCCGAAGCAATAACTTGTCCTCTAGGGTAGCGGAAGCAGACCTTGGACAAATGTCGTTAGCTCAGGCTGGCCAGCAGAGCATTCACAGGGCTCTAATACCACCTTTGACCTTGCAAGGTAACTTGGTAAAATAAAGGAAGCAGCAAACCAGTGATTTTGTGGAGCAGAGAGCAGGAAGAAAAAAGATCCTTCTCTCTAGATGGGAGTCTGGGATGGTTTGGGATACAGCTGAGAAGTGCTTAAACACACACACACACACACACACACTCAGTCTTTAGAGGACTAAATACTTAATTTGGATACCATACAGTCATGCTTTCAGCAGTGAATCATGAAATTTTAACTCATTTCTATTCTTGCTCAGGAAAGGGGGACATCATTTCTTATTAATCCCAGAACAATGTAGCTTATCTGTACCAACTTCCAAGCAGGGAAAAACTGGATGTTGAGGTGCCTTGCAGGTTTACCTACAACATGTGACACCTGAGAGGAAAACTACAGAATTCCAAGGAGAAAGACCAATAAAGTTGAGATAACCTGGGCAGTGCACTAACCACTTAGCTGACTGAGAAGGCCCGGCACGTTTTCAGACTCTGCCCGCTCATTTATAAAACACCAAAACCTACAAAGGGCTGTGAAGCCACCTAGTGGCATGTGTAGCAATGATGTGAAAATCTGAGTCATGTTCCTGGGGACAGGCATACAACAATGAGATGACCAAGCTCTTACACTGCATGGGTTAACTCTATATACAGAAATAGAATATATGAGTGAATATAAATGTCCAAGAATTGCCAAGAAATAGTTTAAAAATAAGAGTTATGAGAACCTCTCTTAGCGCACATTAAAAAATATACTAAATATAGTAAAACATAGACTTTCTCCCTTTAACTCAGCTTATACCATTTGTATTATGTCATCCCCTCTTTAAATACCTTTAAGGGCTCAGTGTGGCCTGCTGGATAAAGTAAAATTCCTTTGCTTGGCATTCAAGGCTCTTCATAAACTGGCTTCACGTTGACCATCCAATCTGCTAGTCTTCTGTGGAAGCCCTCCAATACCCAGGCTGGGCATTTTACCATCCTTATGCTCATCTCTCTCTCTCTCTATGGTTTCAGATTATCCTGTCCTCCACCTACTGGGTTTGAATTCTCTCTTACTCTTTGCAAACTGAAATTCAAATCCCATCTTCCTTACATATTAATTCCCATTCATTCATTCCTATCCCATCCTAAAGTGAGCTTTCTTAATCTGAAGTTGTGTAAATCACTGTAATATTTACAGTCACTTCATACTCCATGGTTTTCAAGCATACCCATTAGAGTAGAAATGAGGTCCTTGCATCATGTATGAAAATTGGCACGAATGTGTTCATGTGTGATCTCTGTGGAGGGGTCCATAGCTTTCTTCTGACCCCTCTGTAGTTTAATGTGGGTCCTGGAGGTTAACAAACACCCTAGGTGATCCTTACACCCACTTAAGTTTGAAAAGAACTTCCCCTGGGGCTGTTCGCTTTTAGGATCTCAGTACCCTGCAACATCTAAGCTTCACCTAGATCGTGACAAAGCTTCCCTTAACATGGTTTATTTTATACGTTTGTCTTTTTTAAGTGCATAAAAGCAAGTATATTACTAGTTACTAACAACTATAATAAAAATGATAAGAAGATTTAAAGAAAGACAAACTCCTAGGTACAATGTATCCCTTTTCTTGCTAACCTTTAATTACTCTAAATTATTGCTTAATCACCTCGGTTTTCTAGGCTTGAGTAGACCTAATAATTTGAATCTCTTAAATAGGAGCATGGAAATCTTCTGTCATTTCTATCACCTCTTCATATGTGATTTTCAGAAATCTCACCAGGAATTAAATATCCTATATCTTTTATTTATTTTTTTGAGCTCTTCTAGTGAAACAATCTTATCTATAACTGTTTTCTATTCATCCCAGAAACTGTCTTTGTTATCTTTCCAGCAGCAATGTAAGCCTCACGGGCAGTCATAGTTTCTGTGTCTTTTGCTTGTCATGGAGAGAACGAAAAGAAAAAAGAAAGACACATCACAGTGGCAATCCCCTGCATGGCTGTCCCTTTGAAATAGGAACATTTCTCCCCATGTGACTAGTTCTTTGATATCTCTTACATGCCCTGATTATTTGTATTTATTACTGAAACAGTTTTCCCTAGCAGCACTGAATTTTAAATACTGCATTTCAACAGAAGCAGGTCACTTTTAAAAAGATTTTCTTTTTTCTAGGATGTAATGTTTAAAATAAAATTAAACACAATTTGGTATAATTTTTTAAACAAATGTGTCAAGTATGTCTTCTTAAACACACGCACATATCCCACATTCGTTTATATATTTGTTTATATATTTCCATATCTTTCTCTAGTTGTTTCATGAAGGACAGTTGTTTAAAAGGAAGCTTACAAGATCTATTCATAACGCATCATGTACGTTGTACAATGATTTTAAAGGCAGTATGCCAGGTGAAAGAGAATCAGCACTAAGAGTTCATGATACGTTGTACCTTTAATTTAAAAGGGCTGTTCATCAAGCCTAGAGTTTCTAAATGAGGTGGGTACGCTGGAGTAATTTTCCTTTTGAAAACTGTTTCTGTCATAAAAGTTTACTGCCTTCTGTTTAAAGTTTAGTCAATATGGTATATCCATGTTTCTTGTTGTTACATACATACCCCGCTTTGTTCCAAAAAAATGTTCAATGTGGATTTTTAAAATCCATGCAATACCAGAGAATAAACAAAATTAAAAATAGGCCAGAAAGACAAGTCAAAGGGAAACTAAGGCTAGGAATACAAAATACGATCAGAAGTGACATTGCTAGACAAAACGCATGCCATTGAGTCACTACATTTGCAAAGATAGCTACAGATTTTTCTGTAAGCTTACCAGCACCACCATAAAGAGAACATATGTTAGATAATTTACAGTGTTCATAATATAAAAACAAAGCAAGGACTAAGGAAACCCAGAGAGGCACAGCTATACTTGGCTCTGAGTCCAGAGAGAAACATCTCTTGTGTTTTCGGTGAACAATTTCCTAAGCCAATAATTCTTGAAGTGTGGTCTCCAGATCAGCTGCATAAACATCACCTGGGAACTTGTTAGAAATTCAAATTCTGAATAAAAAACTCTGGAGGTGTCCCCCCCCACCCCGCTGCCATTTGTGCTTAACAAGTTCTTCAGATAATTCTGATGCTCACTAAAGATTGAAGACCATTGTCCTTAACATTATCCTTACGGTAAGCACAGCTATGAAGTCCCCGGATGGTGCAAATGGTTAAGGCACTTGGCTGCTAACCCAAAGGTCTGTCCACCTAGAGAAGAAAGGCTTGTCAATCTACTTCCAAAAAATCAGCCATTGAATACCCAGTGGAGCACAGTTCTACTCTGACACATGTGGGGTCGCCGTAAGTCAGAGTTGACTCAACAGCAACTGGTTTTGTTAAGCACAACAACGAATTACCCAGACTTGGGTGGCTTGGAGTGGTGTGCAGATTTGGAGGATGAAAGGAAGAGTATAAGAGGTTCTCCAAGAAGTGAAAAACCATTGAGTGAGGACTGTTCACTGTATAATTCTTCTGACTTTTTTTGGTATGGCTGAAACATTTCATAATGAAACGGGGACAAAATAATTCCCTGCCAGTGAGTAATGAAACACCAGACTAACAATACTACCCTCCAAAGAAAAGATCTGACTGTGTTAGGAATTTGTGCAGTGATGTTACTAGAAAGTATGGTTTAAATTCTTTTAGTAATTGCTTTCTCCTGAAACCATTTATTAAATTTACCTTGTAAATTTAGAACACTTTTCACAACAGATATGGGCTCTAATCCTAGCTCAACACCTACCTGCTGAGTGGCTGTGGGCAAGGGACCGCAGTAAGCCTAGGACTGAAATTATTTGTGTAGACAACGAAGGGAACTACCCTGCATGAGCACTGTGAGAAGTAAATGAAATAATGCACATAAAGAACCTAGCACAGTGCTTGGAAGTAGGAAATACTAAATAATCTAGAGTACTGTGATTGTGGTTGTTGTTGGCGTGTTGTTGTTACTCTCATTATTACGTCTCTAAGCCCCAAGGAAGGAAAAGGTGGACGTATAAGATTTCAACAATAAGACCCTGAGGAGTCAATTCCATTTGCTCCCATTGTTCTTGTCGTTAGGTGTCATTGGGTCAATTTTTGATTCATGGCAATCCCTTGTGACAGAGTAGAACTACCCCATAGGGTTTTCTAGGCTGTAATCTTTATGGGAGCAGATTGCCAGGTCTTTCTCCCACAGAGCCAGCTTGAATCACCGACCTTTCAGTTAGCAACTGAGTGCTTAACCGTTGTACTACCAGGGACCCTTTCCACTCCCATAGGGGACCTCTAAATTGAATTCAATGCACATTTATTGAAGGCCTACTTCTGTACCAGGCGTTTCAATAGGTGCTATAGATACATCTGCAAAATCAGTGGGATCCCCGTGCTTACAGTCTGGTGGGGGATACCAAGAAATGAGCAGGCAATTAGAATATACTGTGATTTGTGCTGTGATGGGGAAATACAGGGCACCAGAGGAACATATAAGGGAGCTTGATGAAATAATTTTAACTTAGTGTCCCTGCCTTAATTCCAAATCATCATAAAACTTTGGCTTTTTGAAATATATTTAGAATAAAAATGTTTACAAATAGTTAACATGATCAAAAGTTTCCAAGGTCATAGAGTCTGTTTTGAAACCAAAGAAAAGATGTAGACTCTATGTCTGATATGCTCACGGTCTATTAAAAAAGAAAAAAGGGCGCACAAAGTGATAAGCAAAAAAAAGCAGAGGTGTAAAGTTCAGAGCTAGCAAGAGGAGGGAGCCCTGCACACCTGAACTTGAACAGGACTGAAATGAACCAGGTCTAAGGCCCCTGAGAGCTGGGGCAGTGGTCAATGACATCCTGTCCACAGCAATGCGGTGTGGAGTCATTTGTTAATGGTCTGATAGAGGAGGGTAGGGATTGCATCTGTCTGGCTTACTGCATGGCCTAAGTGCCCAGCACAGTCTTCACTATTGTGGACAATGCCTGGCACGTGGAAGAAACTCATTATTTATTGGATGAGTGAATTCTAGGAACTATTTGCCAGCCGCCCCTGTGAATACCCTGGCATTTAAACCAACACACACACACACGCACACACACACACACACACACTCTCATACATACACTCACACATGAGGAAATTGAAGACCTGTTAAGATAAATAAGTCAGTAGCCTTTTAACTCTGAGTGACTCTAATGATCTATTTGTTTAAAGAGCACAAGGGCTATTCGCAGCAGGAGATGCACGGAGGGGGCCCTAACCTGTGGCTCAGGTCTCCAGACTCCAGTCTGAGCTCAGCAGCTGCGTGACTCTGAGAGATAAGTTAGCCTGCTTCACCCTTCCAAGAAGGACGTGGGTCCTTGCAGGGTGAATGCTCCATGGTGGCCTTATGAGGCTATCATGAACTTCTCCTTGTGCCCTTCTTCTCACATCTTAGCAGTGGGAGAATGGAATATTTTCAAGCAGCTGAGGTTGTGTTGACTGTACTAGACTTTAAGGTTTAGGGATATGAGATAGGAATTCCCTAACGTAGGTGCTGCCAGTCCAGCATGGTCTTTCTAGACCAACAAATTACTGCCTTTAGTCTTGCTCCTGCCAGAACTAAAAAGAAAAAAAAAAAAAAAAAACCCAAACCCAGTGGCTTTGAGTCAATTCCGATTTGTAGTGACCCTACAGGACAGAGTAGAACTGCTCCATAGAGTTTCCAAGGAGTAGCTGGTGGATTCAAACTGTCAACCTTTTGGTTAGCAGCCATAGCTCACCATAGCTCTGGTGGCGAAGTGGTTAAGAGCTTGGCTGCTAACCAAAAGACTGTCAGTTCAAATCCACCAGCCTCTTCTTGGAAACCCTGTGAGGCAGTTCTACTCTGTCTTATAGGGTCACTATGAGTACAAATCAACTCAACAGCAACAGGTTTGCCAGAACTACCACCCTTAAATATCCCACTTTTCTGACTCATGTGCTCGCTTGGACCCTAATGGCTTCATGAAAATCTCAATTTCAATCTGATGTACTGTGTGCCTCACTTGAGTCCTTGCTGATTTTCCCTCCTGGAGCCTCACCTGAGAGACGGTAGCCACGGATACTTCTTCCGTACTCCATGGTGCCTGTTAGCATACAGAACATTTGGCAAAGGCTCTATAACTGTGTGATGAGTGAGGGCAAACTCTGTACCCACTGGTAGTTTATCTGAGTACCTAAATCCACCTCCACAGTACTAAAAGAGGCATAGGAAGTTAAATGATATGATTAAAGAGATTTCTAGAAAATAACATAGGCCATCATTTAGGAAATAATAGACATTTTATAAATGAATAACATAGATTTAATCAACATTGTTTCCATTTTAAAGAAAAATACACTTCAAATGTTAGCTTCTTATACCCTAAATACCCCAACCAACAGCCACACTGTGTTAGTTTTAGAACAATCTAGGGATCTTAGAAAACAAAACAACTCCACCCAACATTCTCAACTTTTCTGCTGAAGCTTTGGATTTAGTGAACAGACTAGATGTCAGTTTCACAAATAGAAACTTGCAAAAGACTATCAGAAATTCTCAACGCTTGGTGGGAATGGTGTAAAGAAAAAAATGCAACTTTATACACAAATATGATCGTCACACGAGTCAAATGAATAATTGCCTACTAGGCAAGCTGAAGGGCTCTGGTGGTGCTGTGGTGAAGAGCTTGGCTGCTAACCAAAAGGTAGGCAGTTCAAATCTACCAGCTGCTCCTTAGAAATATTATGGGGTAGTTTTATTCTGTCCAATAGGGTTGCTACGAGTTGGAATCCACTCGACGGCAACGGGTTTGTTTTGTTTTGTTTTGTTTTTTTTGGTAAGAAAGCTGAGGGGAAAGAGCTGCAATTCCAGGTGAGCTTTCTCTTCTACCCGTCCAAAATACCACTATTAGAGATTTATCAACGCTGATCAGAGAATTCTTCCCTATTAAAATGAGAATGCTTCTGGGGCAAAGGGGATGGAAGAACAGACTCCTAAATAATTCCCTAAGGAATGAGATAACAACAACTGCATTTTGGTGGTGATTACACAGAAGAGTAGGAAAGAAGAAAGCAGACAAGAGAACTTGTGTACCAGCAAGAGTATTGGAGGTGAGACTGTCTAGGAACATTAGCCCCTGGTGATGGAATAGGGTTGGGAAACCAGTTAATAGGGACAAAGCAGTTTGGTTCAGCACTTAATTAACGGCTAAAGATGAATAAATATCATACTCCCCTGTTTCTGTAGTTTGCAATTATGTTTTATCAAAGGGTTCCACCGTAAGAATTTAAGGGAACAACGAAACACTGATGCTGAACCACCACACCTAAGGCACTGGTACCTGGAGCCTGGAAGGGTGTGAAATGGTAGGGAAGGACAATTTTGGGAGATCAAAGGAACTGGAAACTCAACTTCCTCTCCTCGTGGTTTTGATAAAAGTCAACCCAACTCTGCCCAAGTGTACTGGATGATGGCCCTGTTACAAAGTTCCACACTCTACCATCAGGCAAAGCCAGGGAGGGGCAAAATCTTGGATTAGAATCATGAGCTAACAGCAACAGTGGGCCACCCTGGGGATGAAGAAGATGATGCAGAACCACTGACCAGTACATGGACGTTGTTTGGGTTTTTCATTCCTGGCAGTGGCCTGACCCCATACTCTGTCTTCCCAGGACTCCTCTTCTTGATCTGCTAGTTGGGGCTAGTAGTACAATCTGCCACTGTGGACATATGGAGCTGGTTACCCAATTATCACTACGGTCAGAAGAAATATTTCAATATCCATGCACTCAGTATAAACTATTTTTTCCATTTTGTGCATAGAAAAGTATAGCAGAGCCTCTTTGTCAGTTCTCAAACTAAGCAGCTCTCTACTGTTTCCTCAGCACGCAGTTGTATGTCTTCTTGCAGAAAAATACTCTACTTTCCACGTGTTTTTCATGGTTCCTTTATGCCTTAAGAGAAATAAGAATTTATATACTTTTACTTATAGATCCAGTAAATATTTATATTGGTTTATGCCATAAAAGCACAGGAAACATTATAAAAAGTTTCTACTCTTAGGGCTGAATAAAGCAATCACCTGCAGTGAAGAAGCAATCTATCAAGCGAGGCAAAGGGGCTCCATGGCCCAATTCCTCAGCCAGAATTTCCTGTCTTAGATTGTACCTGGATTTATTCGTGGCTGGACAGAGGTGTTCCTGAATACATACACACACACACACACACACACACACACACACACACACACACACACCCCTTGTTTTTAATCTAGTCTTTGACTTATATCAGATATTTTATTAGCCCTTTCTATCTTGCCCTTCAGTCAGACTGTTCCTTCATGATGATGAGCACTTTAATTCTGTCCTGATTATACTGTTGGTGGTATATGTCTGCATTCCACTTAAGCTGAATGTACTGAGTAGGACAAAGATATTTTGGAAATTAAATTATATTTTAAAACCCACATATGAGTCAGTGAAAATATTCAAAAATATAACAACACCGATTTTTTTAAAAAATATTAAACAATGCAGGAAGCATCAAAGGAAGATAGAAGGAATACACAGAGTCACTGTACCAAAAAGAATTGGTCAGTGTTCAGTCATTTCAGGAGGTACCATATGATCAAGAACCAATGGTATTGAAGGAAGAAGTCCAAGATGCACTGAAGGTATTGACAAAAAACAAGGCTCCAGGATTTGACAGAATACCAACCGAGACGTTTCAACAAACGGATGCAACACTGGAAGTGTTCGCTCGTCTATGCCAAGAAATTTGGAAGATAGCTACCTGGCCAACAGACTGGAATAGATCCATATTTGTGCCCATTCCAAAGAAAGGTGATCTAACCAAATGCAGAAATTATCAAACAATATCAAAGGCAAGTAAAATTTTGTTGAAGATAATTAAAAAATGGTTGTAGCAGTACATTGACAGGGAACAGCCAGAATGCTCCTTAGAAGTGAGGTTAGCGAGACTTCATCTCAAGCACTCTGGACATGTTATCAGGAGGGACCAGTCCCTGGAGAAGAACATCATGCTTGGTAAAGAGAAAGTCATCGAAAAAGAGGAAGACCCTCAATGAAATGGATTGACACAGTGGCTGCAACAATGGGCTCAAACATAGCAACTACTGTGAGGATGGCACAGGACCGGGCAGTGTTTCGTTCTGTTGAAAAAGGGTCACTATGAATCGGAACTGACTAGATGGCACCTAACAACAACAACAGGCATTGTGCTAAGTGCTTTATAGTATCTCATTTACTCCTCTCAACTACAAGCAAAGTTCAATTTACAGATGAGGAAACTAAGGTTAATAGGATAAGTAACTTCCCCAAAGTCATATAACTAGGAACTGATGGGACTAGAATTTAAACTCAAGTAATTGGTCCCCCGCACACGATGTTCAGTGACCATTACCCTGTATTATCTGCACAATCGTTTGAATGTACTCTCAGCTTAGATCCACTGTGGCGTTGCCATGGTGCTATAGCTTCCAGTGTTTTTCTCTTCTGTGCAGGTTTTTTTTTTTTTTTTTTTTAAATTATAACTTGGAGGAGTTTTGGCAAAGTGGCGCTCTAGGCAGAAGCACCACGCCATCCCTCCACAGCAAAGATCCGAAAAACTAAGCCAAACAGAGAATACAACAATCCTGAAACCCTAAAACATCAAATGAAGAGATAAAGAACTCAGCCAAGCACCAAATGGACTAGGAAAACTGACAGAGAAC